>NC_137812.1:67369162-67787138 GCF_963921795.1 Nannobrachium achirus
AGCACCGGTCACGAGGACGTCCCATACTAACGTATGTGGATGTACTCAAGAAAGACGCAGGAGCGCAAAGCACCAACAAACTGGCTGGATGTATGGAGAACCGGGATGACTGGCAGCGACGATGGAAGGCTCGTCTGAGGACGACCTAGAGAGATGTATGTACAGCACACATAGCCTGACAGACAGTCATATCAGACAAACAGACAGACAGACATTGAATAATGATCTGTCTAGCAATGCACCTGTACAATCTTGTGCACTTAACAACAAAAAACAGTTTGAGAATCACTTATGTATAAAACTTTGTGAAACACGAGACTGAGCATGCACAGGAAAACAACACGATTCCCATTTTTAGTCGGCGTCTCGTCTCACTGTAGTCATGAAAGTCTCACCTGCTTTTCCAACCTCGTCATAATGAATGAGAATGGTAAACACTGTTTTGATTCATATCTCGCAAAACTCTGCTTGATTGATGCTCATCATGCGCGGTGTGAGGAATCCAATATTAAATCATTTCCTCCATCACTGTCAGTGTACAAATCAGTCACTTTGGTGCTGAATGACATGCAAAAGGCAATTGTTGCAGCATGCTGGCTGTGCCTGGGATTTAGTCCATTCAGAACGGGTACACATTATTATTGCGTATTATTATTTTATGCTTTAACTATTGAAAAATAGCCAATCTACAAGCTCACAGCGCGGCACCGAGTGCCGCGCTGTGAGCTTGTAGATCTGCTATTTTTGAAAAACGTGAACATTTGAATTTTGACCCGATTTTGACCCGATTCTATAAGTGTCTTCTAAATCCTTCAAAGGTATTTCTGAAAAACACACGTTTCTACGTCAGTGGTGCTCAAACTTTTGTGTCAAGGACCTCTAGAATTATATGTATTTGGCCGCCAACCCCTGTCTCAAAATATTTTCTATCAGGGACCCCCCAGAAGCAAATATTTGAGACACAAATGTTCACTTTAAAAATGAGATATTCAAAGATTTGCACACATTTTCGTGATTTTTCAAAAATAGCAGATCTACAAACTCGCAGCGCAACACTCTGTGCTGCGCTGTGAGCTTGTATATCTGCTATTTTTCAATAGTTAAAGCATTCAATAAGTCTAGACGTGAATGGATTTAGCAGGGTAAAACAGTAAGGATAAAAGACGGGCGGAAGTGTTAGATGCCTCCATGAAGGCTTTCCTTTTGATAGCGCCACTCATTTGCCTGCACGCCTCCCGTTGAGGCACCACTGATAGGAATTCATGTTTTGTTGCAATTTCCGAAGAGGGTGGAAAATAAGAGCGCATTCTTGGAAGGTTGAGTGTGGGAGATACCTGCCACCACGGTGCAATCCCTTCATCTGCTGCTGGCTTTTTTTTTTTTTTTTTCCTTTCTTTCTTTTTCACTAGCAGTTCCACAGCCGCTCATGCGGAACTTCTAACGTCAGACAAGTGGAGATGAACCGAGTCTTATTGAAGGCGGGAAGGAAAGAAAACACAAATAGGGGGAAAAAAGGAGACTTCAAGGAGAGACGAAAATGAGGGGGAAGCAGGGGTGTCACAAGGGGGGGGGGGGAAAGTGGGACTGAGTTAGTAGGGCCCAAGGTGGAGGGGCCTTAATTATTTTATACTTTAGCTATTGAAAAATAGCACAAATACAAGCTCACAGCACGGCACAGAGTGCCACGCTGCGAGCTTGTAGATCTGCTATTTTTTTTTTAATCTGTTCAAATCTTTGAATATTTGAATTTGAAATGTATTTTTTAAGCAAACATTTGTAAACTCAAATTTTGCTTCTGGGGGGTCCCTGGAACGAAATATTTTGAGATGGGGGTCCGTGGCCAAATAAATATCATTCTGGGGGTCCTTCATATGAAAAGGTTTGAGCACCACTGCCACAGAAACATAGTTTTTTTCAAAAAATCTACAAGCTCACACAAAAAAATCTATACAAGCTCACAGCGTGGCACTCGGTGCCGCGCTGTGAGCTTGTAGATCTGCTATGTTTCAATAGTTAAAGCATGGGGGGCCCTGGGTACAGGATTTGGTGCGACACCCCTGGGGGGAAGGCATGCATTATGATTAGCATTTTCTTTTCTTTTTCTTGTTGTTTGTATGCCAACATGGATGACATTGTTTTGTGTCTCCTAATGAGACACGTCCCTCTGGCAGAAGCTGCGCTGTTGAAAGCTCCCAGTCACCCTCTCAAACAGCAGCCTGTCAGCCTGTCAAGAGACTTGACAGCAGCCCATGTATGATCATAATGGATATGAGCCATTGGCCTTTATGCTGACTCTGTGGGCAGCCCTTATGCAAGCAGAGGGCACTTTGTGTGTGCAGAACAACAACAACAAAAAATCATAGCTACAGTACAACACTAGCCATCAGTGGTGTAAAGTATCTAAGTAGATTTACTTAAAGCTATTCTCTGGAAGTTGCTCAACTACTGGTCAGTAGCGGTATTGCTTTTTTCGGCCGTTTTTCGCCCGGTGGTTGCCGCGGACCACCGGAGCGGGGCCGCGGACCACAGTGTCCGCCTGCGCCTCGCCGAGACGCATCCGTAGAGGGATCTCGCGTCCCTCTGCGACCAGGCGTTGGGGAGTAACAGGCTAGACTCCTACACCAGAGTAAACACTGCTGCTGAGGCAAGCAATTCCTGAAAAGATGGCAAGACGCGCTGTGATTGGCCGGTAGTGTATGATCCGCGCTGTGATTGGCCGGTAGTGTATGATCTGGAGACAACGTATACGGAAGGATGCAGATGACCTAATTTTGCCGCAAAATCCGGTCCCCGGCCAGGATCATAGAAAACATATTTACAGAAGGCTTTCGGGGCTGAAATTCACGGAGTGGTTAATCTAAAACTTTAGTGATTTAATAGTTAGGACAATTTGTTGTTGATTTGATTGTTTTATTGGAAAAAGTTACATAGTATAGCTTTAAGTACTGTACTTAACTCATCTGGTGCCGATCCCGAACTAGTTCGGCTTTATTTCAATCCAATACAATCTTTTTTTTATTAATTCACTTACCCCGAGCTGCTTGTAGAGTCGTGGGTGGTCCTGGCTCGCTAGCCGCTAGCCAGCTAGCCGTTCTACTCTGTCCGACGATATATTCCATTAAAAATGGTTTAAAATACATTTTTGAGCTCCCCAATGTTCACCCGATGTTCGGCGCCGCTTCCGATGAGTACACGAGTGTACCGATCCCGAAGTAGTTCGGCTTTATTTAATTAAATGAATAAAATGATAAGAGGCCTTCTGAAGCCTGGCTTGATTTTTGTAGCTACTAGCCGAAAGCTAACAACGTCCCGGCCGGCCGTAATTTGCGAACGCAATCGCCAATCTCCGCCTAATCCAATGAAAGACCGCATCTTTAAAGGCTTATATCTCTTTTTTGTGTTTTAGGAAAGCGGCGCGAGGTTTATTTACGGCGAAATCGCCCAAAAATGATCTTTTAGATGACAAAATGGGAATAGCCATTCTGTTAGCATCTTCATCCGGGACATTTCCATGCCGTGCATCAACGTGAGCACGTCAGGTCCTGGAAGCTGAAGTCCTGGAAGCTAAAGCGCTCGCCTATGAGAGATGCGCTGGCATTCTTTGGCCCCTAGAGGGCGCTGGCACGCAAAGAGTTATGTACAATTTTGAAGTATTTTTACTTTACTTGAATATTTTCAATTTACAATACTTTTACTTCTACTTGTTCTTTTACTCCACTCCATTTATTTGAAAACTTGAGTTACTAGTTACTTTGCTGATATAAATGATTACATTATGAAACATACATTAATCCACTTTATCCCTATTTTATACCTAGGCTATTTGAATATAGCAGATCTACAAGCTCATTGTGAGCTTGTAGATCGGCTATTTTCAAACATTTTGTACTTTAACTTTTGGTACTTTAAGTACATTTTGATGCCAACAAATGTGTACCTTTACTAGTAAAAGTGTGAAGTACTTGTGAAGTACATTTTGAACTCTGAAGTATTTCTGTAGTAGAAAATGTGATTATACTTTTTCCGCCACTGGCACTTTGTGCGTGCAGAGCAGAAAAAAATAAAATAAAAAATAAAATCATAGCTACAACACTCTCCACCAGCTACATCAGCAGCTTCCACGGGCCGCCATCAACGCTACGGGCGACTGATGTCATTAAATCTGTGACCTCCATCATGGAAACAACACACATTTTGGATAAGCTCTGGCGTGGTCAAAGCTTTCAGGCTACACATGGCATTAGGCCATCGACAAAGTCTGTTTCACCACAAGTCACGAGACATATGTGCAGTCACTGGCTTACAACCAGGGGCGTCACAAGGGGGGGGAAGTGGGACTGAGCTACTAGGGCCCAAGGTGGAGGGGCCTTCATTATTTTAAACTTTAGCTATTGAAAAATAGCAGATCTACAAGCTCACAGCGCGGCACCGAGTGCCGCGCTGCTAGCTTTTAGATCTGCTATTTTTTTTAAGTCGTGAAAATGTGTGCAAATCTTTTTTTAACAGAACATTTGTAACTCAAATGTTGCTTCTGAGGGGGTCCCTGGAAGGAACTAAATATTTTTAGATGGGGGGTCCGTGGCCAAATACATATCATTTTGGGGGTCCTTCACATAAAAAAGGTTGGAGCTCCACTGACATAGAAACATAGGTTAATCTACAAGCTCGCAGCGCGGCACTCGGTGCCGCGCTGTGAGCTTGTAGATCGGCTATTTTCCAAAGCACAAAATGTGAATCCTTGTACCCAGGGCCCAGAATTTGGCTGCGACACCCCTGCTGACAACCTTGAGTCAGTAAGAAGACGGATAAGCAAAAAATAACTAAAAAATAAACAAGAAATCGCCTCCCCCAGGAACATAACAAATGTCAATGTCACCGAGGTCGAACCGTTACCGATTTAATGACAACTACAAACTGGAACAATCAATTAAAAGTGCATACGCTAGAGGAAGATTATCTTGCGCGTATAATTTCGACATCTGGTGGTTTGATGAGATTTTAACTTGATTACGGCAAACCAAAAGAAGAAAAAACTCACCAGCAGCTATAGCTAGAGAACTGCCCTTGAATCGCAATAGTGTGCAACTCCATATTTGCCTCCAGGGGTAAGACCTCCTGATGAAATCCGCCATTTGCTATTATGACAGAAAGTAAATGAGAGAGTGCTTTGGGATATGAGGAAAAGCCCGAGAGTGTGTAATTAAAAAAAGGTAAGAATTTAACCCATTCAGAACGGGTACGCATTAACTATAAAAAATAGCAGACATACAAGCTCACAGCGCGAGCTTGTAGATCTGCTTTTTTTTTTTTATCGTGAATATGTGTCTTTGAATATTTCAAATCCTTCTAAAATGTTCTTTTATTTTGACCCGATTCTATAAGTGTCTTCTAAATCCTTCTAAGCTTTTTTTTTTTTTTTAAACACATGTTTCTATGTGAGTGGTTCTCAGACGATTTCATGTTAAGGACCCCCAAAATTAGATGAATTTGGCCACAGAACCCCATCTCAAAATATGTTGTTCCAGGGACCCCCCCAGAAGCAGAGATTTGAGTTACAAATGTTCGCTTTTAAAAAGATATATTCAAAAATAAATCCTGTTTCTTCAAAAATAGCAGATCCATAAGCTTGCAGCGCGGCACTCGGTGCCGCGCTGTGAGCTTGTATATCTGCTATTTTTCAATAGTTAAAGCATTCAATAATCCTGGGCCTAAATTGCTTAAATATTGTGTGAGGGAGAGAAAGAAAAATAAATGACCTCTTCAATAAGAGCAGGGGTGATTTATCTAGCAGCCCCCAGGCAACGCACGAGTGGAGGAAAAAGGGGAAGACCGTTTGGAATTTTACCATAGATTTGTCTCAGAGCCGCATCCACAGGATATATTAGTTCTGTAGTTCTGTGCCACTACCTCCTTGCTAATTGTTTTTCTTTTTAGTACTGTATGACACACACTACAACCTGTGCCAGGGACGTGCAGAGAATGTTAAAGAGGCAGGGGCTGACATTTCTAAAAGGGCCTTTTGGTGAAAATATTGAAAATAGCAGAGTTTGGAGGTCGGCTATTTTCAGTACTTGATACCATACTAAACTAAGCATAAAAAAATCAAACCTCGGTTCGAAGTGAAGCGGTGAATTTTTATTCTATGTGTTCTAGAGCTATGAAATCTGTGTTTTAGATCTATACTTTCTATGTGCTTTAGTTCTATATTTTTATGAATTCTGAATGAATGAATGATTTTGTCTGGAGGGCCAACTTGTCATGTGAAGCTTGACCAATCCTCAATTTTGCATGCACAGGACATGTACGGGACAGACAAAGCCACTCCTTGAGAATCTATGGGAATCCTAAAAAAAAAACATGTACGGAACAGACAAAGCCACTCCTTGGAAGCGGCTTTCACCGCTTCAAAAACGCAATACTGAGATGTGGCGTATGGCATGGATTTCTACACAGAGAGGGCAATTCTTTCAACATAAGATGCTGCATTCAAGTTCAGGAGAGTTTGGATAAGGCAATTCTCTTGAATGCTGCCTTCAGGTATAGCATGGAAAGAGGGCGTTTGCATTTCTTGCACCTTAGTGGAAATGGCATTCATGGACTGAATAGGACACTTTTCACAGACTGTTAAAAGGGCAGGGGCTCCAGCCCCCTTTCATGTCTATGTGTGCACGTGCCGTGCCTGTGCACGTCCATTCCTGCATGCCCGCTGCCTTTGACTTGAGTCCACACTGACAGCTGCCTATGAATAACCCAGCAGCCTGATACGTACTGTGTGACCAGCTCTGACAGACACGTGTGATCTTTCCAGCAAAATGCTCACATGAAAAAGACAGGAAAAGATCAACAGGGTGCAAGCAAAGGATTATGGCACGTTGTGTTTCCATTTTCATTGCACGTCTCAGAAACAAACTCGACTTGCACGATCAACACATTTGAAGTATAAAGAAAAACATTATTTGGAATTATTTGGTGCAAGCTTCCTACGGCTGTAGTTACAAGAAGTTACGCTGATAACAATATTTTTTGCTGCGCAAATGTGGTCCAAGCCAATCAGCCAGACAGACAGACAGACAGACAGACAGACAGACAGACAGACAGATACTGTAGATACAGTTTTCTTCAGTATTGTACTAGTAAGACGCCTCAGGGCGACATGCAACCTCGCCCTTGGCCATCTGGCCAGTGATGTATATCGGACCAGTTACCCATATATGGAGATCCATGTACTGTATATGGAGATATGCTGTGAGAGCCAAAACATGCTTACTCAGTTATTCCTTATGTGAAAGTCCTATGATGTCTATGACATCTGACATAATACCCTTTTATGCCCATACATGAAGATCCCCGTTTGTAGAACCAGCTGTTAGTGTGGTATGTGGCCTCCATATATGGGCATTCCCATATGAAGTCCTTTTAATTATGGGCTTAATATTGATGACATCAGGGAACACCACATATATGTGCATAAAAGGGATTCTGTTAGTGTGACATCACAGTGAAGCCAGAGCGTGATGTCAGAGCGGCAAACCCATTCTGTTAAGAGTGGTTCCCCTGACATCACAGTGACGTCAGAGCATGACGTCAGAGCGACAAACCCAAAGAGCCACAGTGTCAGGCGTGACAGACAGACACATACGGACAAGCTGTGACCGTTCACATAGTAATCTGCGACCTACGGTCGCAATTATGAACTATATGCATAACATGAGAATATGTATACCATCAGAGTATTTAGTCATATATGTTCCATTACTCCACACTCTCCCATGTAGTCGGAGATCAATGAGATTTTCATGAGATTTAGCGCGCTTTCCAGGCTTTGAGGTAAATTCCAAGTCCAATTGTTAAATGTCAGAGACATCAGGTGGGTTCTTATTATCGGCACTGACCTGTGGAAAATCACGCGGCCTGCCGAGCACGCTCAGCAAAACGACAGCAATTTGAGCGGATGTCACTTTTCACCCCTAGGTGACCCTGCGGTGGCAGAAGGGGAGAGGAGCGGTCTGTCTGTCTGTCTGTCTGTCTGTCTGTCTGTCTGTCTGTCTGTCTGTCTGTCTGTCTGTCTGTCTGTCTGTCTGTCTGTCTGTCTGCAGCTGGGAGGGATGCATGGTGCACACAGCCAGGGACGTGCAGAGAATGTTAGAGAGGCAGGGGCTGACATTTCTAAAAGGGCCTTTTGGTGGAAATGTCGAAAATAGCAGACCTCCAAGCACACAACGCGTCGCGCTGCGACGCGTTGTGTGCTTGGAGGTCGGCTATTTTCGGTGCTTGATACCACACTGAGCTAAGCATAATCAGATCAATACTGGGGATGTGGTGTGCGGCATGGATTTCTACACAGAGAGGGCAATTCTTTCAACATAAGATGCTGTATTCAAGTTCAGGAGAGTTTGGACAAGGCAATTCTCTTGAATGCCGCCTTCAGGTATGGCATGGAAAGAGGGTATTTGCATTTCTTTAACCATAATAAAAACTGCATTCATGGTCTGGAGAGGGCACTTTTTAAAGACGGATGAAAGGGCAGGGGCTCAAGCCCCCTTTGATGTCTATGTCTGCACGTGCCCGCACACAGCACAGCAATATCTCTATTTAAAGGAGGGTTGGAATCCCCTCCAGTGTTTTCAGGGGATATAGGAGATTATATTGCGCTACTTTCTGACGCCCTGGGAAAGTGAGGTATTATATCTGGGATCAAGGTAAAGAAAAGACATCTAAATAAAGGAGATCAATTCAAAAGCCTGGTTGAAAAGTACTGTACAGTACGTGCATGCTGTTGCTGTACGCAGAAACCTTGTATCTGTTAATAAAACTGGGATAAATGTTCATATTTTCACTGATGACAAATAAATAAAAACAAAGTAAACAAAGCTATGATGAATAAAACTAAGACTAAATAGGCTATACTGACAATTTCGTCAACAAATAAAAACTAGACTAAAATGTTAGGGAAGGACTAAAAGACTAGAGTAGAAAAAAGACACGTTATTTTATGTTTGGTTGCGCTCGGGTCTTGCGCACTGAAAATACCAGATCTATAAGCTCACATGCAGGGCTTTGTGAGCTTGCTGTCAAAATTAACAGTGTCTGCATACAGTATTTCCTATAGCCTATTTGATTTGTGTCTTTATTTTTGGTACATTTTGGAAATGTTTGCCTATAATGGCATGCCCAAAATAGGCATTGGTCCACATGTTGAAAGCGTGTCTGTTTTATACATTGAACACATGAAAGGTATTAACAACAGCTTGTGAATAAATAATAACTCCATTGGATCCATTGGATCACAGGTTCTTTTTTTTTTTTTTACATTTCCTAAAACGTTGTGGTTTTAAACACATTAAGGTTTCCGCCTGTCAGTGACACTATCATTTATATAATAGTGTAAACTATGTAAACTCCGCATAAGATGCATCATTTTCACACCTACGTTAAGTATACTCCTTTCTTTAAGGAGTCGTTGTTTTTTTGTCTCATTCCTGGACCAATAATTTGATGACCAATGGCCGATGGGTCATCGGTCAATAGGATACTTTCTGGGTCAACTACTGGAGACTTACTTTATTTTATTTATTTTATTTATTTTATTTATTTTATTTGAGAAATCATTTACTTTACAGCAGGGGTCTTCAAAGTTTTCAGGCCAAGGACCCCTTAGTTGAGACAGATGAAGCAGGGACCCCCACAACCTTCTCATAGATTCCATATAGTTTCATTGTTTGACAGCAAAATCATCAGTGTATTTTCAATTCTTGTCAATTTGTGTCTTCAGATACGTATTTAACCCCTTGAATTGTCAATACATAACTTGACATTTCACTCTGTACTTAGTCTGCTCTTTTACCCCTGTATACCAAACGTCTTTGCCGAAAATAGCCGATCTACAAGCTCACAACGCCTCGCAGCGCGAGGTGTTGTGAGCTTGTAGATCTGCTATTTTTGGATAAAGTTCTCAGAATATGGACACTAGGGTTCAAGTGGTTAATATAATAAAGGAGTCTATCACACAAAGATTTGGAGGACCCCTATAGTAACTCTGAGGACCCCCTAGGGGTCCCGGACCCCCTGTTGAAGACCCTTGATTTACTTTACAGAGTTAAATTATGCTCATAGCGGCTGCAAGCAAACCACTTGAACCTTCTGTGGTCTGAACATTCACCATAAATTGCAGATCTGCAAGCTCACAGCACAATAAGAGGGGACGAAGTAGAGTTACAACCCAGGTCTGTTTTTAAGTACTGTATTTATTTATTTTTAATGAAGAGGAACAATGACAATGCTGTTGTCATCAGACAGGGCTAATGCACTCAAGGGAACAAAAAAGGGCAATTAGATGAACATAATTAGACTCAAAGGCCTGATCATTTAGTGTGAACAACACATGTTCATTAATTGCCACAAACTGTCAAAGACAGCTATATGTTTATTTATTTATTGTTTAACGTCTAGGAGAGTTTGATAATTTTGATTAGGTATATACGATGTAGGGCTGTCACTTGCCCAAAACAGAACTTATATTTCATAATGAGGCCTACAGTATATACTTAAATAAATAATAACTAATTAACAGTGAACATAATTAACAGTGAGCATAGCAGATCTAAATAAAACTTCCTGTACAGTGTTGAACTCCACGTTCTTAATATTGTGCCCCAACCAAGCAAATACACATTTTATGTAAGTGACTGTCAATAACAGGGGTGTCGCACCAAATTCTTGGCCCTGGGTACAAGGATTCACTGCGGGCCCCCCATTGGGAACGCATTATTACACAGTATTTTGTGCTTTAACTATTGAAAAATAGCAACCTAGTAACTCAGTCCAACTCCCCCTTGTGACTCCCCTGGTCAAGAATTATTCACATCAACTTCGAACTTAAGAATTCTGTCTAATATTTACTTCAGAACTCTTAAAATGTACTACCAGTGAGAAATGTGTACTTTTCCCCTCCTTAAAACATTGCTTGGACAGCCCTAAACAGAAGCAATAACATAAATAGAGAGGTCAATGAATCCTTAAAATGTGTGTGGGTTGTCTTTGGACGAGCCCTGCAGCCGTGTTTCCAGCCAACTTCGTCCTCCATACATCTGGCTATAGTGCGTCAATACATTTCCACCAATGCACAGTTCTTTACACCCACACAGGCAGGGGCATCACAAGGGAAGTGAGTGGGACTGAGTTGCTAGGGCCCAAGGTGGAGGGGCCTTGATTATTTAGCTATTGAAAAATAGCAGATCTACAAGCTCACAGCGCGGCACCGAGTGCCGTGCTGCGAGCTTGTAGATCTGCTATTTTTGAAAAGTCGTGAAAATGTGTGCAAATCTTTGAATATTATTCTTTTTAAGCTTTTTGTAACTCAAATTTTGCTTCTGCGGGGTCCCTGGAATTAAATATTTTGAGATGGGGGTCCGTGGCCAAATACATAACATTTTGGGGGTCCTTCACGTGAAAATATTTGAGCACCACTGACATAGAAATATAGTTTTTTCAACCTTAGAAGGATTTGAACTAAACTCCGCACACATTTTCACAATTTTTCAAAAATAGCAGATCTACAAGCTCATAGATCTGCTATTTTTCAATAGTTAAAGCACAAAATGTGAGTGAATCCTTGAACCCAGGGCCCAGACTTTGGTGGGACACCACTGCACACAGGTAGGAGTGGAATGCCCTTAAAACCCTGCGTATTGGCTCCGATAGAACACGTTCGCTGGCTGGGAGCTCCAGGTAAATGTGCAACTTTATGCGCCCAAGGCACACCAAAGGGCAAGCCCAAATCTCAAAGCACACCTGTATTCATAGCATAAACAGACATTATACAAGCTTACAAGCTTGAGTCACAAGAGTCGTGACCCGAGCGGAGCTATACTTACAATATATGTGAGCTAAAATGTGAGATATTGATGTGTGGACGTCAACAAAGGTTACTTTCTATACATGCCTCGGGACGAGGAATATCACGTTTAACTTCTTTACTTGTCAGAATGGCAATAACAACCCCACAATCTTCAGTGCACCGCTGCAGAGGGACGTACAGTAGGGTAGGTCCACACCAAAGCCAGCGGGCGCCACAATACAATGATTGAATAACACAGAACCTGGAAAACAAAATCTCCCGCCCCACGTACATGTAATTCCAGTAGCAAGGTGAGATTATGACACGAATACGATGGAAACACTTGTGCTGTAACAATAACTATATCAGCATGACTGACAGCTAAACCATTAAATAATATGAGGCATAGGAACAACATAGCACCAGTATTACAATATATAAAAAAAAACAAAATAGGGCTGTCAGGTTGAAAGTGGATACATTGTTTAGGGCAGTGGTTTTCAACCTTTTTCATATCAAGGTCCACGGACCACCATTTGATGAGATTAAGCCTCTCAGACCCAAGACAATATTTTGTCAACTTTGGATAAGATTTTGTCCACAATTCCATGCTGCATTAGAGCAGGGGGGCCGCCAGATCTTTGTGTGATATAGGATCATGTTTTATACATTAACCACTTGAACCCTAGCATCCCTATTCTGAGTGGAACATGACCCAAAAATAGCAGATCTACAAGCTTACAACGAGGCGTTGTAAGCTTGTAGATCTGCTATTTTTGGCAAGGAAGAGCAGACTTAAGTATTTGACGGTTCAAGTGGTTAAATGTCTGAAAATACACATTACTCCAACATGATGACAGTGCTGTCAAACAAGTCTAAGCTGTCTAAGAAATCTATGAAAATCTTTGTTCTGCAACACAATTTCACAGGTTAAATAACGTATCTTAAAACACAAATTGACATGAGTCCAAAATACACCGATGATGGGGCTGTCAAACAATGAAACTATATGGAATCTATGAAAAGGTTGTTCATCTCTATCTGTACTAAGGGGTCCTTAGCCTGAAAACGTTGAAGACCCCTGGTCTAAACAATGTGTGTAGGTTGTCTTTGGACGAGCCCTCCAGCTTGTTTTTCCAGACAACTTCATCCTCCATATATCTGGCTGGCGCGTCAATACATTCCACCAATGCATCGTTCTTTGGCATGCCCACATAGGTAGGAGTGGAATGCCCTTGTGATCGGTCCCTGTGTATTGGCTTATTGTTCAAGTCTGCTGGCTGGGAGCTCCAGGTAAATGTGCAGCAGTGGTTCTCATAAACTTTATGTGCCCAAGGCTCACCAAAGGGCAAGTCCATAATCTCAAGGCGCACCTGTGTTTACAGCATAAACAGACAATCTAAAAGCTCACAAGCTTGCATCACAACTAAGTCCTGGCCCGCCCTGAGCTATATTACTGACTACAATATCGTCGTTGTCGGGTGGAAACCTTGTATGTCCAAAACCATTTGTTTTGTATTTATCATTTTAAAAATGATTTAAACTAGTGAAAACAGCCGATCTACAAGCACTTGTAGATCGGCTGTTTTTACTACTTTTGTGCGATGGCCATATGATGAAGCAGTGCTTTACTTTGTGAAAACATTTACAAATTTGAAACTTGGAGATACAAGGTTTCTGCCCGACAGTGAACGATATGTGAGCTAAAGTGTGTGATATAACAAACTAAATATGGACGTCAGGATACATTGTTTAGGTTGTAGAAAATGCAATACACAATATGCCTGTATTGGGAAATTAGTGTGAACAAAGTAGTGATATGGTAACTTAAACAAATCATTCATAACTCTTGTTTGGTTATATATCGCAATAATAATGTGTGATTATCACAAAATCCCATGGCACACCTGGACTTTACACATCAGTAAGACTCCCTAATCGGGAGATAAGCGACCGTCACGTCGCATACACAAACTTTGGAAGGCAACCGTAGCCAATCAGGGCTGGAGGCTGTGATTTGCAAGGGGTGTGTGTGCATCGAAGTCGCAAGTTTGGCATCGATAGGGCCAACGGCGGCAGAGATAAGAGTAGGGGAAAAAGTGTGACGCAAAAGTGTGACATGACAGACGGACGGACGGACGGACGGACGGACGGACGGACGGACAGACAGCCGGTGGAGCTTTTCATAGTAACTTTTTATGTCTATGGTTTAAATTGTAACCCCCCACAATATGCCACCACTAAGTGGATGTTTCTCAGACTAGTTTTGAGAGGGACTGTTGTGGAATTATTGACACTGAAATAAATTAATTTCTCCGATACCGTTTATTTACTGACGTTTGGGCACAAAGTGCCTTCTTCAGGGTGTGTGCGCTGTGAATGCATCTTTTCAAAGCAAAAGCTGATGGTTGAGGGTTGAAATTATAGTGCAATTAGTTATGAATGCATAGACATGGAAGGTTGTAGCCAGCATAACAAAATATATACATATTGCAATTTTCTGACCTTTAGCTCTCAAACTTTCAAGATGTTTGTTCAAAAATAGCAAATGTAAAAGCTTGTAGCGCAGCACAAAGTGACATAGAGACATTAAATGTAGTATAATTGGGCAATAAAAAAAGTAATTGTTCATTGTGATATGACTTGCATGACAGCTATATTAAGTTACCTGTTAAAGTTCATCTTAAGTTTTGGGAAGAAAGAAAAAACTTATATGCAGTTACAGTGTGTTTAAAAAAGAATTCAAGTTTGTGCAGTGCTTACTTTTCTTTAAACATTCTGACAGCCATCAGTCACAAAGGTACAGGGTGTGCACCCGCCCTCAGCTCGGGTTCATTGGCAATACACCATTTTTAAAGGGAAATGTATATAAATATTTTAGCCTTCATTTCCTTCTATCAGCCACAATTATTGTGCTGATGTGTTTCCTTGCAGAAACACACATCCCTGTGGCTGTATTTTGGTTTGGTTCCACATTCATCCCTTGCAGGGATGCCTCTGTCTGTGCATTGATTAATGATAATAATGAATGATGAATACCTACTCCTCCCGCGGGGGAAATTCAGCTATCGCAGCCCAACCCAGCTGCTTTTTATATCAGCTTTGACCCAGCTGAACTCAACCCAGTGATGCCCACAAGGAGCACAAGGGGGAAGGGGAGCAGTGGTAGCTGGAGTGGGGAATCGTACCTGCGACCTCTGGGGCCTCCGGAGTCCTAGGTGTGGACACTAACCACTCAGCCACCACTGCTCTTGGGCCATAAAAGATTCAAACTCGTTCTGTGCTCGTTAGTGCTCCCTCTAATCACTTAAAGGTATATTCAGTGATTGTATTTCATTCAAATAAAAATATTATTGGTACATTTTCCATTCATTCTCCTCACTAGAATGTGTGCTGACCATATAAGGACTTCCACCATGGCCCGTGTTACGAGCATAGCTAGATTCGGTTTTCAGAGGTGGCCAGCCAGTCCTCGACCAAGGGTAGAGAATGGCCGTAGTTATGTTATGATGTTTAGTTATGATGGTCAAAATAACGGTTTTGAGAACCACAGTCGCTCTGAATTAAGAACATCTGCTAAATGCCTAGATTGTAAACTACTGAACTCATAAAATGCCACCATCTCGTAGTAAATCAGTATCATACATATCCTGAAGCTGCAGGCGTAGGCCTACCGATATTCAGTGATTGGGTCTAATGATCAAAACGAGAACATTATAATGGTGTAAAAAATCTATAAAAAACGAAACATTTCCACGCTGTAAGGCCAGTAAGGGACCCCCGGCCACTTTCATTATCACTGAATACACCTTTAATGCATCAATGACAGCCATCACTTTGATACCTGTGAGAGAGTGGAGTGGGGATAGCCTGGGTGCCAGCCTGTTCTCTCCGTTCCGCGATTTGTTTTGTCTCTCCGCATCACAGTCTAGAAAGCCTCCTATCTCCAAGGGGAGGTGGGACATAGAGTTTTGCTAAACAGTAATCCAAAAGTAACTGAAAGTAACTAGTAGTTACTTTTAAAATTGTGATAATCAGATTACGTTACTGACTACATCTTCTTTGCAAGTAACTTGTAACTGTAGGGGATTCCTTTTTAAAAGTAACCCTAACAACCCTGCTCAGGCCCAAGGTGGAGGGGCCTTAATTATTTTATAGTTTAGCCATAGAAAAATAGCAGATCTACAAGCTCACATCCGTGGCTTCCGATTGGTTTTTGGTGATGTCTGTCAAACACACCAGTGTGCTCAGTGTGTTTATGATGACGTTGCTACGATAACCCTACTCTGATTCGTTGGAACAACATCCAATCAGCAACAACAACGCCTACGTCAAAACTTGCTTACTGAAATACGAGTCAACTGAATCATTTCCAGACAAAACAAATCGCGGAACGGAGAGAACAGGCTGGCACCCAGGCTAGAGTGAGGAGTCTGCGTGTACAAACACAGATCAGAAGGGTCACCTAGTTTCCCTTTAATATAACTGAAATAATAGTGAATTAAATAGCATTATACCGTAACAACATTTAAATTGATTGAGTCAAGGAAATACCTTTTTAGCATGCAGATGATAATCTGTATGGATTGTATTTGGCAGTGTTGTGGCTGAATGCGCTCAACGAACGATCAATCATGAACTCGTTCATATTTTGGGCTATACTGTATTTCCGCTAGATGAACGTTATTGTGAACGCGTTCATTCTGGCGTTTGTGAACGGCGCTCGTTCGCACCGCGCCCGGTCACTTGTCGTCTCGTCTTTGTGTTCACTTTGAAGCGCTGTGTGCATCGCCTCCTGTTCGTCTCCCAAGTAAAGCCTGACTTAAGATTTTGCTGATCTGCAAGCTCACAACGCGTTGCATCCACAATGTGTTGTGAGCTTGTAGATCTGCTATTTTCACCACGCTGAAACTTGCACGATGCGCAACATTTAGAAAACTTTGCCTTCACAATAAAAGCTTATCAGCCTTATGAAAAGACAGAAGCATCGTGGGAAAGGATTACGGATTCGGTAGAATTTCACATTGCAAAGGGGTGCAGGAAGAGTAGGGACCTAATAGTCCACAAAAAAATTGTGGGCACCTCAATGTTAAATTGGATGAGATAATTGGTGTGTGAGGTTCTATTTGGGCTGTGTCAATAATTTTGACAAAAAATAGCTTGCAGCAACGTATAAAAACATGAATGTTTCAAAACGACTACTGACTATTGGCATACAGACTGGTATAATTAAAGGGTTATTTCTAGAGTTTACAAGATATGTGCAATGCTCATACATTTAAAAAAAATAATATTTAGCTTTAAAAAATTGCATAAAAAATTACTCGATTAATCAATTATTCAGTATGAGCAGACAATTCTAGACAAAATATTTATTTGCTTTATGTCACCAAACATCAGACATTGTTTCTTTTTTACAACACAGACAAATGGGCGGCGGATTAATTTTTTTTTGTGCCAGTGAACAATAAATCGCTTGCCAGCATTGCTATGAGTTCTGTCAGCTGTGACTACAGTTGGAGTCAGCTTGCTCAATTTACAAGTGAAATCAGTACTATTTTAACTCTGACACAATTCTTTTGACTCTGATTACAAAGTGTAATCAATCTGTCTGTAATTGGTTACAAACTAACACTGACTGTGTATGGTAAAAAAAAATGAAAAGAAAAAGCATTACCATCTATTCCCTCGAGCTTCCATTGTGAATTAGTGGCTATTGTATGTACTGTCGCCTTGTACAAAACATGGCAGACTCCCTATAACGATTGCACGGAAATCCAATTTTGTTGTTAGCATTAATTTACCCATGTCTTCTCATCCAGACCTTATAGTACATGCTTGTCAACAGCGAATTATTCTTTTTCTTTTTTGATAAATGCTCATCCACCAAGGGACAATTCTCAGGGGGCCAGACGAGAGAGGCGGTATTGTTTTTGCGGAGTTGATTTATCATCAGCAGCAAATAACCAGCCTTCATTTTCCATTCCCCTTCTTCTACTATTGAGATATGAACGGGCTTTGAATATAATATGCACGGAAAGCGACTAATCTTTGTCCATTGTTTAAGGTCAGGGTGTTCATTAAAATTGACAGGCTGACTGGGCAATACTTTGAGGTTGTTGCCATTGTCCTGACCTTTGTGAAAAGTCAGCATCCGACTTGCCATTTAGGGCGTATTCCGAGGCGAGCAATAAACATTCTCTGCGAGTCCTCATCTGTCCAAATCCCATCACAGCTGTGATCTCAATTAGCAGGCAACAGACAGACAGGGCGTGCACCAGAGCTGACACGAGGCAGCCAGGCTTTCTGCAGCACCAGGCAGCAGGGGTGTCGCACCGAATTGTGGGCCCCGGGTACAAGGATTCACCGTGGGCCCCCCCCCCCGTGAATGCTTTAACTATTGAAAAATAGCAGATCTACAAGCTCACAGCGTGGCACCGAGTGCCGTGCTGCGAGCTTGTAGATCTGCTATTTTTGACGTTTTTGAAGTCTTTGAATATTTCAAATCCTTCTGAGTTTTCTTTTTGTTTCTATGTCAGTGGTGCTCAAACCTTTTCATGTGAAGGACCCCCAAAATGATATGTATTTGGCCCACGGACCCTCATCTCAAAATATTTAGTTCCAGGGACCCCCCAGAAGCTACATTCTAGTTACAAATGTTCGCTTAGAAAATACATATATATATACATACATTTTCACGACTTTTCAAAAATAGCAGATCTACAAGCTCGCAGTGTGGCACTCGGTGCAGCGCTGTGAGCTTGTATATCTGCTATTTTTCAATAGCTAAACTATAAAATAATTAAGGCCCCTCCACCTTGGGCCCTAGTAACTCAGTCCCCTCCTTGTGACGCCCCTGACCGCCAGTTCGGCTGAGCGGAGAGAGATCTGTTGATTTATAAAACAGCGTTCCACCTTAAACCCGTGCAATTTCCTCCCTCTTTCATCAACCTCCTTCTTCCGCTCTTTGGGTCTATTACATCCCCCGGGTTCTCATTTGAACTAAGACAAATATCATCATTTCTGGCCCCATTTTGTCAGCGCGCGGAATACCGAACACTCGGCAGCTATTGTCACAGTGATTAATTGGGACGTCCAGCTAAGACAGACGGATGCACCCCCTCACCGCTCCGCTTCCAGTGAGTGACAAGGCCAGGATAGCGCTGCCAAGGCTCGTCTCAAACCTTGGGGATGTAGCCATGTTCTCACACACACACCAAAGACTACTGCCGTTAATAACTACTCGCCTGGCAGAAGAATACCAGGATATCGTGGACTAGGGCTGGGACGATATGAACATTTCATATCACGATTATTGTGCACAAAAGAAATCGTGATTTTCGATTATCACAAAAATCAAAATTCATTATCCCGGGTTGGAGCATTTTGCCAAAAAATAGCCGATCTACAAGCTCACTTGTGAGCTTGTAGATCGGCTATTTTTTGGCAAAGACATTTGATAGAGTGTGAAAAAAAGACTATATCAAGTACGTATAAGTACCTTTTACGAATTATAGAGGGTTTAAGTGGTACCGTATAATGCAGCTCGGCAAATAAAAGGTGCATTGTACTAGTGCATGACGGAGGACAATATCACGATAAGTGAAATTTCCATGATACGATTATTGTTCTGAGTGTTTTTTATCACGATAAACGATAATATCGCTCATAATGCTCAAATGTTCATGTGCATAATGTTAAGCTACCAAAGCTGTATGGTTGGTTGCCCTTTTTTCTTTTTTTGTAATAAGATCATTCGTCTATGACAACTAATCGATATTCAGGGTACACTTTGTTGAGACTGTAAATGGTGGTTCGGGCTTTTTGTCATATAAAATAGCATACGGTAACCCTTCTGCTCCCTCGCATCCGATCTTAAAGTAAGATAGGCCGCGCGTTTAAATCTTGCAGCAATCTGGCTATCAGGAAACATCACAGGGAAGAGAAGGCTTGCGTCTATCTTCACATGAATTGAAAGAAGTCTACATTTCCCAAATGGAAATGCATTAATTTAATTCTGTTTTACCAGAAGCAGGGATAAAACATATCCCCACTGGCTAAAAAAAAATGGGCGGGGGTGGATATAAAAAGCAGAGGCATGGATTTTCAATTCCCCTATCCCCCTCAACAAACCCAGCCCCGCTGATAATATTAAAATCTCATGAATGACCACAGGAGGAATACTGAATCTTTCCTTCCAAACTACACAATGGCTGGACCACATCTATCAATCTATCTTGTTGTTTACTGTCAGAATCTGCGTCACATCTTGTATATCGTCACTGTCGGGCAGAAACCTTGTATCTCCAAGTTTCAATTTGTACGTTTTCTTCGTAAAGTAAAGCCCTGGTTCATCACACAAGACCATTGCACAAAACTAGTGAAAGTAGCCGATCTACAAGCACACAACGCCTCGCACCGCGAGGCGTTGTGTGCTTGTAGATCGGCTATTTTCACTATTTTCAATCACTTTTAAAACGATAAACACAAAACGAACGGTTTTGGACATACAAGGTTTCCACCCGTCAACGACGATATATCTATAAATTCCGTCGTGTCTGTCTGTTTGCGCCCGTCGCCAATCACGGGCCACAGGCTGTGTATAACCATACCCAATCAGAGACGGGCAAAGGGTGACGTCATAATATAAGGCTGCATTATGGGTATCAATCCAGCTTAGAGATGGGACGGGTTGAGGAGAAGGGCAAGGATCTCTTAGTTCATACAATTTCAGTCTCCTCATCCCTCTGCCCTATAGCTCTTCACCCCTTGGGAAATCCCTGTCGATGTTGCTTTTCCCGTGGCACAACGTATCAATCCAAGCCATGAATAATGCAGGTCAAGTACACTACAGAGCGAGAGCACCGTTGGAACACATGATCAAAACGGTTCACTTCAGACCAAAATGCCCCCCCCAAAATGCAAAGTTATATATAAATGCCTCCTGTCTCGACACTTCATAAAAATAGAATGGTACGTTTTAGCAGGAAAGGGTGCAACTAACGTCTACGGGCTGCCTCAGTTCAGTGTGTTGCAGTGCCCACTACTCTGTTGAACAGTGACATCAAACAATCATTTGAGCTGATAAATAATACAAATAAATAAAATGGGATGCTTAGTGTAAAAGAGTCATTTTAATCACAGTTAATGGCATGTTTATTTGTTTTAGCCATTTGGCCTATTCGTAGTTTAGGACAGTTCTCTATGTCAGTGAGCAGCATGCTACTTATGTTTTGGTCATAGTAAATGCAGTACCTTTACTGTTGTTACTCCACAACTCGGCATTACAGATTTCTTCAACTACTTTCAATAAGGAGCTAAATGATTGGAATGTACCACGGAGGCTACAATATTCTGCGCTCAATTTATGTTAACTTACAGTTAATATGCCGTTATTTGTTGGGCTTGAGTTTATAATTTCATCCCATGCACATCTTTTGTTACTTGAAGATTCTGGACAGTATTTGTCATTGTTTCAATAATTATACTTCTTCTTTTGGTCCGAAAACGGCAAAAACTATAGAACCTTGCGACAAAATGTTATGCAGGAGCTACAGATGGCCTGCCTTTCCACAACAAGCAACATGATCTCGGAAACCTGCAACCAAATGAGCGTGGCCAGATGTTTGGCCACATCCACACATACAGCCACGTCTTGAATCTCATTTGACAATAACGCCCACCACAAACTCACTGTCTGCAGCACGACAAGAAGATCTGCTGTTTTCAGAAGATTTTGAAGAATTGGACTATTACTTTGATACTTTAAAGGGATAGATCACCCAAAACAGTGGTTCTCAAAGTGGATTTCAGGGACTCTCTGGGTTCCTTTATGCAGGTCTAAATTGACCCATACAGGTGTGTAACTTTGACAGTGTAAAAATGGAACCAACCCGTTAGGTTCCAATTGTACACTGTCAAAGTTAAGGGGAGACCTTCAAATGTCAAAGTTTGAGAATAAATAAAAAATAAAATAAAAAGAACAGGATTATTGGGCAGGACCCCTTGTTTATTAACAGGAGTGCAATGAGCCCTCATCAAGTGTCGTTTTGACTGTACTCACAATGGTTCACTAAATAGCTATATTCAGATGCGGCCAAATACATATAAATGTGAGGGTCCTTGACATGAAAACGTTTGAGAGCCACTGCTAAATCAACATAATTTTTTTTCTGACCGGCTTTCGCTTATGTTGAGCTTGTTTTCAAATAGACCTTATTGCTTGTTTCTCTCTATCCTTAAACTTCTTTGCCTTTTTTTTTACTATTTTTTGAAAACATTTTAAAATACTTCAAATAGCCATTCTACATCAAAACGTTGTGAGCTTGTAGATCAGCTATTTGAAATATAAAAAAAAAGAAAAAATTGAAATAGTAAAAGATGGCAAACTAGAAGAAGTGCTCTTCCGAGCACAGGTCTCCACCAGCCACGCGCCCTGGTGGTGGTATAATAGGCCAATGTAAAAAGGGTGGCATGTGTTCTTCACCAATCTTAGGCCTTTCATGGCGCCACCATGAGGCTGATTTGAACATTTTGTAGTGTAATTTCTTCCTTGGCCTTTTGCAAATGTGCGTGCACAATTTCATTACAATTGCACGCTGTGTTTGATTTGAGGCATTTTGTTTGAAACGGATCAATCTTGCAAAGTGTGGAGGCCAATCTTAGCCAATCAGGATGGAATATTTAATACAGGACAGATCCGTCTTGATCATATGACTGTAGAGATACTGTGTACTGATTTGTGTTCATTTTGGGTAAAATCTGAAGAAGTAATATCCAAAAATGTGTCTTACATAAGTCGGCCTCCTGGTGGCGCTATAAAAGGCTACCGATTTGCGTGATTTTTGGACAAAATCTGTAGGAGTACTGGCCAAAAGGTAGTTTTGCACAAATTGGCCTCCTGGTGGCGCTAGAACAGGCCCATGTGAAAAATGTGGGGCAGAGGTTCTGAATTGGCATCCAGGGAGTGCGCTTACAAAGTTTAAAACTGATCGGTGGAGTTATAGGTAAAACCACGAATCGGCCTGTTATAACGCCACCATGAGGCTGATTTAAAAAAAATTAAGTGGCATTTCTTCCTCGGCCTAGTGGGAACCTGTGTGCGCGATTTCATGTTAATTGCACTCTGCGTTTGTGATTTGAGGCATTTTGTCCAAAATGGACCAATCTTACAAACTTTGAAAGCCAATATCAGCCAATCAGGATGGAATATGGACAATCAGACAGATCCGTGTCGATCACATGACTGTAGAGATGCTGTCTACCGATTTGCGTGATTTTTGGACAAAGTCTGTAGGAGTAGTGTACAGAAATGTTTTTTGCAAACATCGGCCTCATGGTGGTGCTAGAACAGAGCCATTTGAAAAAATGTGGGGCAGAGGTTCTGAATTGGCATCCAGGGAGTGTGTGTGCTCATTTTGGCAACGACCGGGCCAATGGCGCTGGAGATTAGCTGACCACAAACTCGGAGGACGGACGGACGGACGGACAGACGGACGGACGGACGGACGGACGGACGGACGGACGGACGGACGGACGGACGGACGGACGGACGGACGGACGGACGGAAACATACTCTCCCCCTGCCTTTGGCTGGTGGAGACAAAGAGTTTAGGGATAAGGGCTAAGGCATGGATGAAAATAGGGCCCACTGTCTCCATCTGGACTCTGGAGTCAACAGTGACCTAGCAAGGGTACAACTCTATTATCTTACATTAGAGTTTAACAATGCTGACACACAGAATTGCCAGAAAGAGCCTTATATAGACCCAAATGACATTGTGTGTGTGAGACTATTTGGACCAGGGATGAACCCTAAATAAATAGATTACATTCCTGCTTTCCCCATTCCTGCTAAAGTAGATTTTCCGCCATGCAGTGTTTTTAAAACCCAATTTTTGCTCCTACTCCTACAGTCCAAAACTCAAACAAATTGCTTAATTCTCTAGCAATTTCCCTGCTGCAATTGACAACAGACTCACTCCCTATAGCTTCCGCTGTGGCCTGAAGACCTCTTCAGACTCCACATAAGCCCATAGCACTTACCGTAGCACTCGCCCTACCCCCAATGACCATACATGAAAGCTAGATAGCATTTTTGTAAAGCTTTTTTACTGATTATTGGTGTATTGATGTATTACCTTGCTTATTGTATTACCTTGCTTATTGTAAATCGCTCTGGATTAAAAGCGTCTGCTAAATGCCTAAATTGTAAATTGTAAATTTGTAATGAACATGCATCAGTCAGACTTTTGATATTCTCTACTGAATGGCTACAACTGGACGGGCCTACACAAAAATATGAAAAAATGCTAATAAATCATGAACAATGAAATAATCTCTCTCAGATCGACCCCACATTTGAATCACGTTCAGTATTTAGGGGCTTCTACGCGACACAGAGCCAAAAGTGATTTAACTTAGAGGATGCCACAAATGCCACCGTTTCATCCATATTCTGGAGGGAGCATAAACCAGAAATAGCACACATGTTGTGAGCTTGACCAGCTATTTTTGACAAATAGATTTGGTGTAGACGAGGGGGGAAAAAGCAGTCCAAGTAGCAAGTACTGAACAAGTACTCAGGCCCATGCAACTTACTACATTAAGTCTAGACTGAGGGTTGTTAATTCCAGATGTCATTTTACGAAAATAAGCATTTATTGTCCATTTTGGCAAACTATTTTGGCGACCCAACCACAGATCAAAACAGGAGCCGTGGGGCTTATGCAAATCCACTTATTTCCATTGTTTTAAAATTTAAAAATCGTCTCATATCGCCCCTTCATACACACACTATGGACGTACAGTAGCAGCAACATTATACTCCAGGCTTACGTCATTGCTGAGATTCTGCCGTAAAACGGTACTCAGATTCGAAATCTTGTCTCGCGAGACCTACGCATCGTATTGAATCCGATAGAAATGGTCGCCAAAATGGAAAACAATGCTTCTTTCGAAAAAATAACATCTGGCCGAGTTTTTTGGTGACAAATCAACGACAAAAAAAGGTAAGAAAGCCATTTTGACCGGAATACTCTTTTAATCTCTCAAGAACAGATTCCGTGAAAAGGAGGAGAGAAAATTTAAAAAAAAGCAGAGGGCGCTGTTTTTCCATTTGTTTTTGAGGATGGGTCCCCAGATTGGGTCAACATGATCGATCTTTGGATGATGAGTGAAACTGTTTTCCACAGGTTGTCAGAATCAAGTGTGACTCACCTCCACAGGGTGCTCTCAGTCACGCTGCCGATGTGGAAGTCATACAGCTTGGTCAGGATCAGGATGACCTGCAAGGACACACAATGTGAACATTACAGTTAATGCTACAGCCAGAGCTACAGTAGGACAGAACACACTTGGAGAACAGCAGTTCCAGGGGAACAGCAGACATACAAGCTCACGTTGCGTCGCAGTTGCAACCGTTGTGAGCTTGGAGATCACACTCGGCTGCGGCGCCGGAAGCTGCCGCACACCTTCTGCGCATTGCACGATGGGATGTTGGAAACTTGTGGATAGAATATAGAACAGAATGTAGAAGACTTGCGTGTTATCTCTCCTATGGTACCACATCAATACAGCATGGAATTGTGGATCCTATCCAACAATAAAAAAAAACTCCCGAGGTCCAAACATGTTGGAATGTGGACCACTTTAGTGGTCAGATGGGTGGAGTGTGCATCTTCGGAGCATGTTTATTTTAACGATCCATCAATCTATTGCGTTCTGGCTTAGATCAAGTAGTAGCCTATACTTAAGCTCATATACCGGTATATCACGCGTGCGCGCACACACACGCACACCTATACATTCATGTTATATTATCATTGCCCAATATACTCAAGGCCCACAGGTTAGGGATTGCTGTTTTTAGGTATTGGCTCGTTGCTCTGGCAGTACCCGATGCAGCAGCTAATGTGATCCAGAGACATTCTCTGCAGGAAAAGAAAACAAAGCATGTATTTCGTGCTGCTGGCTGTTTTTTAGAAATTGTGTAGGACATTGTTATTGCCCGCATCGGCGCATCCTG
This sequence comes from Nannobrachium achirus, assembly GCF_963921795.1. NCBI lineage: Eukaryota > Metazoa > Chordata > Actinopteri > Myctophiformes > Myctophidae > Nannobrachium > Nannobrachium achirus. The sequence continues at coordinate 67,395,025 of NC_137812.1, forward strand.
ACTTTAGTAGCATGGCAGATTATAGATACAAGAGTTTGTCTGGACCATGTTCAAGTGCTAGTGGCAAGCTCTGATATCTGAAACTTCCGAACGGCTTCAAACTTTTCAAAGCAACAAGCAGCCAAAAGTAGTGAACCGTGGGGTCAAATAAGCACGGAAACTGATTCACAACAGGAACGCTTTGTATTTCTGTGGTGATCACCAGATGCAGCACACACAACTTCAACCCACTCAAACTGAGGAACAGACAAACACGACTCAAACCGGTCCAGGGGGCCTGGCCGCCCGCAAGCGCCAATCAATCACACTTCAATCAAATGCTGTTGTATGTGGGGGTTGGGACGTGACAAACAGAGAAGGGGGGCCGCAAAGGAAGGCTGGTGGAACTGTCCACTGTGAGCCTGATGGTCAACGAAATCTATCTGTAAAAGAAAGGTTTTCTGTGACTGTAATTGGCGATAGACTTGGTTACAGAAGCTATCAAGCATATCAGGAAATGTTCTAGTGTCTCGGATTTCTTAACAAACATCCAAATCGTTCCCAGATAAATTACATTTGTTCTACAGCAATCAGCCCACAAATGAAGCACTCAAAAGACTCGCAAGATGACTTCGCCATGGTCCATTTGAAGGAATCCATTAAAAATTATCTTCAAGGGAGATTTTACATCTGACAAGGACAAAGGCACATCACATTCCAAATGTTGCCTTATGAATGTCATTAACTCACCTACTGCCAGATTATTTATTTATTTATTGGGTCTGGCGCCATCAAAAAGCAGCTTACCTTTGCGACGTTATAGTAGATAGACAGACAGACATTTATTTATTTTTTTTTATTTTTTTTTGGTTGTGCAATAGTGCACTTTGGTCTGCCAGGCAGCAGAGGGCAGCGTCATGCGAGAATGAATGTGAATTGTCCTGCTATGTGTTGCCGTACATTCAGAGCAGTCACTGGCTACAGAGCCTCCGGGCCAGAGGAAATCAACAAGGAAGTGAATTGTTCTCCGTTGATCTAACGCATAATGGATTTTTTACACCATCACAGCGGAAAATGTGTTTACAGTAAACGGCCGCGCGACCCCTCATCAGCTTACAGTCATCAGACGAACGAACCGAACGAGCGCCGTATTGGCATCGACGTTCTGTAAAAAATGGGGCGAGCGTTATCGTTCAAAGCGTGGGGAGAGTTAACTTTGCGGATGAGCAACACGTCTGGTGAGTGTTCATATTCTAAACTCTCATTGATTAAAAACTAAATTAGATCCACCATGGGACACGACAGTCTTTAGAAAGTAACTTGTAACCGGAATTCAGTGATGGTGCAGACTTTTCAGCACAAAAAGCAAGAATCTAGAGCTTCCGACTTCCGAGTCAAAGCCCCAGGGTCTACAAGGTCTTAATCCGGTTCTGGCTTCAATATAGTTAACTACCTTTTTGAAGTAGCTTCAGCTTAACTCTCTCTGTGGTAGCTTTGCTTGTAGCACAGCCATTTTCAGTGTAGAGCAAATTTGGTAGCTTAGTTAACAACACTTTCAGAGTAGCTTCCCCATTCACAGTTACTTCATTACCGTTTAAGATTCTCACCGCATCTGTTGGTCCATGCCCCTTTTATTTCCATATGTGGAGATCCCTGATGTCATCAGCATATGGCCAAAATTGTCCATATATGTGTATAAATGTCCATACAGTATATGGAGTTGACTGATTGATTGATTGATTGAAGAATTTATTAGAAGTTTGCAATAGAAAAAAGTACAGTTTCATGACAGTACAAATCACTGGTACAAGGTCAACTAAAAGGAGATCCTAGAAAGCCGAGGCTTATTTCCACAGGAACCACACTTTAAGTATCTCATATAACATTGAAAGACAGACGGATAGAACATAGTACTTTATCTAGGATAATATCAGTTTCAAAAGCATAACATCAAATACAAAAGGCAGAATACAAAGAAAAGGGGGGGGGGGGGGGAGCATGGGCTTAGTCTATTTACAAGTCACGGGTAGCTGCTGTCTGAAGGTGACTTTTCATACCAATTTTGAAGGAGGCTAGGGATTTGCTCTCCTTTAAGGCTTGTGGAAGGGCGTTCCACATGTTGATGGTATAGCAGGAGAACGAGTTAGCGCCTTGTTTAGTGTTAAATCTACGCTGATGATGATTAGTGGAGCTGCCTCTGGTGTTATGATCGTGAACATCCTTGACCTTTAAGAAGTAGTTTGTCAGGTACATGGGAATCTTGGAGGTGTAGTGTATCTTGTACACCAGGCCCATTGCAAGATGCTGTACTCTGTCAGCTACTTTGAGCCACCCCACGCTTTCGTGGTGATGCTCGGTAAGGTGGGTCAGAGGAGGGAGACCAAGCACAACCCTAATTAGTTTGTTTTGGGCTGTTTGGAGCTTTAGCTTTAAGGCAGCTGGGGCGTCGCGATACCAGACAAGGACTCCGTAATCAATGAGGGGAAGTATAATTTCATAAGCTCCGCTCACAATGCATGGCAACAAAACACGTTGAGCTTGTAGATCTGATATACAAAATGAAATAAAAATGTTTAAAAATGTTCACCTACGGAATAAATAAAGACACCAGATTGAATGGGTACTGACTGCATACATGCTATGCCAATATCGATGTCATCAAAAAAGCAAATAATGTCCGATGTATCGTTCAGACCGATATATGACAGATGGGGGAGAGCAAACATGAAATTGAGAGGTAAAATTCCCTTTAATGGAGAGGGGGAAAAAACATGGTTTATTGCACGCTACCATCTGGTTAGCAGCAACATACGACTGGTATTCACCTCAGGGTTATCGACTGAAATCAGAGGTCGGCCCTGAAAATGTGTTAAACATGTAAAAACATGGAAAATAGACCTCTGCGAACCTGCCGTTATTTAGCATTAATCACGCACATGACCTCAACACGCTGAGGAACAGGTGCTTTTACATTATTGATGTTGTTTTCACATTTTCAGTCGTTGTGTTGTTTCATTGGGTTTCGCTTCCTCGCAAATATTCCCCTGCAGGCATTTGCACACATAAATAGACATGAAAGTCTATTTATCCGTCTTTTATCCGTCTTTAAAAAGTGCCCTCTCCAGACCATGAATGCAGTTTTCACTATGGTGAAAGAAATGCAAATGCCCTCTTTCCATGCCATACCTGAAGGCAGCATTCAAGAGAATTGCCTGGTCCAAACTCTCCTGAACTTGAATGCAGCATCTTATGTTGAAAGAATTGCCCTCTCTGTGTAGAAATCCATGCCGTACACTACATCTCCAGTATTGACTTGATTATTGGTTCAGTGTGGTATCAAGCACTGGAAATAGCCGACCTTCAAGCTTGGCGGTCTGCTATTTTCGATATTTTCACCAAAAGGCCCTTTTAGAAATGTCAGCCCCTGCCTCTCTAACATTTTCTGCACGTCCCTGTTCCCCTGAATAAAAAGGCTGTTACACTCCTCCTTGCTTGTCTCTCATTAGCATCTCCACTCCTCTCACAACAAGCATACTGTATATGCATCTATTAAAACAACATGACAAGCTGCGCTTGAGTCACTTGGCTGGGAGGTGATTCAGTCAGTCTTGCCTGGCCCTCATCCAGGGGCGTCACAAGGGTGTGGGGGGGGGGGGGACTGAGTTACTAGGGCCCACGGTGGAGGAGCCTTTTTATTTGATACTTTAGCTATTGAAAAATAGCAGATATACAAGCTCACAGCTCTGCGAGCTTGTAGATCTGCTATTTTTGAAAAGTCGTGAAAATGTGTGCAAATCTTTGAACATAATGTATTTTTTAAGCAAACATTTGTAACTCAAATTCTGCTTCTGGGGGGTCCCTGGAACTAAATATTTTGAGATGGAGGTCCGTGGCCAAATCATTTCGGGGGTCCTTCACATGAAAAAGCACCGCTGACACATAGAAACATAGATTTTTCAAAGAAAAATGCACACATTTTCAAGATTTTGCAAAAATAGCAGATCTACAAGCTCGCAGCGCGGCACTCGGTGCCGCGCTGCATGTGAGCTTGTATATCTGCTATTTTTCAAAACTTAAAGCACAAAATAACGCAGTGGATCCTTGTACCCAGGGCCCAGAATTTGATGCGACACCCCTGCCGCATCTGACAGGCACCAAGCGGTCAGGATAAGCAATCTATATGCGCACCCCAGAGATGGAACCGGCACTTTGACACCCTTGAGCCCCTGTGGTCCTCATGTCCACACAAGCCTCTTATCCATTTAGTCTTCCATGACCTTTCACACCTGGCCACCCCAGCATGCATAGCTCTAGAGCAGTAGTGGTAAGTGGTAACTAAGTAAGTAGTAAGTAGTAAGTAGTAAGTAGTAAGTAACTAAGTAAGTAGTAAGTAGTGGTAAGTGGTAACTAAGTACATTTACTCAAGACAGTAAGTACAGGTTTGACATCTCAGAGGCAAATATTGTACTTTTACGCCACTACAATCATTTGAAAACGAGTTTCTAGCTACTTTGTAGATTTTGATTATTATAACAACACCTACATTAGACACTTCAAGGTTTTACTTTTCGGCCATTTGAAGATAGCCGATCTACAAGCTCAAAATTCGTCGCGATGCGAAGCATTGTGAGTTGTGAGTAGATCTGCTATTTTCAAAATATTTTTTTATACAATTTACACGTTTGAAAATGTGTGAAATCGTACATTCTCCATAACAAGTACTTTCTACTTTTGGTACTTTGAGTACATTTTGATACCAAGTCCAATACTTTTGTACTTTTACTCAAGTAAATTTTGATTTCCGGGCTTGCACTTACACAGTATTTTTTAAATTGCAGTATTGATACTTTTGCTTAAAGGACCATTTCACCTCTGGGACAACCAGATCTTATTTTATTGTATGTTGGGACACGATCAACACAATCCTGAGTTTTTTTTTTTGTGTTCAATCTGTGTTTTTAGATATTTTAGTATTTCAGCAAGCTACAAAGCATCATATGATGCATTTTGCATCATATGACTCATCGTATGATGCAATATCATGCTTTGTAGCATGCTGAAATACTAAAATATCTAACACAAAAAATAACTCAGGATTGTGTTGATCGTGTCCCAAACAACAATAAAATAAGATCTGGTTGTCCCAGAGGTGATGTGGTCCTTTAAGTAAAAATAAAAATAGTACCTTTTCCACGACAATACAGGCTCTCAGCAGACAGCCTTGGATGGCTCTTGTGGGTATAGTGGATGTGTCACACAGCCTGTGGGTTCCTACTACTATGATTGCTGAGCATATGGCTTTGGCCAAGCAATATTTCACTGCCAGAGGGCCATGTTGAAAAGGAATAACATTGCATTTGCTTTGCCATGCTGGTGAAAAATGCCCGGTGAATAGAACAGGACTCAAAAAATATCTTTAGGGATTATTTATATTTCTTTATAGGTCAGTGGTCTGTATTATTATGTTGTTTTTGGATAAGGTCCTTATCATCAATTTACCCAAATACAGCTCAAATGGAGTTAGGAGGTTTTGAGGTGGAGATGTTTTTCTGACTGACTTTGTCATTCCAATCAATGATTAAAAATAAAAACAACAGTAGGTGGTTTGACCAACAATTTGAGGATCCAATTGAGGAGGAGGTTTAGTCATAAGAGCTTTTTTTTATATACTTTCATTGGTTCATTAGTAAAACCCACACACAGGCATATGGGTGTTCAATAGCAAAAAAGAAAAATAAATAGCTGGTTTCTGCCCGACAGCGATGACTGTAAGTGTATACATGTATACTGTACATGTAGATGGGTGACAATCTGACACACTAAGGCAGGGGTCTTCAACAGGGGGTCCGGGACCCCTAGGGGGTCCTCAGAGTTACAATATCTTTGTGTGATAGGAACTAGTTTTTTCCCCCTTTCTTATAACCACTTGAACCCTAGCGTCCATATTCGGAGAACTTTAGCCAAAAATAGCAGATCTACAAGCTCACAACACCTGACGCTGCGAGGCGTTGCAAGCTTGTAGATCGGCTATTTTCAGGAAAAAAGCTTTGGAGGAGGAAAAGAGCAAAATAAGTACAGTGAAAGGTCAAGTTTATTAAGTATTGACGGTTCAAGTGGTTAAATATCCGAAAACACACACTTCATTAACTCATTTAGTGCCTCAGACATGAAAGGGTTAATTTTCAAGCGTGCCGGCCATGATTGTGCTGTCAAACAATGAATCTATGAAAAGGTTGTGGGGGTCCCTGCTTCATCTCTCTCTCAAATAAGGGGTCCTTGGCCTGAAAGTGTTGAGAAGACCCCTGCACTAAAGTGCTGAAGGCAGATGGTACTACGTGATACAATTAACACAATCACCATCCTATCATGCTCTGCATCTTACAAAATGCTGAGCAGGTCCATCCGACTTCGATTATATGTATCAGGATGGCAAGAGAGAAAGATCCAGGCCTAACTAAGTGACTATGAAATAGGGTTCATTATCGGGGCACGGGTGGCGGGAGCTTAAAAAAAACTGCTCAACTGGCTAGTGTTTCAACAGGAACAGTGGCTAGATCTGCATTCAGATCTATAGGAAAGACATCAGTAAAACAGGCTTGGTGCCCAAACCAAGACGGCGATGCTCGTGCATTAGTGCGATTATTATGTAAGGAAGGACAAACAGAATAGCAAGTCTTCTTTAGTTAAACCTAGAATGTCAATGCAGGATGTGATCACACTGAGTCAGCCAGAGCAGTCTGTTGACCAGGGACGTGCAGAGAATGTTAGAGAGAGGCAGGGGCTGAAATATCTAAAAGGGCCTTTTGGTGGAAATATTGAAAATATAGCAGACCTCCTCTTGGAGGTTGGCTATTTTCAGTACTTGATACCACACTGAACTAAGCATAAAAAAGGCAACGTGGCGTACAGCATGGATTTCTACCTAGTGAGGGCAATTCTTTCAACATAAGATGCTGCATTCAAGTTCAGGAGAGTTTGGAAAGGGCAATTCTTTTGAATGCTACCTTCAGGTATGGCATGGAAAGGGGGGCTTTTGCATTTCTTTCACCATTGTAAAAACTGCATTCATGGTCTTGAGAGGGCACTTTTTACAGACGGGTAAAAGGGCAGGGGCTCAAGCCCCCTTTCATGTCTATGTGTGCACGTGCCTGCAGTTGACGAATACACATACAGTGATACATACCGCAAACCCCTCATTACCGAGACCAATGCCCATTTGAGAGGTCAGTTGACCGGCACTGGTCCGGTCAACAGAGATGCGGGGGGAAACGTGATAAAAGGTCAGATGAGTCATCCTTTTGCCATTTTCTCATCCGGGATGACAAGGCTCCCATCCACAGGGCAAGAGGGATCACTGAACGATTTGATGAATATGAAAGTGAATCATATGCTATATGGCCTCCTTCACAGATCTGCCAGATCTCAACCCCCATTGAACACGATGAGGTTTGAAGTGTTAGGCAGCACTGCATGAAAGCAGCAAATGAAGGAATACATTTTCTTTTGATAGAACAGTGTTTAAGGCTGCAACCACTGATTATGTTCATAGCAACTATTCTATTAATCAAATAACGGGTTTTTAATATTTAACATTTCCACTTAACTATATTATGTATTTTATCACACAATGGCAAAAATAGCGATTAAATAGCAATTAAAGGACAAAATCATAGGGTCTTGAGGCAATCAGATGAAAAACACACTATGATTCAGGAAAGTGGGAAATCGGTCAGAGTTGAGCGGAACACAGCAGGAGGGAGGGTTAATACAAAACATATCTTCGTTGTTGGGTGAAAACCTTGTATGTCCAAAACCGTTCGTTTTGCATTTTTAATTTTGAAAATTATTTAAACTAGTGAAAACAGCCGATTTACAAGCACACAACGCCTCGCACCGCGAGGCGTTGTGTGCTTGTAGATCTGCTGTTTTCACTACTTTTGTGCGACAGCCTTGTATGATGAAGCAGGGCTTTACTTTGCGAAAGAACATACAAATTTCTCAAGTCACATTTTTCATACAGGATCTTTACTCGTAACAGTGTCTTTTTATATTAAGCTATTGGCTACTTTTACTTACTGTAAGTAAAATCGTCAGTGTAATTCTTCCACCTCACAATTTTATCGGTGCAGACACTCCGCCTTTTTGAAACCCAATTGACCCGCAATTACTGTGATAAAATGTCACGCTACACCCCCAACACCCTCCATGCCTCAGCAATTAACCAACTGTGGCGAAAACATACTATTAGCATAACAAAATGTCTCATGTCCATGCACAAAGACCAAAGGGAAAGGGCCACACACACACACACACACACACACACACACACACACACACACACACACACACACACACACACACACACACACACACACACACACACACACACACACACACACACACACACACACACACACACACACACACACACACACACACACACACACACACACACATTCTGAATATTGATTTCACTCAGTGTGGTAATGACAGAGCCTAATGACTTTTCTGAAGGAAAATGGTTCATCTCCGCGCCTCACGGTGCAATAGTTTAATTATATTAGTGACCTGAATAGCTGCTGTCTGCATAACGGTCAACATGTGGAGGACTGCGGTGCATAGCGTGGCCACACATTAAACGTGATTTAATGAATTAAATATGAGCTAACGTGGCGAATAGTAAACAAGTGGTTAAGTCCTTGCGGGGAGTGAGAGTGAGCTGCGAATTCTTGGTTATCGAATGAACTCTTCATTGGAAATATGTTCAGTAACAGATAACAGTATTATGGTTATTATTTAGATTAAAAAACAAAACAAAAAAACACTCACACTAGAATGTAATAAAAGAATACCCCAAAGCAGTGGGGACCACATTATTGTTATCGTGACGCATTGTGAGCTTGTAGATGTGCTACTGTATTTGTGCTATTTTGGAAAATGCTGAAATGTTTGAAAGGTTTTGACAATTCTCGCCCATATATAGTTGTCCCGATTTAAAATGAAGCAACTCGGAACTGAAAGTTCCTATGATTGGCCGCTAGTTGCGCTGTTCTGGCACCAGAAGCAACATGTTCTCCATAGGATTTCATCCATTTCCCCCAAACTTTTACATTTGATTTTCTTACCTTAAACATAGTTTATACTTTATACTTTATGGTTCCTGTCGCTAGTTTAAAGTTTTGTGAAAATATGGTCCAATTTATGTTATATTTGATGTTATAGCAGGGTATGCTGTAGGAGGGGCTTGTGATCATAGGCTTGTGATGATTCTTTTTCGTGTGCTTTATTTTCGGCAAGCTCAAGACAATGTCCCATGTATCCCTGCGGTTGCACGTGACCGTTGGCAGCCAATAGCATTCGAGATGGTACCATTTCTAACAATGAACGTTGATTTCCACAATGATGGCGTCACCCATACAACGGCCAAAAAGGCTTCATTTGCGCAGCAAAGAAACCAATGGCTTTCCACCATCCATATTTTTTTTTACAGTCTATGATATTGACATGCCCGGAATAGACCCTATTCACGGCCCGCCCACGCACGTGCACTGGTGCTGACGTCAGCTTTGAAGGGTAAATTAACACAGAAATTGCTGGACTTAAAGCCAAAAAATCATTATTTTGAACGGTAAAGTAAATTATAACGCTTTGTGTTACTATCTTGTGTTCTTCAACATGCTAGCCGTATTTTATACTGTACTATTCGGAAATTGCATTAAATTTGCGATTTCTGTAGGCTTTCAGTAGGGTTTTTCCCTTCAACCGTGACGTCAGCACCAGGAAGTTGCGTAACGTGAATTCGGTCAATGGGGACGCCAGGTTGAAAGTCACTAAGACACAAGTCACATCCAAAGGCCAAAAACCAGAAGCAGTGAAAGAGAGAAAGAGAGAGAGATTACAACGGCGAAACCACCAGGTTGGCTGACACGAAAATGGCAGCCCGGGAGCAGCCGATCGCTATTCAAAATTGATTAAGCTTCTGGACCTTTCACCGACGTGTAAACAACCCGGCAATTATGCTGTCAAGTGGAGGGCTCTGTTCATTCACGAGGGGGCGTTGCGTTTGGGGGGATATGGTGGATCAACTGCTGAAAAAGCTAAATCCTTTTTTTTTTTTTTTTTCAGGATTCCAGCTGAAGCTACTGTATGGCAGGGGCGTCACAAGGGGGGGGGGGGGGGGGGGGGGGGGGACTGAGTTAGTATAGGGCCCAAGGTGGAGGGGCCTTCGTTATTTTATACTTTAGCTATTGAAAAATAGCAGATATACAAGCTCACAGCGCGGCACCGCACTGCGAGCTTGTAGATCTGCTATTTTTGAAAAGTCGTAAAAATGTGTGCAAATCTTTAAATATATGTATTTTTTAAGCGAACATTTGTAACTCAAATTTTGCTTCTGGGGGGGGGAGGTCCCCGGAACTAAATATTTTGAGATGGGGGTCCGTGAACAAATACATATCATTTTGGGGGTCCTTCACATGAAAAAGTTTGAGCACCACTGACATAGAAACATACCGGTAGGTTTTTCAAAAATAGCAGATCTACAAGCTCGCAGCACTGCACTCTGTGCCGCGCTGTGAGCTTGTAGATCTGCTATTTTTCAACAGTTAAAGCACAAAATAATGCGTAACAATGTGTTCCCAGTGAATCCTTGTACGCAGGGCCCAGAATTTGGTGCGACACCCTGGGGGGTGGGGGGAGAGTGGTGAAGTGGATCCATACGCTCAGATGTTTTCTAATGGCAGATTACAATTTATGGCTGAAGAGAAAGAGAGGAGAGAGAGAGGTGGGAATGGAGTGGCGGGGGAGAGACAGCTAGTGAAAGAAAAAGAGGGCATCCAACATACTGGCTAGTACTGTACTTAGTCGGTAAGTGAGTGTGTCAGCTCCTTTTTCCTTTCAACTATTTGAGACAGAGAGAGACAGGGAGTAACAGAATGGAGGGGAGAGAGAGAGAGAGCAAGAGAGAGAGAGAGAGAGAGAGAGAGAGAGAGAGAGAGAGAGAGAGAGAGAGAGAGAGAGAGCGAGAGAGAGGGAGGAACAGAGTTAGAGTGAAGAGAGGGCCAGAATAATACGTCGTTGTCGGTGGAAACCTTGTATGTCCCAAACCGTTCAAAAGGATTTTGAATAGTGAAAGTAGCCGATCTACAAGCTTGTAGATCTGCTGTTTTCACTGGCTTTGTGCGACAATCTTGTATGATTAGTCGAAGCGTTTCGGGCATAAATCGTGCACTTTACGATAAAAGCATGAAATTTGGCACACAGTTAGAACATGCCTTTTGGGAGCCAATCAAAGTTGAGGTCTCATAGACTTTACTATACAGTAAAATAATACAAAACATAAATATATTATATGCTTTAAAGGGGAAGACCACCCATTTTCAATATTGAACTATGTCATTAACTCATTTGCTGCTATTTTAAACATAGGCTGAACTGTTTTCCTACCAAATTGTCCTTACCTTTTAACGTGGGCACGCGCACGCATCGTGCACGATCTGTGCACGACTCATCTAGTAGACGTGTAGACTCGGTGACAGCTTTCGAATAAAAAAAACCCCATTGAAATAGACATATCTGTTACCACGCTGTATCCCTGCTGTATCCACCAGTGTTTACATAAAAAATCAAACCTCGGTTCGAAGTGGAGCGGTGAATCTGTGTGTGTGTGTGTGTGTGTGTGTGTGTGTGTGTGTGTGTGTGTGTGTGTGTGTGTGTGTGTGTATATGTGTGTGTGTGTGTGTGTGTGTGTGTGTGTGTGTGTGTGTGTGTGTGTGTGTGTGTGTGTGTGTGTGTGTGTGTGTGTGTGTGTGTGTGTGTGTGTGTGTGCGTGTGTGTGCGTGTGTGTTTGTGCCTGCACAACAGCGCCCCTCCTTTAACTTGTGTGGCCACTCAAGGTATTGCCAGGCTACAGACATACCCAGCCAGCCAGCCAGCCAGCCAGCCAGCCAGCCAGCCAGCCACATAGCCAGCCAGCCACAGACATACCTGTCTATTGGGAGCGCTTTCACCGCTCCAAAAACATTGGAAACAGCCAGCTGTGCGCTATGGTAACACGTGGACACGTTCGCGCATATAGCAGACAATATGTGCGCAGATCATATGCCAGGCGGGTAAAATAATCAAACAGCTACAAAATAAAAAAAAAATACGTGAAAAAATACCATTCTATGGCCGTGCAGTCAGCTTACTTGTTTACAATGAAAAGCTATGCGACCGGAGCTGCGATTGGACCTCAGACCGGATATGGAAACCTAGATCCGGTCCAAACGACCATACTTTTAATCGTTTCATAATGATTAAAGCTAATAAAATCTTCGGGCTCCTCGGGCATCGCAGAATGGTACAGCGGGAAATCTCCGGTTTCGACGGGGATCGCAGGAAATGAGTTAGTATACATTAGAGGAGTTGTGTGGAAATAAAATAAAAAGTTCCCCCTCTTCTGTGTTGCCTAGAACCGGAGGATTGATTTTGGGGTTTGTATTGCAAATCACAACTTGATGACATCACACATTGTACTTTACAATACAAACCCAAAAATCAATCCTCCAGTTCTAGGCAACACAGAAGGGGGGGAACTTTTTATTTATTTCCACACAACTCCTCTAAGGTATATTAATGACATAGTTCAATATTGAAAATGGGTGGTCTTCCCCTTTAAGTAGCATGTGTGTTTGACCCCTCACATGCTATTTAAAGCATTTTTTTGTAAGTAAAGTCTACTTTGATTGGCTCCCACAAGTTTCCCAAGACGAATCTGTGATGTCCCTATAGCCAAAAAATGTCCATAAGGCATGTTCTAACTGTGTGCCAAATGTCATGCTTTTAGCGTAAAGTGCACGATTCCATCAAAATACTGCCCGAAACGCCCGGACTAGATGAAGCAGGGCTTAAAAAAAAAGAAAAAAAAACTACACATTTTAAACTTGGGAGATACAAGGTTTCTGCCCGACAGCGACTATATGTGTGCGGCGACACACAATTGCTTGTGCTTCACTGCACGTCGCTTCATATTTACTCCCACCGTTTTGTCGCCTTAAACACGAGAAAGAAACAGTGAGTGACCTTCAACGGATTTGGAGTCGGTGTGTTGAGTCTGTGGAGTCTGTGTCACTCACAGGCAGGGGCGTCACAAGGGGTAGGAAAGTTGGACTGAGTTACTAGGGCCCAAGGTGGAGGGGCCCTAGTAACTTTAGCTATTGAAAAATAGCAGATATACAAGCTCACAGCGCGGCACCGAGTGCCGCGCTGCGAGCTTGTAGATCTGCTATTTTTGAAAAGTCGTGAAAATGTGCGCAAATCTTTGAATATAATGTATTTTTTTAGTGAACATTTGTAACAAAAATGTTGCTTCTGGGGGGGGGGGTCCCTGGAACTAAATATTTTGAGATGGGGGGGGGGGGGGGTCCTTCACATGAAAAAGTTTGAGCATCGCTGACATGGAAACATAGGTTTCTTGGCACACATTTTCACGATTTTTTCAAAAATAGCAGATCTACAAGCTCGCAGCGCGGCACTCGGTGCCGCGCTGTGAGCTTGTATATCTGCTGTTTTTCAATGGTTAACATTCATGGGGGGGCCCGCAGTGAATCCTTGTACCCAGGGCCCAGAATTTGGTGTGACGCCCCCTGTTCACAGGCATGTGAGCCTCTACCGTGTCTGCTGCTCCCTGGACTGGAAAACAGTCGGCCTTGCAGCTACGGGAAAATGGCTGGCCCACAAGTACTAGAATGTCACGCTTCCATGTCAGCCTGAAATAATGTAGGGCAGGGGCGTCAATTGGGTATGGCAGGGGTATGCAGCTGCCATACCCTGGGTCCAGAGGGGAAAATAAAACGTACTTTTAAATATAAATTCATGAATGTCTCTTTTGTCTATATCTGTGCTGGTTATTATGTTGTTAAATTACAGTAAAATGACTACAAATGCAAAATTTTACAAAATGGTCACTTTAACACAGTATTATAATTCTATTCTCCACACTTGCATTCTCCTCATCTTGAAAAATATATTCCCAGGTTCCGCAGGTCAGCTGCACAGGTGCAATGCATTATTGATAATTTGTGGCACGTTTACTAACATGCCAAGTTTAGAGCTCTGCACTTGAACAACCGTTCCAGGCTGCCATATCCAGCCCAAGAAACCATAGAAACGTGAAAAAAAAAATGTACTTCTTAAAATAAATGTATCATGACTCTTGCTAAGGTATGGCAACATGACTGGTGTCTTGCAGGCACGGGAAGGCGCGCGTGCAAGACACCAGTCATGTTGCCATACCTGAACTGACGCCACTGAATGTAGGGGGAGCGGGGAGCGTCAAGCGTAAAGGAAAGGAAAGCGTCACACTACTTCTACAGGCTTGTAGTAGCACATTATAGTCTCTTTGACATGTTGTGAATTAGGAGCAGTTTAGAGCAGCCGGTTGTAAAACAGATCACTGCGTGTTCGTGTCATCGTGGCGTACGTGGTAAAGAGTGGATCAGGCAAGAGACATGGCACATATAGTACGTACGTGTATGAGCGCCTGCAAAGCATGTGAATGCAGATTTGTTTATGCACGCGCAAAAAACAACACACACGCATGCAGGCACACAAACGTGTGTGCCCATACCAGCGGTGGCTCCAGAGAAGTGTGACTGGGGGGGCTATGGGGGAGCTGGCTTTTATAGAGCGGAGGCTAATTAATTTTGGCAACAGACAATAATGAATAGTACCAATTTGACAAACGAGATTCTCTCGCTTAGAGTATGAATAACGGAACAGACCAGATCATTGGCAGTTTCCTGCTCCAAATCTGAGTACTGTAGGTGATCGAATATGGTTTTTATGAGGCTGAAGATGCTTTCCAGCATAAAAAGTACAGTTTTATAGTATGGTTTACATAGAAGTCAGTCAATTGTCTTTCACATATTCATATTTAATTTATTTTTTCCTTAAATATTTTTCCTCACAATTGGGTGTGTGGGGTGGGGAGGGGGCTTAGGGGGTGCTAAGCCTTCATCAGGGGGGGCTAAAGCCCCCTCTAACCCCCCCTGGAGCCGCCCCTGGCCCATACACACACGGGTCATGAACATGTGCAAATGAACTACGCACACACATAACCACACACGTGCGTGGCGTGCCAACATGCAAAAGCCACTTATACACACCCGATAATTACAAAATGCCAGTCGCCCTCCAGGAATACTTGATAATTATCATCATCCATAGACTAAAGCCCAGCCTTCTGAATACATATGTCTGAACTAAAGACACTGTCGAGCACAAACCTCATATCTCCAAGTTTCAAATTTGTAATTTTTTTCGTAAAGTAAAGCCCTGCTTCATCACACAAGACTGTCGCACAAAAGTAGAGAAAACAGCCGATCTACAAGCACACAGATCGTCTGTTTTCACTAGTTTAAATCGTTTATAAAATGATAAATACAAAACAAACGGTTTTGGACATACAAGGTTTCCACCCGACAACGACGATACACATCTCGCCCCATTCCCCTTTAAATGGACGCAATAACTTGATGAAAAGAAGCCGATGAAGACGTGCGGTGTTGTGGAAGTCTATTACACTGCAGTCCACCAGTAAACAGCTTGCCACTGTAGCTAGCAGACGTGTTTATCTTACTGTGAGCGCGGCGCAAGGGAGCCATGGGCTAAACCTGCACGCCACTTCTGGGCATATAATTTAGTCTTATCTCTTCGTTTTACCCCATTTCCTCCCAAATGTAGTTAGTCGTCGTCGCCACTTCCCCCGCCCGCAGCTGCACTGTGGTCCCCCGGCCGTCACTGCCAGCCCCCCCGCCGTCAGCCCGGGGAGGGTGTTGACAAGCAGGGGCGTCACAAGGGGGGGAGAAAGTGGGACTGAGTCACTAGGGCCCAAGGTGGAGGGGCCTTCATGATTGTATGCTTTAGATATTGAAAAATAGCAGATCAACAAGCTCACAGCGAGCTTGTAGATCTGCTATTTTTTTAAAAGTCGTGAAAATGTGTGCAAATCTTTGAATATATGTATTTTTTTAAACTAACATTTGTGACTCAAATTTTGCTTCTGGGGGGTCCCTGGAACTAAATATTTTGAGATGAGGTTCCGTGGGCAAAATACATAATTTTGGGGGTCCTTGACATGAAAAGGTTTGAGCACCACTGACATAGAAACATAGGTTTTTCCAAAAAAAACCTTAGAAGGATTTGAAATATTCAAAGACAGGTTTTCACGTTTTTTCAAAAATAGCAGATCTACAAGCTCGCAGCGCGGCACTCGGTGCCGCGCTGTGAGCTTGTATATCTGCTATTTTTCAACAGTATAAGCACAAAATAACTGAAGTGAATCCTTGTACCCAGGGCCCAGAATTTGGCTGCGACACCCCTGCCGATACACATGGGGGTCGTCACACGTCAGACGCCTCTTTTCACATGACAGCGAGGAGGGGAGAGCGCGACAGTGTGTGTGGAGGTGCGGCACGCTATCTGCCCCCCAGATGCCCTCCCCTGCTGAACAGGTGCCCGCCAGCACGCCAGCATGGAGCCTGGCTAACGCGGTGACAAGGACGTGATCTGATCCCCCCCTCTGCCAGCTGTGACCGGCCGGGCGGAGCGGAGCTGGCCGGGGCCGAGCCCGAGGCTCCGCTGCTGCTGGTGATGGGGAGAGAGAACTGAACTGCTGCATGCATGGGGGCCTCTGTATAGAGCAGTGGTTCTCAACCTGTGGGTCGGGACCCCCAGGGGGGTCCCCAAATTATTTTGGGGGTTCCCCCCAGATGATTAACTTAATGTGAAACATTGTTTTCTCACTCAACAGTAAACAATCCAACATAAAATGTAAGTGTATAGAGGGCATATGCACATTTCTAAAGTGACAATTTAGGACTTTTTAATACCTCTAGAGGCAAGAATTGTGAAAATAGCTGATCTACATGCTCACAACACCTCGCAACGCGAGGCGTTGTGAGCATGTAGATCTGCTATTTTGACAATAGAACCGTGTTATACAAAAAATAATTTTACTGGGGGTCCCCAGTTCAGATATGATTATTTTGGGGTCGCGACCAGAAAAGGTTGATAACCACTGGTATAGATTATCACAACAGAAGTGGTTTACTGGTCCCACTAAAAAAATCTCCCATTCATTTTCCCCATAGGCTTTTACGAAAATATTGATAACAATTATATGTTAAGCCTAGAAGCAAGCCATCCAGAACTGCAGTGAATCATCAACATGAAACCTTTGTTTCTATAAAAAGAACATTTTGAAAATCGCTAAACAAAGGGTATTTATTAAATGTAGTATATCAAATAATTGATATTAAAATATGTTTTCACATAGGATCAAAGGTGTTATGGTCATGATTCACTGCAATCCTGGATGGCTTGGTTCTAGGCTTAACATTATTGTTATCAATATTTTTGTAAAAGTCTACGGGGAAAATGAATGGGAGATTTTTAGAGGGACACTGGACAGCATGCAATACTAGCTACTAGTCCCCCTGTTCCTGCCTGCAGCTACAGTATCTGTGCGTGTGCGTGTGCGTGTGCATGTGTGCGTGTGTCTCTCTCTCCTCTGTCTGTCTGTCTGTCTGTCTGCTCTCTCATCGTCTAGCTCAGGGGGGTCACCAAATTATTTTTGGGGGGGTCCCCAGATGATTAACTTAATGAGCAACATTTTCTCACTCAAACAGTAAACAAAGTGTATAGAGGGTTTCTGCACATTTCTAAAGTGACAATTTGAGGACTTTGTAGTAAAAGATTTACACATTTTTTAAAACCAGTAAGACTCCCTAATCGGGAGATAAGCGACCGTAGGTCACTTATCTCCACAAATAGAGCAAAAATGTGTTTTTCCAAAATCTTCCTGATCCATGTTGATGACATGAGTGTAGACATACTGTGTAGTGATTTTCGTGATTTTAGGGCAAAATCTGAATCGGCCTCAAACATTGGTCAAATTGTCAATTATTAGAGGCAGAAATTGTGAAAATAGCCGATCTACAATCTGCTATTTTCACAATAGAACCAAGTTATACAAAATGTTGTGCCTCAACTCATAGTGCTCGTCAGGGTGGGGGGGGGGGGGGGTCCCCAGTTCAAATATGATTATGTTGGGGGTTCGCGGCCTGAAAAGGTTGAGAACCACATGGTCTAGCTCACTGTCTGTCTGTCTCTCTCTCTCTCTCTCTCTCCCACTGTTATTTTCCTTCGCCTTGGAGAAAATCCTCTCATTTGCTCCGTGTCCCTCACCCCCTCCCTCCCCCCTCCCCCTCTCCCCCTCCCCTCCCCACTCTCATTCTCTGCAGCCATTCTTCACTCTGCCATTACGCTGTCCATTTCATAGTCCTCTCCCTGCAACTAAAACCCCTTTATCTCTGTTTATTTGTGGCTTTCCCCCTGCGCGCGTGGTCTCTCCCATCGCATCCACATTTTACTTCCCCCCCTTCCCCTCCTCCCCCTTCCCTCTGTTGTTTTTCCATGCTTCATGGACCAGAATGGGTGCACAGGGGCGTCACAAGGGGGGGGTTACCAGGGCCCAAGGGTGAGGGCCCTAAATTATTTTATACTTTAGCGATTGAAAAATAGCAGATATACAAGCTCGCAGCACAGCACTTTTTGAAAAGTCGTGAAAATGTGTGCAAATCTTTGAATATAATTATGTGGTTTTTAAGTGCCTGTGGCCAAAAATTCATATCATTTTGGAGGTCCTTCACATGAAAAGGTTTGAGTACCACTGACATAAAAACACACCGGTAGGTTTTTAAAAAAAAACCTTAGAAGGATTTGAAATATTTTCACGATTCTTTCAAAAATAGCAGATCTATGAACTCGTAGTGCGGCACTCGGTGCCGCGCTGGGATCTTGTATATCTACTATTTTTCAATGGTTAAAGCACAAAACCAAGCGTAATAATAATGTGTTCCCAGTCTAAATGGGTTAAACCCCCTCCCCCTGTGAAGAACATTCATGGGGGGCCCGCAGTGAATCCTTGTACCCAGGGCCCCAGAATTTGGTGCGACACCCCTGTGGGTGCCCAATACCCCCACACCCCCCCAGCCCCTAACCTAGCGGTTCTCAAACGTTTTCATTTCAAGGACCCCCCGCTTGTTCGCTATGCATTAGGCCACACGCGGACGGACCCCCATAACTCAGACGGTGCATGCACACACGGAACCAATTGGGCCGTTTGGTTTCAGGCCTCGTCAATCTGCTGTTGTCGCTATTTTATATTTACCTTGACAATCCTTGCCTATAATGGCGTGCCCCAAAATAGGCACGCACGGTTGAGAGTGGCAGCAATTTATTTGAGATGAATATCACCATCTCCTTTCTCACCCAGGGACGTGCAGAGGAAGTTAGAGAGGCAGGGGCTGACTTTTCTAAAAGGGCGTTTTTGGGTGAAATGTTGAAAATAGCCGACCTCCAAGCTCACACCGCGTCGCGCTGTGACGCGTTGTGAGCTTGGAGGTCTGCTATAGAGTATTGAAGTGTGACGTAATTTACCCATCCTACCTGGTTCGCGGTTTTCTTCCCCCATTCTGAATTTCCATAAACCTTTTTCATATGGCGTCATATAAGAACTGTGTCCCAAACAAATTATCTCAGCGGTTTGACTCATATGGATATGAAGAATCAACTGATGGTGAGAAAACGCTAATGTTACTGTCGCCGAATTAGTTACATTTTCGCTAGAAACAGGCTTTATCAAATATGAGTGACTGACTATCATAAACCATACAGAGCCACCTCACCGTCAATATCGCAAAGACCGTTTGTTTATTTTTGGACCGCAATGCTTATATGAGAAGATTTAAGATGACTCAATGTTATTCTCCATAGAGAATTACTTCCGTGGAACCGGGGGATGAGCGAGTCACGTCATGACTTCACAGTTCTATTTCCGGTGCTTGATACCACACTGAACCAAGCAAAATTAAGTCAACATAGAGAGGGCAATTATTTCAACATAAGATGCTGCATTCAAGTTCAGGAGAGTTTATAGACAAGGCAATTTTCTTGAATGCTGCCTTCAGGTATGGCATGGAAAAAAGAGGGCGTTTGCATTTCTTTCACCATAGTGAAAACTGCATTCATGGTCTGGAGAGGGCACTTTTTAGAGACGGATAAAAAGGCAGGGGCTCGAGCCCCCTTTGATGTCTATGTGCGCACATGCCTGTTCTCACCTATTCTCTCCACTCCGTTCCATGTCTCCTTCTCTCCCTCAAACACGTCTGTCTGTCTGTCTGTCTGTCTGTCTGTCTGTCTGTCTGTCTGTCTGTCTGTCTGTCTGTCTGTCTGTCTGTCTGTCTGTCTGTCTGTCTGTCTGTCTGTCTGTCTGTCTGTCTGTCTGTCTGTCTGTCTGTCTGTCTGTCTGTCTGTCTGTCTGTCTGTCTGTCTGTCTCTCTCTGCTTCAGTGTGTCACTGCCCCCCCCCCCCCCCCCCCCCCCTCTCTCCGCGCTCCATTCCTTAAAGCAGATGGGAGTAGACGAGTTACACTCGTGCCTTGAGGATCCCTTAATTAAAATCAATGTGAATGTACTGAATGCTCGTTAAACTGGAATGGGGGTACTTATTACCTTGAGTTCTAATTATATCTGGGGAACGAGTGCAATGACTCTGACCCTCACTTACATTATCGCGGCCATTGGCTTTTGACCGGGACCAGTGGTGTCCAGGTACAATTTACAATTTAGGCATTTAGCAGACACTTTTAATCCAAAGCAATTTACAATACGAAGGTAATACATCAATAAGCAAGATAATATGTCAGTACATCAACAACATAACAATGCATAGGAATATCAATCTAGAAAGACAATGACATAAAGACCACGCACCTAATCAGTAAAAAACGTCTAAAACCTAAAAATGCTATCTAGCTTCATGTGTGGTCATTGAGGGAAGGGGGAGTGTTACAGTAGTGCTATGGGTTTAGGTGGAGTCTGAAGAGGTGAGTCTTCAGTCCACGGCGGAAGCTAGGGAGTGAGTCTGTAGTTCTAAGTACATTGCCTGGACACCAAAGCACTGGAACTTTCCAATGCTGACTGAGCCAAACACTCAATACAAGTCAAGTATATACAGTAGCATCAGATGTTGATGGGACGTTATGTGCCTACCTGTCACAATTATTGTTATTTTTGCGATTAATGATATTAGATCATAGAAATATTCTTGAAACTTAAACTACATCCCAGCATCCCTATTCTAGGAGCAAAAGCCGCTCAAAATAGGCGATCTACAAGTTATTTTTTGGCAACGTTTTATGAAGTACAGAGGGTTTAAGTGGTGCTGAATTTGCAGCTCAACCAAACGTGAATTCATCTAGTGTTTGACAATTTCACGATAAATGAAAATCTCTGCGACATGATTATTGTGAGTGTTTTTATTTGTATTTATTATGATAAATAAACAATAATGATGATCGTCGTCCCATCACTTGAGGTAACTCTATGAAAGGTCAAAGGTTTAGTCACAGTGTGCTTGTGGACATCTCTCTTCATCTACTGTAGCTCATCCTCGGATGCAGAGGCGTTTACAGTCTCCATCTCCATTTCAAATAGCCAATGTACGGTATACATGGGTCAGTGACGTGACGCCCCAAAAAATGTGTTTTTAAAAAAACTTTAAATTGCAGGCATAAAAGTTATTTACTTTTGTTCTACTCACTCTCAACCTTATGGAAATACATTGTTTTTAGATATTTTATTGGAATCAGACTTTATTCAGCAGTTTGTTGTACTTGTGCCTAAAATCGTCATATGGTGTGACATGAAAATAATTGTTCATAAAATGAAAATGGAGTACATCTTTCTTAAGTTACTCACTTTATCAAAGTCCTTTATCATAACTAACCAGTGATCCACTATAGTTTTTTGAAAATTAATTATTTGAGGCTACTATGTACACATTAGCATGCTAACAGCATGCTAGCTATAACAAAGCAACCTAGATCTACATGGAAATATGACCAAAACTTCAAATAACTTAAGCTTTTTTTAATGAAAAGGTGTCACACCAACAGACATCCAAAGTGGTGAGTTTGTCAAAGTTTCAACAAGATGGCATTTCATGAAAATGTTAAAATCATAACTCGCCTCAGACACCTGTCTTGCAGTTGTGCTGGGAGTGCTGAATAGCCTTACAGAAGAAGGACCTCTCTAGCCAATAGATGTCCAAATAATTGCCTGTTTAATTTGTCCAAACTAGTGTCACACCAAATGATTTTGGTTTGGGGGACAAAATGTTTTTGATCAGAAATGACTGAAAACATTATGCTTTGACTTTGAAAAGATATAGGCTCACAAATAGACATTTTTTTAGCCTAAATTCATTTTCAAATGATTTTTAGCAATTCTTTTTCTTAGTTTTATTCAAGTTCCCACTTTGAGAAACAAGGTCAGGACAGTCACACCATATGAGTTTTGCCATGTTTGGCTGAACATTCTGAAGAAATGAGGAATGAAATGTTTTAATCTTGAGTAAGTTCACATAAAGCTTAATGTCCTGCACAATATTCAGAAGGTTTTTGACAAATATATTTTTTATTTAGACATGTTTGACACCGAGGACAGCGAAAACGTTACGTCACGTCACCCACCCACATACAGTATACTGTACATATAGGGTTAAAATGCTTCAACTGATATCTCTTAACTACAGTAACTGTGTTTGCCTGTTTTGATTTGGTTTTCTCAATAACACTGTATTGGATGTCACGATTGGATTGACTGAACAGCGAATATTGACTACACTCTGGAACTGACGTGGTGGTATATTGGAGTCTGTGGACTGGATTTTGGGGGTGGGCTGGGGGACCATTTCAGTACATTTCATCAAACTCATATCTTATGTTGTCGGTGGGAAAATCGTAAAACCGGTCAATAATCGTCTTAGGCATGCACTGACCTCGCTGGCACCCCAAACTTTAACTTCAAGTCAAACCGCTACAATGCTGCGAGAGATCTAGCTTCTGCTGTAACATCCATACAAGGACTACTGCAGCACAGGCTTCAGGGTCCAGCATTCACAGCCATATGAGAAGAACCACAACACATAACTATGCAACCATTCCATTCTCAAACATGCTTTCATAACCTGTCAGCCAGGGACGTGCAGAGAATGTTAGAGAGGCAGTGGCTGACATCTCTAAAAGGGCCTTTTGGTGGAAATATCGAAAATAGGAGACCTCCGAGCTCACAACGTGTCACAGCGCGACGCGTTGTGAGCTTGGAGGTCGGCTATTTTGGATGCTTGATTTCTACAGAGAGGGGAAAATTCTTTCAACATAAGACGCTGCATTCAAGTTCAGGAGAGTTTGGACAAGGCAATTCTCTTGAATGCTGCATTCAGGTATGGCACGGAAAGAGGGCATTTGGCATTTCTTTCACCATAGTAAAAACTGCATTCATGGTCTGGAGAGGGCACTTTTTACAGATGGATAAAAGGGCGGGTGAAGTCTATGTGTGCACGTGCCTGCTGTCAAGCAATCATTTCATGAGGCTGCATGCGTGTCTCTTTTTATGTCTCGTCATTGGGAGACAAAACTGTTCACCAGATTTTTCCTGTTACACAGTAAAGTCCTCAGTGTCAATTTATCCGTGTGTAATGTTCGTGAGTGTACAAAATGTACCCAAATTGACCCCCAAAGGGTCTGATGATTTTACAGTGTACGGTGGAGTATCTGTGTGTGCTTCTGTTTGCTGTGTGAACATCAACAGAAGGGCGTGATCAATAGCAGGGCACAATGGTTAGGCAAAGCATAGGCCTAATAATGCCATTTGAGAAGTGCGTGAGATAATGAAGGAAAAACATGATTTGCGGGAACACGTGTAGACTATTGAAGATGTCATTTGCAAATCGTCGCCGTCGGATGGAAACCTCATATCGTCGTCGTCGGGTGGAAACCTCGTATCTCCAAGTTTCAAATGTGTACGTTCTTTCGCGAAGTAAAGCCCCTGGTTCATCGTATAAGGCCGTCGCACAAAAGTAGTGAAAACAGCCGATCTACAAGCACACAACGCCTTATAAAATGATAAATGCAAAACGAACGGTTTTGGACGTACAAGGTTTTCACCCGACAACGACCATATGTCCAAAACTGTCACTTTTCAGGATTCAAATTCTAAAATGGCAAAAGCAGCAGATCGACGAGCTCGAGACACATCGCTTTGCGCCACGTTTTGAACTTGTGGATCTGCTACTTTTGATGCTTGTGTGAGACGTAGTAGTGTGATCAAACAGGGCGTTCATTTTCGAAAGAAAACACACACAGTTCAAATGTGGAGACAGGGGCGTCACGACTGGGGGGGGGGGGGGGGGGGGGGGAAGTGGGACTGAGTTACAAGGGCCCAAGGTGGAGGGGCCTTAAAAATAGCAGATATACAAGCTAACAGCGCGGCACCGAGTACCATGCTGCCAGCTTGTAGATCTGCTATTTTTGAA
The DNA here is from genome assembly GCF_963921795.1 of Nannobrachium achirus. Classification (NCBI taxonomy): domain Eukaryota; kingdom Metazoa; phylum Chordata; class Actinopteri; order Myctophiformes; family Myctophidae; genus Nannobrachium; species Nannobrachium achirus. Next base: position 67,419,424 of record NC_137812.1, read on the forward strand.
AAGTCGTGAAAATGCGTGAAAATCTATGTATTTTTTAAGCGAACGTAACTCAAATTTTGCTTCTGGTGGGTCCCTGCCTGGAACTAAATATTTTGAGATGGGGGTCTGTGACCAAATACGTATCATTTTGGGGTCCTTCACATGAAAAGGTTTGAGCACCACTGACATAGAAACATGGGTTTTTCAAAAAACCTTAGAAGGATTTTTCACAATTTTTGCAAAAATAGCAGTGCAGCACTCGGTGCCGCGCTGTGAGCTTGTATATCTGCTATTTTTCAATAGTTAAAGCACAAAATAACGCATAATAATGCATTCCCAGTCTAGATGGGTTAAACCCCCTCCCCCTATATGAAGAACATTCATGGGGGGCCCGCAGTGAATCCTTGCACCCAGGGCCCAGAATGTGGTGCGACACCCCTGTGTGGAGATAAGAGGTTTCTGCCCGACTGCAACGAAATGTTGCCATAACAACAGCCGTCTGAGGAGGAGGTACACGACAGCTCAACAGTTTCAGCCTGGAGAAATAAGCATGCTGTCTGCAGTGCTGGAGAAAGTACTCACATTTGCTACTTCAGTCAAAGTATCAATACCGCAATGTAGATTACTGTTACAAGTAAAAGTCCGGAATTCAACATTTACTTGAGAAAAAGTACAAAAGTATTGGTATTTGGTACTTCAAAGTAGCAAAAGCAGAAAATACTCATTATGCATAATGTCCTATTTGATGTTTTCAAATGTATATAAATCTTTTGAAAATAGCAGATCTAAAAGCTTACAATGTGTCGAAATGTATAGGTTGAAGTGGGTAATGTATGTTTTGTAATAATAATCCACATCTGCAAAGTATACCAGTAAGACTCCCTAATCGGGAGATAAGCAACCGCCAGGTCGCATGCAACCTCATGGTGGTGCTAGAAGAGGGGCATGTGAGAAATCAGGGGCAGAAGTTGTGGTTTGCCAGCCAAGGAGTGTGTGTGCAAAGTTTGGCATGGATAAGGGCAACGGTGCTGGAGATAAGAGTAGGGCCAAAAGTGTGACGTGACGGTCATGGACAGATGGAGGGACTGACTGACGGAAGGACTGACTGAGTGACAAACAGCCTGTGGAGGTTTTCATAGTAACTGCGACCTGACGGTCACAATTAACTAAAGTTTTCAAATAAATGTATTGGAGTAAAAGTACACTATTTGGATCCGAGATGTAGTGGAGTAGAAGTAAAAGTCGTGGAAATAATTGGAAATACTCAAGTAAAGTACACATACCTACAAGAAATACTTAAGTATAGTAGGCCTACTTTAGTAAAAGTACTTAGTACACCACTGGCTGTCTTGCAGAAACCTTGTCTATTCAAAACCTTTTCCTTTTCAAGGTAATTGAAAAAGGGGCCTGTGTTCCAATGAATCCAATCTAGTTAGTATTTATTCACAAGCTCGTGTTAACACTTTTCATTTGCTCAAAATGTATAAAACCCACAGACAGACCTGACCATTTTCACTTACAAAAAATAACAGATCTACCAGTAAGACTCCCTAATCGGGAGATAAGCGACCGTTGGTCGCTTATCTCCTGTCACACTGCTGACATCAGTATGACATCACACCGTACACAAATGACCCTTATATAAGACCGGCATTATCTACCGACAGATTAGTAACAAGATGTCAAAATCATTGAAGGTTTACCCTACTAACCAACTGTTTACCATAGCAACCATGTTTTTTACCTTAGCAACCAACTGTTTACCCTAGCAACCAACTTTTTACCACAGCAACCATGTTTTTTTTACCCTAGCAACCAACTGTTTACCCTAGCAACCAATTGTTTACCATAGCAACCATGTTTTCTTACCCTAGCAACCAACTGTTTACCCTAGCAACCAACTGTTTACCATAGCAACCATGTTTTTTACAGGGCCTGGGATTGATGACATCAGAAATCTCCATATATGGGCATGAAAGGGATTTTGTTTCTGGAAATATGTCTGTGGGGTGCCACATTTGGAATAAAACACTTACATCACACATCTGGATATCCATACAGCCCATCTAGTTTGCCTGTGTCCATTTATGCCCATATATCTGATGACATTGGGACAATGATCTCCATATATGGGCATAAAACTTATGTTAATTAGTAAAGCCTGGGGATCTCCATATATGGGCATGAGGGGTACCCTAAAAGGGCATCATCTGGGAATAGCAAATATAGTTATCCTAGAAAGTGAAAATCTTACATCAAAGGCCATAACTACCTACCTACCACCATACTGCATTCCTCATTAAACTACCTACCAGTAAGATGCCTAAGGGAGAAAAGCAAAGGGCGAGGTTGCACCATTTCTTGGTCTTCTGGCCAGTGATGTATATCGGACCATTTAACCATATATGGAGACATCTGGTACCCAAAGATATTCACAGATATGGGCTTAATATTGATGACATAAGGGATCTCCATATATGGGCGTAAAAGGGATTTGGTTCCCCTGGCATCACAGGGATCTCCATATATGGGCATAAAATGGATTTGGTTACCCTGGCAACACGGGGATCTCCATATCTCCATATATGGGCATAAAAGGGATTTGGTTCCCCTGGCATCACAGGGATCTCCATATATGGGCATAAAAGGGATTTGGTTCCCCTGACATTACAGTGATGTCAGTGGCTGGTTCTACAGAGGGGATCTCCATTTATGGGCATAAAAGGGAATGTATGTATGATGATGTCAGATATCATAGACGTCATAGGACTTTCACATAACGAATAACTGAGTAAGCATGTAAACCCGTAAAATCTATATTTGGGCATGGCTGATTTATGACCTCATCATGATGACACGAGCAAACACAGCTGAATTGTATAAATGATCAGTGCAGAAACCAACAGAAGTATTTGACCAAGACTCTTCGATTTAAACATCAACAAAGGTGTGACGTTTGTTGATGGTCACGTGTGACGTGTGACGGACGGACGGACGGACGGACGGACGGACGGACGGCCGGTGGAGGTTTTCATAGTAAACTGCTCCCTGACGGTCGCAATAAGCTCACAACGTGTCACATCGCGTGATGCGTTGTGAGGTGTAACGATTTAGTAACTGAATCGAAATATCGATTTGAATTTGCAATGATCTACTTCTACTATATCGTTTGCAAAAGCAAAATATCGTACCGTTTTGGCTTTGTATCGTATCGTATTGTTTTAAAATGTGGTTACACCCCTAGTTGTGAGCTTGTAGATCGGCTATTTGTTCTACTTTTGTGACTATACGGTAGCTTAATTTACCACAAACAAAAAGTTGAAATATTGAGATGGGAGTTTCGGTCCGACAGTCAGCAACGATATGTTTACTGGTGGTTAAGGTTAGCAGTGTGAGACAGCTCAGACAGGGTCTGTGATAGAATGTGACGCAAATAGGAAAGGATCGCGCTTCAGTTTCTTTTCTTGACAGATTATGAAAAAGCAGACTGTAAGCTACTAAGCGTATGAAGTGTTTGAAGTCCCATTCCACATGTCCAACGTATGCTTTAAATCCTCAGAAGCATCTGTCTCTGTCCAACAAATGGCAGGTATTTTTCTCCTCCCAAAAGTAGCTTTATATTACGTCACTGTCGGGCAGAAACCTCGTATCTCCAAGCTTCAAATTTGTACTTTTTTCACCTAGCAAAGCCCTGCTTCATCTTACAAGGCTGTCGCACAAATGTAGTGAAAACAGCCGATCTTCAAGCACACAACGCCTCGCGGTGCGAGGCGTTGTGTGCTTGTAGATCTGCTGTTTTCACTAGTTTAGTTCATTTTTAAAATGATAAATACAAAACGAACGGTCTTGGACATACAAGGTTTCCACCCGACAATGACGATTACCTTGTTCTTTGCTCTATTTCTGGCCGCATTTAGGTATTTAATATTGCTATGAATGATTCACCAGATGGCCATACAGCTAACAGACCTCTGTTAAAACCGTATTTCCAAATAATTCCTGGGAATTAGTAAGCACAGACTTCCGGCTGCTCCGAAAAAGTCCTGTATTTACTAATGCCACACAGCTAAGACATGGGCACTTAAAAACAGAATGAATGAATGAAATGTTTCATTTCTTCAAGCTTTTCCACACTTTGGGGCACAGAAGATAGTCCCAAATGTGGTGGGCTTGCATTGTTCAAGCTTCCCCAAAGCTGTGGCATATTAATACTATGCTGCTTTGAATAATCAGATTTTTCATTAAAATTTGAGTTACCACCGCGGAGACTCTCCTCAGCGCAGCCACCCGGAGGGAGAGGAATAGGGAAAACAACAATTATGGACGAAGAAATTGAAGTTTTGGTTGATGTGATTGACCATTAATCCATTTTGGACTATACCTTTCAAGACAGGAACTCATTTTGGGGTTCTTGCTGCTACAGATGTGCCCCTTTGTACAGTATATTGTCGTTGTCGGCTGGAAACCTTGTATGTCCTTACTTTTTTGTTATTATTTTAAAAACAGCGACTTTTTTGAAATAGCGACTTTTGAGCGACACGGTTGTGTGCTTGTAGATCTGCCATTTTCACTACTTTTGAGCGACACTTTTGTATGATGAAGTAATATAATGCTTTAATTTATGAGAAAAACATACACATTTTAAACTTGGAGATACAAGGTTTCTGCCTGACAGTGATGATATAGCAACATAAAGTTTTTGTCATTTTTGAATAATATCTTAAGTTTTTCAGAAAATCAGGTCAGGATTCAGAAGGTGTTTTTAGAACACCTTCAGTCCTAAATGGATTAAAATGGGTAACGATGAGAAGCACACAGTAAAACCCTGAGTGATAATTTAACTTCGAGAGTGTACAAAATTTTACATTTTGTACACTCTCTCCTTACTGACTTAGAGACTGATAAATTAAGGCTGAGGATTTCACAGCAGTTGCCCTCTCATCCATCAGAGCAGCTCGGACCAAAGGGTCCTGCAAAATGTATTCCTCTTCTTCGGGGGTGCATACATTTCCATGGAAAACTAACCCTCGCAAGGGGCAGAGGCTTCGGCAAATTCAGCGGGACGTACTATAATTGACCAATATGGTAATATGCCCACCCTTATTCCTTCCCTGATACGGTATGCCCTAAAAATACACGTGCCAGAGAGGATCGCGCCCTCTGCTCCCTTTTTCCAAGAGTTCCTTGGAAAACTGCATATTTAATCCATTTAGACCAGGTATGCATTATTGATTAGTATTATTTAATGCTTTAACTATTGAAAAATAGCAGATATACAAGCTCACAGCGCGGCACCGAGTGCCGCGCTGCGAGCTTGTAGATCTGCTATTTTTGAAAAACCGTGAACATTTGAATTTTGTGTTTTCTAAATCCTTCTAAAGTTTTTTTTTTTTTTTTTTTTGGAAACAACGTCAGTGGTTCTCAAACTCTTTCATGTCAAGGACCCCTAGAATTATATTTATTTGGCCGCCGACCCCCGTCTCAAAATATTTTATCAGGGACCCCCCCAGAAGCAAATATTTGAGTTACAAATGTTCACTTTAAAAATTAGATATTCAAAGATAGCAGATCTACAAGCTTGCAGCCGCGCTGTGAGCTTGTATAACATTAAATAATTCTAAGCCTAAATGGCTTAAAGCATAATTCTATAAGCATAAACACAACGTCTGGCCCACCGCATTAGCAATCTCCTGTTATCGTCACAGAGGTAAATTACATACCTAGATTACTTTCTAATGCTCCCCAGTGGTCTAATCTTTGCATTTTCCAGTGTGACACGCCGCCATCTATTTCCTGAGAAGCCTGAACTGAAAGTAATAATGTTTGCATAGGGTGGCTGCCAGACAGAAACCTTGTATATCCATCTATTCTTTTTTCACAAATGAATGCCCTATTTTACAGTACAAAATAGCGAAAATAGCTGATCTGATAATGCATTATAAATGTGATAATAAAAAAAACACTTATCACACGCAACATCACCTCTCTGTGAATTTTATCGATTCCGCCATTTCAACAAATAAACATAAACAAACATATTCTCGTGAGCAATGGGAATGTAACAACCAGATACATTTTATATGCACAGATTTATATACATTTCATTGTCTTTAGCTTTAACGCTAGCCAGTAGCCCTGTGCGAGCAGAGGAAGTTGCTTTCTGTGGACTGTGAGTGCGACCCTGTGGGCGATGGGAAGAGAATGTACATTGTAGGTACAGTACATTATAACTCTATGGTACGTATTGACTTACTGTTTTTTTGTTTATTCTTTCTTTTTTTTCCTGACTATATCTACTGCATAGTACTGTGTTCTATTCGTCTATGTCATTCAATGTTATATGAGATACTTAAATGGTTTCCTGTGGAAATAAGCTTAGTCTTTTCTAGGATCTCCTTTTAGTAGACCTTGTATGAAACTGTACCTTTTCCTATGCAAACTTCTAATAAAGTCTGCAATCAATCAAACAGTACGGGCGCGCCGTGATGTCATCAAAAATTTTAGGCAAAAAGTGCCAAAGATTTACCTTGTTTTTTTTTTTCATGACATGCCCACTTTAAGTAAAGTGTTGCTAAATAATGACCTGTCTCAACACCAGGTTGAAAGTGGTTAAGTATAAAGTTCGTGAGTTTTATAAAATACTTAACGAATGAAAAGTATTAACAAGTTTGTGTTTTAAGTTTATGACTTAATAATAACTACACTGGAGTCATTGAAACAGGTTCTTCTTTTCCCCCCATTTCCTGGCAAAAACAACGGTTTTGGACATACAAGGTTTCCACCCGACAGCATTGATGAGATGCATTATTTGTCCCAGCTGGCAATCGCCACTGATCCTCCGACCACTTCTGCGGCTGATCGTTACCACATGCCCACCTGATTGGCCGAGAACACCTGCTTTCCACTTGCATTAAGTTTCTAATGTCCTCGTTCCATCAATAACACCATCATCCTTCCTTCACCGGCAAGCTGCTGGCAGTGTGCTGCCAGAGTTTGTGAGAGAAACAGGCAGACGGGTCTACAAAAACAAGCCCAAAAGAAGCGATTAAGAGGACTTGGCAATATTTAGTCCCAGGGACCCCCCAGAAGCAAAGATTCTGTTACGTTAGCATGCGTCAAAAATACATATATTCAACGATTTGCACACATTTTCACGACTTTTCAAAAATAGCTAAAGTATGAAATAATGAAGGCCCCTCCACCTTGAGCCCTAGTAACTCAGTCCCACTCCCCCCCACCCTGTGACGTCCTTGCTCACACACACATACACACACGCACACACCCCGACAAAAAAGTTGGCGTTGATGGATTCGAATAATAGTCAGAGGGATTAACTTCCTTGGCCTGCATGCTTGGCAGCGTGCACAAGACATTTGAGGTGTAGTGATAATAGCCTTGGACACACACGAACAAATCGTGTGGAAAAACAGTACATACACACTGACAAACGATATGCTCTACTCGGCTCTCTCCCCCTCGGGGGCCCAGGCCGCATAAAGAGAGTGACAGAATCTTCTCTTTGAAAAGCTTCGGCTTTCACATCTCTGCAAACTGATTCACAGGAACGCCTTCACGTTCTTTATGCCCTGCGTTTTTGTGCGTGGGCTATTATTCGGCATGTCAAGAGCAGGGCACAAGCCACATAAGATCTCCACCGCTACCAATATCATCCATTTTTTACTTCCCATGGCGCATCTGTCTCTCAGGCTGGCCCTTGAGGACGTCAAGCTAACCAAAATCAAACACTATCCGGCTGGGCTGGAGAATGTATGCTAGGGGTTGTGGGGCTTATCACAGAGAGAGAGAAAAGGCGAGATAAAAGAAAAGCCTTTGCAGGCGCATACTGTACACTCTCCAACTTGCTTTGTTCCACCATATATCAGAGAGAGAGAAAAAAATAGGAGAGTAAAAAGACAGCAAACTAGAAACATGGGGGGAGAGGACAGAGATATTTCAGATTTGCTGTTGCTATCGCCTGCAACTTCGACTGTAAACACAGTTACCTTCCATGACACCAAAACCACCTATTTGCTAGATGTCACAATAAAGCCAAAGAGACATATCATCACTGTCGGGTGGAAACCTTGTATCTCCAAGTTTCAAATGTGTACGTTCTTTCGCAAAGCAAAGCCCTGCTTCATCATACAAGGCCGTCGCACAAAAGTAGTGAAAACAGCAGATCTACAAGCACACAACGCCTCGCGCCGCGAGGCGTTGTGTGCTTGTAGATCGGCTGTTTTCACTAGTTTAAATCATTTTAAAAATGATAAATACAAAACAAACGGTTTTGGACGTACAAGGTTTCCACCCGACAACGGCGATATCTTGTGATGCCTACAAGCTCCCACTGCTACAACGAACGACTCTAACAGAAATATTTTTAACACATCTGTGGAAATAGACCTGAGCTATCAAGTCTTTGCAGATTGCTTTTAGAGAGACGGATGTCTACTGCAGTTGGATTTCACTGGCAACGTTTGTGTGTGTTAAAGTACAATTTACTGCTTGAATAGAACAGAGTAAAAAATCATTTTACTTACGGCAGTGCAAAGTCTGTTTCAATCACTTCTACTAGGTGTAGTTGGTGTAGTGTGTGCTGTTGAAGACAGTGATTGGCAACTCTTTGTGAGCACAGTTTGTCCATTTACTGTATGCCTTCAACCAGTGGCGGATAAAGTACTCAACCACAGTACTGAGTCAAAGTAATGATAAATTACTCAAGGATAAAGTACTCAACCACAGTACTGAGTCAAAGTAATGATAAATTACTCAAGGATAAAGTACTCAACCACAGTACTGAGTCAAAGTAATGATAAAGTACTCAAGGATAAAGTACTCAACCACAGTACTGAGTCAAAGTAATGATAAAGTACTCAAGGATAAAGTACTCAACCACAGTACTGAGTCAAAGTAATGACTACTCCTGGTCAAATACCGGTATGAAGTTGAAGCCTAAGTGTACTGGACTAATTGCTTTTAATGCTATCAGTGCCAGCTTTCACCACTAGAGGGCGCCCAGTGGCCAAAGAATTCACCATAAAGATACACTGGTACATGCACAAGCCCTGCGCAGCCATGATGCACATGAACACTTTCCTCTGTTCATTTACAGGAACAGGATGAAGTTAGCTTGAAGTTAGCTATTGGCTACCAAGCATTTTAGAAGACCTATTTTCGGCGATTTAGCCATGATTAAACCTTGCACACCTCATGGATATGCATGGAACAGAGAAAATGAGCTCTAAAGATCCTGGATTGCATTGGAGTGGATGGTAAATATCGGCGGCGCGACGCTCTCGCGGGCCGTGTAAACAGAATATAGTGGGGTTCAAAAAAAAAAGTAACTTCAAATTATTATTATTATTTTTTTTTTTACAAAAAAAAAATATATATATATATCCCGAACTAGTTCGGGATAGGCACTGTATGAGTTAAAAACTACCGTAATTGCCGGACTATTAAGCCGTGACTTTTTTCCCATGCTTTGAACCCTGCGGCTTATACAACGATACGGCTAATCTATAGATTTTTACAGCTAACGGCCACCAGGGGAGCGCTCTAGCAGGAAGCACAAGAGACATCTGCGGCTTATAGTCAAGTGCGGCCTGTATACTGTATTTGTTTTTCGTTCTAAATTTAGCTGGTGCGGTTTATATTACAGTATTCAATATTCAGAAGTTTATTTTTTAATCAATTTGTTTATTTTATCAATCAAAACAATTTACCAGAAAGTATGAATAATAGAGAAAGTCTCTCACACGTGTCACATCGCAATCAATGCGTTGTAAGCATTGTAGATATGTTTTTACTATATAGGCATAAGTGGTTAATCCATAGTTTTCTTTTCCCTTCCTAGATATGTAGTGTAGTCAAAAGTACAATATGTGTCTCTGAGGTATGTAGTGAAAGTCACCTAAAAATACTAACACTCAAGTACAGATCATCACAAACTGTACTCAGGTACCATACTGAAGTACATGTACTTTGTTATTGTCCACCACTGGCCCCCCCATCATATGCTTCATTACATTCATCATATTCAAATCATATTCATTATTTTCCTCCAAATCAAGCCGTTACAGTATGCTGATGGTTGTGTGGTGGGTGCAGTATAGCCTACAGCACACATAATAATATTCAGTGGGCCCATAAACAATTCAGCATAATTAAAATTATAATATCGTCGTTGTCGGGTGAAAACCCTGTATGTCCAAAACCGTTCTTTTTGCATTTATCATTTTAAAAATGATTTAAACTAGTGAAAACAACCGATCTACAAGCACACAACGCCTCGCACTGCGAGGCGTTGTGTGCTTGTAGATCTGCTGTTTTCACTACTTTTGTGCGACAGCCTTGTATTATGAAGCAGGGCTTTACTTTGCGAAAGAACGTACACATTTGAAACTTGGAGATACAAGGTTTCCACCCGACAACGACAATATGGACTAACACAATTTGCCTCTCGAGGTGGCTGGTACGAGTTCAGAAATCAAGCAAATCACCTAATAGTGCACAGTGAAAAGTCAGATTTTACAGAATAAGAAATCTACAATACTCAAAAAGTTTGTCTGAACAAAATGGTCTACAGATGACAAGCCACTACCTTGAAGCAGTTTTTACCCTCCTGGGTGGATGAGTTTCTGCACCTTGTGGGGGCTCCACTTCAGCAGTGCAACATAAACCATGACTTTTGTGGCCATTTTGGCAGTCCTGCTCTCGCTCAGATACAGTATATCTTCTTCACGGTGTAAAATACATCAACCAGTATAGCTCTACAAACTGTAGATGTTCATGTCAAGGACCCCCAAATGGATATTCGGCCGTGGACCCCGAATTGAGAAGACGTTGTTTGCCAGGGAAGATTGTTAATGCGGTTAAAAGGTTTCACAACAAGAAAAGAATTGCAGATGGACTATTCGTCATTATTAAATAGGGCTTAAGGGTACGGCCACGCCAATGTTTAATTCTGCCTATGCTTTTCAATGGGAAAATGCAGAAATCTGCTAATGTGGCCTGGACCACAGAGTAGTGGTCCAGGCACCTAGGTCGTCGCGGGTTCAAGTCCCGATCACGACTTTGCTGCGTGTCACCCCACATTTCTCTCCCAATTCACCCTTTGTCAAGTCCCGCCCATTGTCCTGCCCCTCTCCACACCCATTGGTTGCTGTGTCATGGAGGGACATTCAGTGGGACATTCCATCCACTGCCATGTTAATTCAGTTGCTTCATATTGTTATTCTGTGTGCTCAATTCTAATTTCAAACTTTGTTTCAGTCAATTGGAGCTGCTCAGTGGCAGCATAGTGAATCAGCATGCTTTTAAATGTTTTTATTTCTCAAAAAATTATGTTTTAGCTAATTCAACATAAAAAAGGCGGGACAAGGCAGATAGAGCCTGCTGGTTGGTCAGTCAGGGTCCAACCAGGAGCCTAACAAAGGGTGAATTCCCTGTCAACCTACTGTATAGTAGTGTATACCTATCAATAATGACAAGAACCACTGCATGCCCCCCCACTTCACTTCCATCACAGCCAAAAACTGAAAGGTTCTGAGTTGTGAATGTGTTTTCCAGTCTGAAATGATTTAGTCATACAGCTTTTAGCCACAGGCACAGTTTCCTTCTAGACAGAGTCAATTAGGACTCATTTTCAGAAAATAAAATAAAAGAAAAAAGTGACTGACATTGAAAAATAAGCCGTAATGTCGTCAGCCACACTGCTTTTATCCTGAAACCCATAATCACAAAGCCTCTTTATTGCTGTTTATGTAATAGAAGAGTGGTAATTGGGAGAAAGTCCATGTTAAAAACAACAACAACTGCCTTTACTGTTGCTCAAATGATTTCCACCCCCAAATAGTGGATCGGTCACGAGCAGTGGTGTAAAGTAACTAGGCTAAGTACATTTACTTAAGTACTGTACTTAATTATACTTTTGAGGTATTTGTACTTTACTTGAGTATTTCCAGTTTTCAGTATCTTTACTTCTACTCCACTACATCTCGTGTCACCCCACATTTCTCTCCCAATTCCCTGTCAACCTACTGTATAGTGTATACCTATCAATAAAGGCAGAAAAAGAGAAAAAAGAGAAAAAGAAATGACAAGAACCACTGCATTCCGGGGAACTCTCACTCTTTCGATGTGTCATCATTTCGACTACCAGCATCGACAGGTTAGCTACTCACCCGCATCACGGTTACTGAGGTTAGGGTTAGGGTTAGGTTTAGGCATAGAGGTTAACATTCACCAGCTACTCACCAGGTTAACATTCACCTGTGTCGAAACTAAGAATGAACCGTCGAACAGATGCTATGCCGCAATATCAAAACGCTCCCCTGCTAGAGCATTCACCAAATATTCCAATATTCGAATATCTAAAAATATCTAGTTTATAAAGCTAGATAGGAAGTCATAAGAATGAGTTGTCAACGCCCTTGGTGGATGAATTTGTTAATGCTCTATACCAGAGGTTCTCAAACCTTTTAGGCCGTGACCCCCAAAATAAACATATTTGAACTGGGGACCCCCACCCTGACAAGCACTTGGAATTGTAGGTATTACATAGGCCATGGCTACACGGAGCTGGATATTTGTGAATCTAGACATTTTTTGGTGCTGTTGGGGCTTGCAGCCACACGAAGCTGGATATTTTGGAAGTGAATCTGGATATTTTTCAATCCGGATAAATAAGTGGAGACATTGAAAAATATCTGGATATCTGGATCCGTGTAGACATGGAACCCGGATATCTCTGAAGACTTTACTGTGTGTGTGCTTGTCCCCCTAGTGGAGGTCTGGGGAATCAGATTATTTTAGACCTAGATATCTTTGTCGTGTGGACATAGATATTTTTCTATGTGGATATCTGAAAAACCAGGATATATGAAAAATCCAGCTCTGTGTAGCCATGGCCTCAATGTGACTCGGTTCCACAGATAAATATTGTGAAAATAGCAGATCTACATGCTCACAACGCCTTGCAAGGAGAGGTGTTGTGAGCATGTAGATCGGCTATTTTCCTGTACAATAGATCGGCTATTTTCCTGTACAATATTTGACTATTCGAATACTTTGAGGTCGAATAATTTGAATACTAAAAATCACTATTCGTGAATGCCCTATCCCCTGCATTCCCTTTGAAAAGTATTAGCAGAAACCACCCTCATAGGCGTAGAATTAAACTTCTGACTGATTCAGAATGGACCTTTTTGTCATTTCGGGTGGCGGGAAGTCACCGAATGTAGGACCAGAGCTAGTTGTTGTTTTGTTTTAGTTTTTTAACCCTCTTTTGTTGCTCTAATGGAAAAAACTAAACAAGCATAATGTTCTCCCTGCCCTAGCAGTGTTTATGCCTGTCTGACATGATGTGGCCTGCAGCAAACAGGACCTTTTCCCATGCAGTGGTCATTTTCACAGGTAAACACAGCCAGAGGTAAACACATTAATTGTGGCCATGTTTCATTTAGCTGTTGAGAGTGAGCCGGCGCGGACATTATTACCCTCAGCTGTGATTACCTGCCAAAATGGCCGCTGAAGGGTCCATTACAATCATATATTTCACAAAACAAGTACATGCTGCAACATTGCAGGCACTAATTAAGGCTATTACCTCTCTTCAAATTGAATAATGTGACCCGGAGGTGCAAACCCTGCCTGTGCCAATGTCTCTTGATGTCGTCGCTGTTGGATGGAGGCTTTGAATGTTCAAAAACGGTTACATATTAGGGAATGTAAAAAAGAAAGTTCAGTTATTTAGTCACAAGCTCGTTTTCTTTTTTAAAATATTTTTGGGGATACAGTAGAGAGGAAGCAGGGAGAGAGAGAGACAGGGAGTGACATGCAGTAACGATCGCCAGGCTCGGGAATTGAACTCACGACTCACCGTCTGCCTCTATCAGAGCCTATATGGCATGGTCCTTAAACTTTAGGCCAACAGCGCCAACAAGCTTTTAATATACTTTTCATTGATTCAATATTTATATAAAAAAAACAGACACACTTTCAAGCTCACATGAGCACGGTGTGAGCTTGCGGGGCTATTTTTGTGCAACACTGTCACACAATGAATTAGGGCATTCATTTATGAAATAAAAGAAATAAAAACATAAAAAGTTGAAATGTGGAGATTCATGATTTCCACCCAAAAGTGATGATACACTGTACAACCAATGCCAGTAGTTTTGCACTTGATCGTGTAGATTTGCTATTTTCACGGAACGTTCCCCCTATGTTCACAGAATTAATTATACCCATAATCGGGACGCTGGGGTTCATGTGGTTGTTGTGGTTCATGTGGCTAATATGCCCCCCCCCTACTTCACTTCCATCACAGCCAAAAACTGAAAGGTTCTGAGTTGTGAATGTGTTTTCCTGTCTGGAATGATTTAGTTATACAGCTTTTAGCTCCGGGCACAGTTTCCTTCTAGACAGAGTCAATTAGGACTCATTTTCAGAAAATAAAAGAAAAGAAAAAGTGACTGACATTGAAAAATAAGCCGTGATGTCGTCAGCCACACCTGCTTTTATCCTGAAACCCATAATCACAAAGCCTCTTTATTGCTGTTTATGTAATAGAAGAGTGGTAATTGGGAGAAAGTGAATGTTAAAAACAACAACTGCCTTTACTGTTGCTCAAATTATTTTCCCTCAAATAGTGCCGTGGTTCTCAATCTTTTCAGGCTGTGACCCCCAAAATAATCATATTTTAACTGGAGACCCCCCCACCCTTACGAGCACTAAGAGTTGAGGCATTACATTTTGTATAACACGGTTCTATTGTGAAAATAGCTGATCTACATGCTTGTAGATCTGCTATTTTCACAATGTCTACCTCTATTATTTGACAATTTGACCAATGTTTAATTTGTCATTTTAGAGGTATTAAAAAGTCCTTAAATTGTCACTTTAGAAACGTGCAGATACCCTCTATACAAACGTTGTGTTGGTATGTTTACTGTTAAGTGGTTAAACAATGTTACACATTAAGTTAATCATCTGGGGACCACCCTGGGGGTCCCGACCCACAGGTTGAGAACCACTGAAATAGTGGATCAGTCATGAGGGAGGTTATAAACAATACAGCTAATGGAGGTCATGGCAGGGTGGTGGTGGTGGCGGCATCATCACGGCCACAATGCCAGCGTCTGCCAGCCCTGCATTGTCACAGCAGATGCTAATGTAAGCAGCGGCCAGTTGGTGGACAAAGTACTCCAGTGCTTGAGTCAAAGTATGGATGCTACTGAAAGTTCCTCGGTCAAAGTTGTACTTGAGTTAATAGGCCAGTCAATCTAAGCTAAAAAAGGGCCTGACCCAAAAGAAATTGCAATAGTAATTGTTCAAGATTTTTTATGATCCTTAGGGCCATCATAAAAACATATTAAAAGTTGTGAATTATATATTTAATCATGCAGAACAAATGCTTGCAATGGATTCAGAATCATGAAAAACCCCTAGTTAGACCCCTCACTTGCTACTTAAGAAGATTTTTGGGGGGTTCTTTTTTTCCTGTATAGTAAGTGAATGGACCCAAACTTGAACCCCCTGAATTTACCTTGATCCACTAAATATATAATTCACAATTTTTAACATGTGTTTTGGATGACCCTAAGGATCATAACCTTGAACCATTACTATTGTTACGGGAGTCCTTTTCATGTCAAGAACTCCCGAAATTAGATGTATTTGGCTGTGGACCCCCATATCTCAAAATATGTTGTCCCAGCAAAGATTTGAGTTACACAAGTTTGCTTTAAAAAAATAAATAAATAAAAGAAATTAGCTTTTATATCTGCTATTTTTTAATAGCTAAAGTACAAAATAATGGTTAAAGGGGTTAAAATCTAAGTTGACACAGATGCTTTCCAGTTCTAAATGGGTTTAAAACACTGAAATATAGAAGTGCAAATGACAAAGTAGCCTACATTTTATTTTCAATGAATGCACCGCTGTATTGAAATGCACATATTTTCCAAAGAAATTCGAAGATTTCGGAAATCTAAAATCTACAATAGTGAAAAATAGCGATCACGATTAAAAAAAAATTGCAGATCTACAAGCTGTATATCTGCTATTTTTCTTTTTTTTTCTTATAATTTTTATCCCACAATTTTGTAACCCATTTTTTCACCCAGTGCTAATTGCCTATGTAATCCTGGGCTCTGCTCTCCCTCTGCCACGCCTGGGGAGACAACGGACTGACCTCATGCTTCCTTCTATGCATGAGGAGTCCAAGTTGCTTCTTTTCACCTGACAGTGGAGATTTCCCTGGTTTGGACGTAGCGCGTGGAAGGAACACGTTATTCCAACCGGTTCCTTTCCCCTCCATCAGGCGCCCCGGCTGTCCAGGGGGAGGCATTATTGAGACCAGGATTACGTGCATGTTTTTGTGAGGGTATCAACCCTAGGAGACATGGGGAGAACATGCAAACTCCACACAGAAAGGCCCTATCGCCAACCCCACCTAGGGTGTGGGCGCTGATGACGCGGAGGAGGAACACGCCCCCAGCGCCCACAGCGTCCCCCGGCGGGAATCGAACCCAGGACCTTCTAGCTGTGAGGCGAAGCGCTAACCACTGCGCCACCGTGCCCCTATATCTGCTATTTTTCAATAGTTAAAGCACCCAGGGCCCAGAACTTGGTGCGACACCCCTGCAGATACTCAAAAACCCCACGTAAGTACAGTGCTCGTAAAAGTACTTAGCAGTTGCTGTCCACCCCTGGCAGCCTCCCCTGAGTTATGGTGGGGCTTGTGTGCCACGACGAGCCAATAGATCAACCGGGGCTGACGTCCCCCCGCGGTGGCGCCCGCTGAGAGGCGACCATATCTCACAGCCTAAACGGACCGCGCACCGCCATTTTAATTGCGACTGACTCATCCTTGATGGCTCGAGTGTGTCTCGAATAACGTAGAGCGGGGGGCGCCTAAAAGCCCCGCCTCGTACCTTGCCGTACGACGACGATGTGACCCGTCGTGAGCTTGGAGGTCGGCTGTTTTCACACATCGAAGCATCAATTAGCCACTTGTACCCTGTAGACTTAGTAAACTGGACCTGAATTGACCCTGTACTCTTTTTTCTACACCGAATCTCATCGCCAATACCATCGCAGATCTACAAGCTCACAACGTGTTGCAACACAACACATCATGAGCTTTTCTAGCGCCACCATGAGGCAGATTTTTTCAAACACATTTTTGGACTCTGCTGACCTGACGGTCGCTTATCTCCCGATTAGGGAGTCTTACTGGTGTCCCCCCAGAATATGGACGCTGGAGGATCAAGTGGTTAGGCATAACCATGCTTCTATCACAGCCACATTATAATACGTGTGACCCAATAAAATATATCGTCACTGTCGGGCAGAAACCTCGTATCTCCAAGTTTCAAGTTGGTACTTTTTTTCACCAAGTAAAGCCCTGCTTCATCATACAAGGCCGTCGCACAAAAGTAGTGAAAACAGCCGATCTACAAGCACACAACGCCTCGCGGTGCGAGGCGTTGTGTGCTTGTAGATCTGCTATTTTCACTAGTTTAGTTCATTTTTAAAACGATAAATACAAAACGAAAGGTCTTGGACGTACAAGGTTTCCACCCGACAACGACGATATAAAAAAACTGTACAAAAAAAAGAGACCATCTTTATTCCCGTTGTCATTTAAGTCCCGCTCCACTGTCTTGCACCAGCCCCATCGTCAGACGTCTCTTTCTGTGCCCACCTAGAGACAGAAGATGATGTCAGTGTGGGGGGAAAAAAGTAATTAAGAGTTTAAGCTGAAGCCTGATGTTAATCAGCTGTCCTGCTGTCTCCATATTGTGTCACCTCAGAGGAGAGTCACAATGACACGCCGGTATGCCTGTAGTTAAAGCTCTCCCTCCCTTCTCCCTTTCCATCTCTGCCCCCGCAGATGCCTTTCCTCTTATGCCGGAGTGGAGGAAATTACACCAGCCGAGAGAGAGAGAGAGAGAGAGAGAGAGAGAGAGAGAAAGGGGGGTGTAAAATGACAGGCTCCGACTAATTTCTGTCTCTCGTTTGCTGAATAAAGTGCAATATGTCTCCAGAATCAGAAATGATGTATCTGTAGTTAAATGGTAGAAAGAAAACGGGGCCCATTCGGACTCGCCGCACTGGTAGATGTGACTCTGATTGGATTAATACCTCCTGACCCAGAGGTGATGTGTTTAGACGATCAGTTGTCAGTGTAATTAGTTCATATTAATGCAGCAGAGAGAGAGTCACATTGAAACCAGCGGCAGTCTGTATTCTGGGGGCGAACATTCTGTGAATATAGTCAGCTCACATCACAAAGCCACACGTTTGGTGTGGAACAAAAACGGGAGGGGGCCTACGGTAGGGAGCTGGGGGACTCCGGGCAACTAAATATTGTGTTTGAGTTGTTAAAACCCCAGCATCCATACAGGGCCGTAGCGCGTCTGATCAGCGCTCTAGGCGAGCTCTCTCGAATGTGCCTCTCTCCACTTGCATGCATGCGCGAAGCACTTTTTGCGGGTTTTGTCGTGATTTTTGTCTGTTTTGGGGCGGTTTTCGTCCGGTTTTGGGGCGTTTTGGGGCTGGTTTGGGTCCACTCCCTCCATTTCGGCGCCCCCTCTAGGATGGCGCCCTAGGCGGCCGTCTATACCGCCAAACGGCCCTGCATCCATATTCTGAAGGGAACATCAGCCAAAAAAATCAAAGACTCAAGACCAGTTTACTGGGTTTAGGTGTAACGGGATTAAGTGGTTAATATGCTGTGAAGAAGATATCTGATAGAGAAGTAATGCCAATATGGCCACAAATGTCATGGTTTATGTTGCACTGGCTGCTAAAGTGGATGGAGCCACAATGTGTTCATCCACATCCAGGAAGATAACAACTGCTTCAAGGTGGTGACTCATCTGTAAAGCATTTTCTTAGACAAACTGAGCATTATAGACGTGATCATTTTTCTGTAAAAATATGACTTTTCACTGCATACGCGCACTACACAAGGTGATCTGCTTTATTTCTGAACTAGTAGTGGACCATCCGCCTCTAGAGATAAATCGGGTTAGTCCGTATTATAATTAGATTTCTACTGAAATGTTTATAGGCCAAGTGGCCAACTGAATATTACTTTGTGTGCTGTAGGCTATATAGTGTGCATGCGTGGCTGCGCGTGTCCGGGCGTGCGGTGCATGCGTAATCATTGCGTCAAATTAAATCTCCCATCAGTTTTTACAAGGCAGAATGCCGGGTACCTGATGGTACCCTATAGGTACCCTATATACAGTAAACAGAAAAAGGTATTCGGTACTGGCTGGTCCAAACCAACTGGAGGGAATTTTATTAGGGGATATTAGGACTAATATATCATCGTTGTCAGGTGGAAACCTTGTATCTCCAAGTTTCAAATTTGTACGTTCTTTCGCAAAGTAAAGCCCTGCTTCATCATACAAGGCCGTCGCACAAAAGTAGTGAAAACAGCAGATCTACAAGCACACAACGCCTCGCGGTGCGAGGCGTTGTGTGCTTGTAGATCGGCTGTTTTCACTAGTTTAAATCATTTTTTAAATGATAAATGCAAAACGAACGATTTTGGACATACAAGGTTTTCACCCGACAACGACAAATTATTTTTAAGAAATATGCATGTACTTTTTCCTGAAGACTTTTACCTGCGTGTGTTATGGCTTGTAGCAGTAAGGAGAATATTGCTCACCCAATAAAAGCTGTGAGATTCTGTTAATTGGGGAGAGAGGTGAGGCCTATGAATGCGCTTTTTAACACGGCACTGGCTAGAAGTCAAGAGGGACTTCACTTCAGCGTGTAGTTGTGTGCCACTGATGGGCCTTAATTGTTTTGTTTGGAACGTCAGCATGTAATAGATGTTCTGATTGAGCAATTTTTCATGTTTGCTTTGAGTCAACATGTTGACCTGTACGCCACCCTCTTTAGAGCATTTTAAGACTTCAGTCTTTGCTGTGCAACTCTGGCCCAAAGAGACACAATTGTTCAAGATGATTTTCGCTGAGTTGGTTCTAGAACCGAACTTATTTATATTCTTCACTACTTTAATGATGCAGTCGCCTCTTGGGAGAGAGTAGTCTGTGTTAACTTAAGTTGCTGTTGTAAAAAAAAGAATGCAAACACATTTGTTTGTGGATTAACTAAGACACATTCCGACAAGGATTAGCAGGCCTGTTCATTAAACTTGATTTAAGGTTGGAATTACCGTAATCTTGGTCTGAAAGCCACTGTATTCACTATTTCTTTTACGATTTTATCATCACTTTTTAGTAAGCAAAATGTGCTGCTGATTATAAATTCTTTTTAATAATTTATCAGGATCCTTTATCTCACCCACATGCATGAATAACGTTGTCTAAATGTATGAAGATGGAGATAAAAAACAGACACAAAACTATAAAAACTATACAGAGATTTGTGGAAGGACTTTTATATGACGCAGTGGCAGCAGCTAACATGCTATCCAGTATGTTCCTGTGCTATATACTGTAGCACAGAAGGATGCTGGATCCTCGGGGGGCATATCTCTGCCAGGCTGGGTTTGCTACGCAGGGCCCGCAAACTTTGGAAGTCAATCATAGCCAATTAGAAAGGAATATGATAAGAATATTACTGATCATCTTCATCACATGACTCCAGAGATAATGTGTAGGGGACGCCTGATTTGGAATCGCACATGAGTTCTGGGCGGAGCCGTTTGTTTTCACGCCCGTCGGCAGGTAGTTACTCACCAGTGTTAGTTTCAGTCAGGTTAGGTTTAGGGTTTGGGTTAGAGTTAGGCATAGTTTTACTGAGGTTAGGGTTAGGTTTAGGCATAGTTTTACTGAGGTTAAGGTTAGGGTTAGAGAGTGGTCGCACCTCCGCGCGGTCCAAGCGAACAAAAAGGAGCGCTCCCTAGCTCCAGTTTAGCCAATCAAAAGCTTCCATGGGCTGGGTTTGCCCAGAACTCATGTGTGTTTCCAAATAACGCGTAGGGGACAGCTGAGATTAGCTGTTCACACTACAACTCTAAATATGAAATATGAACTTATTTCGACCGTTAGGTTGCAGTTACTATCCACCGGCTGTCAGTATGTCTGTCACACGTCACACTTTTGCCCTACTCATATCTCCGCCGCCGTTGCCCCGATCCATGCCAAACTTTGCACACACACTCCTTGGCTGCCAAACCACAACCCCTCATTTCTCACATGCCCCTCTTCTAGCGCCACCATGAGGCCGATTCTTGCAAGACACATTTTTGGACACTGCTCCTACAGATTTTGCCCTAAAATCACGCAAAGCGTCACACAGTATCTCTACAGTCATGTCATCAAAATGCATCTGTCCCATCTAGCGCCACCATCTGCTGATTTTTTAAAAACAATTTTTTGGACACCGCTCCTACAGATTTTGCCCTAAAATCATGCAAAGCGTTGCACAGTATCTCTAAAGTCATGTCATCAACATGGATCTGTCACATTTCCCATATTCCCTCCTGATTGGCTACCATTGCCTTCTAAAGTTTGTGTATGCGACCTGACGGTCGCTTATCTCCCGATTTAGGGAGTCTTGTTTACATTGATGCTAACAGCACTCTGCTGTGATCCAAGTAGAGTTTCATTATTTTTTGAATCATTGCAGTCGTTATTAAACCACCAAGTTAATCAAGAAATCGTTGAATACCCATTCAAATACACATCCCACTAAGCACGCCGTCTAAAAGTGGTCTAATAGTGGTATAGATTTGAACGTTTTTTTGTTGTCTAAACTTAGACTAGACGACTAATAGACGTCTAATAGTCGTCTAAATATAGACGGTCTGCATTTAGACGACTATTAGACGTCTATTAGTCGTCTAGTTTAAGTTTAGACAACAAAAAAACGTTCAAATCTATACCACTATTAGACGGCGTGCTTAGTGGGATACTGTACCATTCCATTATTTCTGTGCTGCATGACATTGCTGGAATGACTGATATGTGAATGACTGAATGTCTGGTCCTATATACAAAGAAGAGAAGGGACTGAAGAAGGCATATTTGAAGCAGGCTGTACTTATCTAGCCAAGCTTCAGTGCCCCTGTGAGTGCCTTTGTGTAAACCAATTAGTGCCAGAAAAGGTCATAGCCTTGGAGGGAAAGCTATAAAAGCCAGATTGGATTGATTCAAGCTCGAATTTTGACCATCACAGTTTTTCACTTAACGATTCAACTGAGCTTGGTACAGTAACACATGGAGATAAGAGTTAAAGGGGTTCTTTATTCTTTCTGTCTTGTGTTTTCTGGGGGATAAAATAAAAGTTTGAAATGCAGACTTATTTATTGAAATGCTGCAGAGTTAAGAAGATGAGACGGATGGCAGTGTGATAGGACATTAACAAGAACAATGCACATGCATCAGTGCCTCAGGATCCGAGGGGAAATGAGTTATGTCACTGGGCAGCTGTGCATACCCAACATGCCGTGTTTTAATCAGAATGTCGTTGGTATCCTGCACTTGAAAACGATACATTATAGTCTACAACCGGCGGAAGTACTCAACCCCATTAGCATACTAGAGTCAAAGTATAGATAGGCCTATACTCCTAGCCAAATATTACTCATCTACAAGTGTTTAAAAGATACTCTTCAAAAGTAAAAACACATCATTGTTGACGTGTGGAAACCTTGTATGTCCAAAACCGTTTTGTATTCATCATTTTAAAAATGATTTAAACTACGGTTGTGGAAATAGAAGATCTACAAGAACACAACGAGAGGCGTTGTGTGCTTGTAGATCTGCTATTTTCACTAGTTTTGTGTGACAGTCTTGTATATGATATGAAGCAGGGCTTTACTTACACACAAATACAAAACGTACCAATGTCAAACTTGGAGATACGTACAAGGTTTCTGCCCGACAGTGACGACAGGGAAAAAAGGATGGATAGTGAACATGGCAGACCACAACACCGGAGCCAAAAGGGCTCTGTATCTTGTCAGTCATCCTTGGTAAAGATCTGTGATATTGATAAGCTTTGATGGAGTAATGTGTAAAACCCGTTGACAGCTGCCCACAGGAAGACGACGGTCCATTTCTAACACGCGTGCGACTGTGTCCGTCCTCCCCACATCCATCACCATCTGCCTCTCTGACTCCACTGCCAAGGACAACAGCAGACTGCAGCCCATCATCCATCCGGTCAGCCCAGAGGGTCATGGGCTGTTGCCTGGCATCTCTCCAGGACCCGGACCACCTCGCACTGACCCTTCTCCCCCTCCACACACACACACACACACACACACACACACACACACACACACACACACACACACACACACACACACACACACACACACACACTCACACTCACACACACTCACACACCACTTATTCCAAAGACTATATACCATTAAAGCAAGAACTTCTGCTCAGTGCAAGATACCAAAGGGTGTAACACTTAATCAAACTAATCAATTTAATTGATTATGAGAAATAATCCCTAAACCGATTTGAATGAAACATCTGCGATTTTAGGGGACATGAAATTCAGCTTCTTTCGTTCCTTCTTTTATAGCAAATACATTTGTGTTAGGACAAATTATTAAATAGGGCAAGTAATTTATATATATATATATATATATATATATATATATATATATTGTCATTCATTCATAAATAAATTAAGCGCCGTTCCCACAACTATAAATTGCAGTTGTATAAGGACACTACTACACACTATTATGCCAGACCCTATGTCATTGGCCAACGTAGCCTGCCCAATCTGTCATTCTTCCTGCTGCTCTTGCCCAGACTGTTGTTTGCGCTTGACATACAAGGTTTTCAACGACAAATTATTTTTAAGAAATATGCATGTACTTTTTCCTGAAGACTTTTACCTGCGTGTGTTATGGCTACAGTAAGGAGAATATTGCTCACCCAATAAAAGCTGTGAGATTCTGTTAATTGGGGAGAGAGGTGAGGCTATGAATGCGCTTTTTAACACGGCACTGGCTAGAAGTCAAGAGGGACTTCACTTCAGCGTGTAGTTGTGTGCCACTGATGGGCCTTAATTGTTTTGTTTGGAACGTCAGCATGTAATAGATGTTCTGATTGAGCAATTTTTCATGTTTGCTTTGAGTCAACATGTTGACCTGTACGCCACCCTCTTTAGAGCATTTTAAGACTTCAGTCTTTGCTGTGCAACTCTGGCCCAAAGAGACACAATTGTTCAAGATGATTTTCGCTAAAGATTTTCCCCTAAAATCTGCGATTTTAGGGGACATGAAATTCAGCTTCTTTCATTCCTTCTTTTATAGCAAATACATTTGTGTTACGACAAATTATTAAATAGGGCAAGTCATTTATATATATATATATATATATATATATATATATACTAGAAAAAAAGCCCCTTGCGGGGGCTTCTCCCATGCTTCTCCCCACCGGGGGAAATGGATGTGCTGTGGCAGCGCGCCACATCCAGTTGGGGTTACCGCGCGGCACTTCACGTGCGTCGATACCGCGATGGGACGCTGCGCAGCTGCCCGCGTTCAGTGTGTGCTCCACTTTATGTCCCTAGTGCCCAGTTGTCTAGGTGGCCGCCTCTCCAAGTGCCCACATATCCCTATTGGCCAGTTAAAGGGAATGGCCTCAGCAAGGCATTTTTGTATTATGTTTTTTACACAATTGAACAACGGACAGTCGGACGCAGAGTTAGCAGAAATGCGGACAGACTGGCTGGTACGTATTCTGATTAAGGTAGTGAGATAATATCCAAGATTTATCATGAACAAAAAGGCACACATGGACACTAATGGTAAAATACGCCAACACAACCTCCTCCAGTCCCTTAAGCGGCCGTGGCCCCATTAGGCTTATTTCCTGTGGAAATAATAAGCCTTGGCTTTCTAGGATCTCCTTTTAGTTGACCTTGTAGCAGTGATTTGTACTGTCATGAAACTGTACTTTTTTCTATTGCAAACTTCTAATAGATTTTTCAACCACCTCCCCACCCGGTCTGGGCTGTCTGAAAGTGAGTTAGTCTTTTTTAGCACCAATATAATAGGAGTCAGGAGAAATCAAATGGCGAAAGTAGGCACGTTCTGAGACATGTCGACCCGTTGATTGTTGTTAATATTTGGGGTTTTTGATGTTGGAAATTACATAAATGCCTCGCTGGTATGTTTTTTGTGTATTCCACTATTCCTCATCCTACCCCTGCTCTCCATTGCAGAAAGCAACATAACGATTGAAGCTTGCACGTTAGAGTAGCGTCCCTCCGTCAACACAATGTTACATGCGTAGGCTATTTAGTTACACCATAGCATTTGCACGTTCGCGAATGTGTCACTGTGTGCGTTCGGCGTGCGTGCTCTATTAACGCATTATTATGATACACGATCCAGTGGTTATGAAGTGAGGCAATGTTTTTTGTGAACATGGATCGGAGAGACAGAGAAACAGACAGGTTTTCACTGCAGCGCACGCACGCACACACACACACACACACACACACACAGGACGGAGGACGGTGTATCTTTCTCTGTCTGTATCCGATCCGAGGCATTTTAACGGTCCGGTCGCGCCCCCCGCCGCCGCCGAAAACCGAAAGAGAAAAAGTGTTTCTAAAAGCTGTTTATGTGTTTGCAGCGTGTGTGCAGCTTGTGCATTAACAATACTATCCGTGTCCGTGTTGTGTCCAAAAATGCCATACGATTGTCTGCCTGCTGCTGCTGCTGCTACTGTGTGAGATATGGGACGTTCGCGAACGAATCAAGTCTTGTGAACGGCTCTTTGAAATGAACGATGGGATCCGGTTCGTAGTAGGGAGCCGTTCCTTTTGTAAATGAAGAGTGGTGGGAAAAGTACTCAAATTCTTTACTTAAGTCAAAAAAATATCAATACTGCAATCCATGTGGAAATACTCTGCCACAAGTAGAAACCTGCAATGTTAAGTAAAAGTACAAAAGTATTGGTATCAAAATGTACTGTAAGAATGTCCTGTTTCACAGGTTTTACAATGAATAAAATGTAAAAAAAGAAAAGAAATAAAAAATTAATTTGTGAGCTTGTAGATGGGCTATTTTCAAATAGCAGGTATGTAGGCTACATATGTATGTCAGAAATACATTTATATAGGGTTGAAGTTATTTGTAATCATAATCAAAATCTACATAGTAACTCAAATCAGTCAGTCTTTTGAACGGCTCTTTGAAAGGAACGGATCCCAGAGATCCGGCTCACTTCAGAGAGCCATAAATCCCATCTCTACTTGTGTGCACTGCAGTCGCACATGCGCAGTAGGGTGGGAGGGGGGTCCTAGCGAGAGGTGGCTAAAATATATGCCTGTATAAAAAATAACGTTTTATATTAATTGTTTGACATTTAAGTACAATCATGGCGGCAAACATAGCTTAGGCCCTTTCCAGAGTATTGAGCAGTGTACATGCCGAGCCGGGAACCGTGACGTTCACTGGTTTGCTGGGAATAGGCCTTCATGGCGTACATGACCTAGCTCTCCAATTATAATATTAAGATATATATATATATATATATATTGTCATTCATTCATAAATAAATTAAGCGCCGTTCCCACTGGACACGATAAATACAAAGATAACTATAAATTGCAGTTGTATAAGGACACTACTACACACTATTATGCCAGACCCTATGTCATTGGCCAACGTAGCCCGCCCAATCTGTCATTCTTCCTGCTGCTCTTGCCCAGACTGTTGTTTGCGCTTGCTTGCCCCCACCGCCTCCCCAGCACCACCAGTAGGCTCTGCTAATTCTGTTCCCCATGTGGGGTTGTTTATATATCTACATATCTCCCTGCTCCTAATGGTTAATGATGTTCTTCTTCTGTGCTGCTGCTGAGCAGGGAGAAAATGTAGCAGAGCCAAACGCCAAATTAAATGTGACATACACACTTGTATACTCATTAATAATAAACATGAACATTGTTCAATATATCATGAGTTACCTGACTGAACTGTATAGTTAGTGTGGATGTACACACCCTGGGCACAGGACTAGTTATTGCGACCATCAGGTCGCAGTTACTATCAAAACCTCCACCGGCTGTCAGTCTGTCCGTCAGTCTTTCAGTCACGACACACGTCACACTTTTCCCCTACTCATATCTTCGCCACCATTGCCCCTATCCATGCCAAACTGTGCACACACAGTCCTCCACAACCTCCACGCCTCATTTATCACATGGCCCTCTTCTTGCGCCACCATGAGGCCAATACTTGCAAAACAAATTTTTGGACACTGCTCCTACAGATTTTGCCCTAAAATCACGCAAAGCGGTACACAGTATGTCTAGAGTCCTGGCATCAACATAGATAGCGCCAACATCAGGCCGATCTTTTCAAACACATTTCCTCCCACAGATTTTGCCCTAAAATCACGCAAAGCTGTGTATACATGTGACCTGACGGTCGCTTATCTCCCGATTAGGGAGTCTTACTGGTAGTTAGTTCTCAGTGTGAATGCCCTTTTAGGCTGCTCAACAGCGCCACTTGAAGGTACTGTTGTAGGTGTGCTGTAGAGCAGTGATGGCTGAGTGGTTAGTGTCCATACCTAGGACTCCGGAGACCCCAGAGGTCGCAGGTACGATCCCCCGCTCCAGCTATCACTGCTCCCCCCCTTGCGCTCCTTGTGGGCTGCCTCATAGGGTTCAGCTGGGTTAAGCTGAAAAAAGGCAGCTGGGTTGGGCTGTGATACCCGAACTTCCCCCGCGGGAGGAGTAGGTAACTATCATTATCATTATCATATCATTATCAGGTATTGCAGCTGTTGAGGCTGTACTGCGTAAACAAACATACAGAGAGACATCCGTATGTATGTATGCTGAAAATAGGGTTAAATGACTTGTCTTTTAGTTCTACTGCATCTCTTCTCCACTAGTCCCTCCTTAACATTTTAGTCTAGTTTTTACTTGCTGACAAATATGTCAATATTACGTAGTCTTGGTTTTCAACATTGCGTTCATGGAACTTTCCCTGACCTCGCATTTGATAAGCTCTGGATGAGAGCATAACTGTGTACTGGTCAATGGTCATCAATATCTACTGTCTTCAACACCACAGATCCATCTCTGCCCTGAGGCGTTGCACTCAATCACCTTTTGTACTGTAGACCAGTGGTTCTCAAACATTTCGGACTCTTGGTCGGACTTTTTTTTTTATCCAAGGCAATCCTGAATTACAGTGTTGCTTTGTAGCACCTTTTGGTACGTAAATGCGGATCTTTCCACCAAAGATACAGTGAGGAAAACTGGAGAGAATATTTGTTTCCAGGACAGACAGAACATAGCTTTTATACTTGGCGTTTAACCACTTAAACCCCAGCTGTTTCTGTTCTGTGGGGAACATTCACCAAACATAGCCGATCTACGAGCTCACAGCTTGTAGATCGTCTATTTTTGGTGAAGAGACTTGTGTACAGTGAGTGGAAAAAGGACGCAGCAAATACAGAATTATTGAATGCTTTAACCAGTGAAAAGCAGATATACAAGCTCACAGCGCGGCACTCGTGCCGCGCTGCAAGCTTGTAGATCTGCTATTTTTGAAAAAGTCATGAAAATGTGTGCAAATGTTTGAATACATGTATTTTCAAAGCGAACGTTTGTAACTCAAATTTTGCTTCTGGGTGGTCCCTGGAACGAAATATTTTGAGATGGGGGTCCGTGGCCAAATAAATATCATTTTGGGGGTCATTATGAAAAGGTTTGAGAACCACTGACATAAGTAGTCTCTCAAGAACAGACTAACTGAGCTCCAGTTAAGTGATAAGGACCTTTTCTTTGACGATGGCTAGCCAGATTGCTGACATAGAAACATCGGTTTTTCAAAAAACCTTAGAAGGATTCAAAAGACACTTATAGAATCAGGTCAAAATTCAAATTTTCACGATTTTTTAAAAATAGCAGATCTACAAGCTCGCAGCGCGGCACTCGGTGCCGCGCTGTGAGCTTGTATATCTGCTATTTTTCAATAGTTAAAGTATAAAATAATGATACACAATAATGTGTACCCGTTCTGAATGGGTTAACTCAGGTCCCTCTCTAAGTATAGAGAGGGACCTGAGGGACCCGTCAGTCAGGGGACCCGTCAGTCAGTCAGTCCCTTCGTCCGTCACATCACATCACATCACACTTTTGCCCTACTCTTATCTCCGCCAACGTTGGCCCTATCCATGCCAAACTTTGCACACACACTCCTTGGCAGCCAAATCACAAACTCGGCCCCTGATTTCTCACACGGCCCTCTTCTAGCACCACCATCAGGCCGACTTTTGCAAAACACATTTTTGGACACTGTTCCTACAGATTTTGGCCTAAAATCACAAAAATCGGTACACAGCATCTCTAAAGTCATGTCATCAACATGGATCTGTCCCATTTCCCATATTCCCTCCTGATTGGCTACGATTGCCTTCTAAAGTTTGTGTATGCGACGTGACGGTCGATTATCTCCCGATTAGGGAGTCTTACTGGTCAAAGTATTTTGAGGCACCCCTGGACTTTCATCAAGGCACCCTAGGGTGCCACAGCACCCACTTTGCCACAGCACCCTGCTTTAGACGTTGAAGGGCGGAAAAGCAAACTTTTTATTACTTTAGACTAAAGACCTTTATACTATACTTTGATTGGCAACCTGCCATTTTAATTCTACTAATTTATTATGGATTTCGGGATACAGGCCCATCTTATAATGACAGGAACGGGGGCTATTTTTAGTGACACACTACAGTATAGCTTGAGGTTTTTAGAAAATTACCTGAGCAGTTTTCTTTTTTTCTGTGATGTGCTGCAGCTATATGGCATTGTCTGAACTAGAGTAATCTGAAGCCACAGCGCTTTCAGAAGTAACCGGGGCACAGGGATTTAACCCATTTAGAACGGGCACACATTATTGTGTATCATTATTTTATGCTTTAACTATTGAAAAATAGCAGATATACAAGCTCACAGCTTGTAGATCTGCTATTTTTGAAAAATCGTGAACATTTTGACCCAATTCTATAAGTGTCTTTTGAATCCTTCTAAGATTTTTTTGAAAAACCTATGTTTCTATGTCAGCAATCTGGCTAGGCATCGTCAAAGAAAAGGTCCTTTTCACTAACCCTAACCATAACCCTGGAGCTCAGTCTGTTCTTGAGAGACCTCTGTGTCAGTGGTTCTCAAACCTTTTCATGTGAAGGACCCCCAAAATTATATTTATTTGGCCACAGACACCCCCCCCCCCCCCCCCCCCCCAGAAGCGAAATTTAAGTACAAACGTTCGCTTTGAAAATACATTTATTCAAAGATTTGCACACATTTCCACGACTTTTTCAAAAATATCAGATATACAAGCTCGCAGCGCGGCACCGAGTGAGGTTGTATATCTGCTGTTTTTCAATAGTTAAAGCATAAAATAATGATACACGATAATGTGTACCCGTTCTAAATGGCTTAATATGGCATTCTGTAAATGCTGTAAAGATGTAAATGGAATGGTTTTATAGTCCTGTACCTTAAATCTTATGCCTTCAATCCGGCATGCATGGATTTACTGGTTCGCAGGTCTGAACATGTGGGATTAGGTGTGCGGCGCCGCCGCCTTGTAAAAAGCCCCACACGGTATATGGGGTTTGTACTTTGCAGATTCAATCTTTTACAGCTTGTAACGTTGCTTTGATGCTCAGAAATATAATTATGGGGCAATGTCACGTATCACTTGATTTACCGAATCCCAGAGAGCAGAAAAAAGCAATATCAGCAAAAGAATAAAGAAAACTTGTGTATCATATCAGCGCACGGCAACTTGGTAGGACGATATGATTCAATGGGCTGGATTAAAACAATATTTGATTTCAGTTATATATATGATACAGGGGAAAAAAAGAAATACTCTTCTTTTTCCTCTGGCATCTGACAAACTATGAAACTTGATTAGAAATGTACAGACACAGTCTATTAGTATTGAGCAGGGGTCTTCAACGTTTTCAGGCCAAGGACCCCTTAGTTGAGAGAGAGATGAAGCAGGGACCCCCACAACCTTTTCATAGATTCCATATAGTTTCATTGTTTGACAGCACAATCATCGGTATATTTTGGATTCATGTCAATTTGTGTTTTCAGATATTTAACCACTTGAACCGTCAATACGTAATAAACTTGACCTTTCACTCTGTACTTGGTCTGCTCTTTTCCCCCTCTACACGAAACCTCTTTGCCAAAAATAGCCGATCTACAAGCTCACAACGCCTCGCAGCGTGAGGCGTTGTGAGCTTGTAGATCTGCTATTTTTGGCTAAAGTTCTGGACGCTAAGGTTCAAGTGCTTAATATAGAAAAAGCTTCTATCACACAAACATTTGGAGGACCCCCTGTAGTAACTCTGAGGACCCCCTAGGGGTCCCGGAACCCCTGTTGAAGACCCCTGGTAGAGACTGCACAATCTAAGCATGTACGTTACCTGAATATAACGACAATGAAGATATTTCATTCATACTGTGGGTGTGATTATCTGTAATGGAAGCCTAAACGAGGCATCGACTTTTAGAGATTGGACATCGCGATTGTGTTTTAATTCAAAAACACAACACATATACCTAGACATATAGGTTTATCCAACGTTAATGACTTTTCTGGCATGGTCCAGTGACGACTGTTTAATTTATTTCCTCAACAAACTTTTTTCTTTCTTTTTTTCTTTTCTATTTTCTGGGTTTCGCAACAAAATGGAGAAATATACGCATGAGCGTGCATTAATTTGTGCATGCATATGGCTGTGTGCACGAGTACGTACAAGATGACAATGCCTATTCTGCTCGTGGCCACCCATTTCTACAACTCATTCACAGCGACAATAATCACTTCAACTAAACCATGCTGTTTTATTGTGTTATAAAACCTCACAACATAATGTGGGGGTGTAAGTGAAACATCAAAATCGTGTCTTACCAAATACAGCATCATTATAGAAACAACTTGGGATATTTTTGAGCGGTGCTACAGTAACTGCTCCTACATCTGGCTCTGTCTGTTCGTATGTGCTGTATGCACGTACTGTATGATTGTCCCACACTTGGCTCATTGGCCAAGCTTGGCCAAGCTTCACTTCATGTCCAAGTAGGGGTTTCCTTCAATTGAAAAATATAATATGATTAAGGTTACTATGAAAAGCTCCACCGTCTGTCCGTCCGTCTGTCTGTCTGTCTGTCCGTCACGTCACACTTTTGCCCCTACTCTTATCTCTGCCACCGTTGGCCTTATCATACGTTGCACACACACTCCTTGCCTGCCAAACCACAACCTCCACCCCTCATTTCTCACATGGCCCTCTTAGCGCTACCATGAGGCCGATTGTTGCGAAACACATTTTTGGACACAGCTCCTAAAAAAAATGTTGCCCTAAAATCACACAAAGCGGTACACAGTATGTCTAGACTCATGTCATCAACATGGATCTGTCCCATTTAGCGCTACCATCAGGCCGAGTTTTACATGTGATCTGACGGTCACTTATTTCTCGATTAGGGAATCTTACTGGTGTTACAGCTTACACAATCAGATTTTAAGTTAACCACAATCAGATTTTAAGTTAACCACATTTCTACGACCGCCTCTCTCGACCTTAGGATGAAACCCACACTTTTAAATGAGCACAAAAGCCATCAAATTCTGAAGTTCCAGAATGAATAGAGAGAGAAAATGTCAGCTGGTTTATAGGACCCGGTATAGTCACAGCTCCAAGGTGACGGCAAAGTCAACGCAAACCTTGAACCCGGAGACATATAGGACACCATGATATCGTCGTTGTCGGGTGGAAACCTTGGATCTCCAAAACTACTCCTTTTGTATTTATCATTTTAAAAAACGACATAAACTAGTGAAAACAGCCGACCTACAAGCACACAACGCCTCGCACCGCGAGGCGTTGTGTGCTTGTAGGTCGGCTGTTTTCACTAGTCTTGTGCGACAGTCTTGTATGATGAAGCAGGGCTTTACTTTATGAAAAAACATACACATTTGAAACTTGGGAGATACGAGGTTTCTGCCCGACAACAACGACATTATGAAGGCTGGCAATAACGGCGTGGAGGTGCGGCAGGAAGAAAAGGGCCAGAGGTTGGACGGCATAAAGCAAAGAGGAAATGAGGATTCACAAAGAGGATGAAGTGGACATATAAGGAAAGAGAAAAAGGCACGGGGGAGGAGGAGAGAGGAGAGAAAAGAGCGAGAAAGGGAACAAAGATAGCGTTGCCCTAATTCCGCTTTGAGTCTCTAGTATGCAGGTGAATTACAGCTGACCCGGGAGTCAGGTGTAATACATAGACATACCTCCTCGGAGAGGAGCTAGGCCCCTATAATCCTCCGCGATGATAATGAGAGCTCTGCTAGCTTCGATGATACATCAGCCCTATGGAGAAACATTTCACCAAAGCTGCCTTCATCCTTCATTGGAAAAAAGAAAAACCCTGACACTTTTATTAACTCGCTTGTCTAATGTCCCCTATTTATAGCGTAGTAGGGCTGTAGCGTATGTACAGTACTGTAGATATGCTACGAGCGCGGAGAGAACGGTGAATGAAAGAGGAGGCGGTTCGGGAGAAAGTCAAATAATAGTGGGGCTCCTTCTGCATTTTCTTTTCGAAAACAGTTTGATTTAATTCTATGGCAGTTGGGGGGAAAAGGTGGAATGTAGAAGGTATATCGTCGTTGTCGGGTGGAAACCTTGTATGTCCAAAACCGTTTGTTTTGTATTTATCATTTTCAAAATGATTCAAACTAGTGAAAACAGCCGATCTACAAGCACACAACGCCTCGCAAGGCGAGGCGTTGTGTGCTTGTAGATCGGCTGTTTTCACTACTTTTGTGCGACGGCCTTGTATGATGAAGCAGGGCTTTACTTTGCAAAAAAAACGACAAATTTGAAACTTGGAGATACGAGATTTCTGCCCGACAGTGACGATATGGTCTTTGTTTATGAGAAAAGCAATAAAAAGGCTACCTTGGTGTCATGAATAAAAACGACACCTCATTTAAAAGCCATACGTCTTATTTTGCATTTGCACGGGATTTGCGCAATGTTGATCGATTTGAAAAAAGTGGATGAAATGGATGTTCTGTTCCCCACCTTTCTCCCTGCTCGCATGCACCATCTCTCTCTCTCTCTTTTTGTCTCTCTGTCTCTCTCTTTCTGTCTCTCTCTCTGTTGCTCTGTCTCTCTCGATAGCAACAAAAACAACATAAGCATGCTTCGCTGGGCGCATCCGCAAATATATTTTGTATTTTTTCCCCCCTTCCTTGTTGCTGGAAATCATCTCCTTTCTACGGCTTTAGAAATTAGAGATTCAGGGGCAGCAGCCACGGTGTCTCAGAGGCTGACAGAGACAATAAATGTGATGCTTGTTGTAATGATCACTCTAAAGTCCCATTTATACTTCGCTGTATTGCAGTGTCACACGCCGAGCAGATCTACAAGCTATTTTGTAGCTAGGAACACGTTTGTGTCCCGTTTTAAACCGTTTTAACCATTATTTCATGCTTTAACTAGTGAAAAATAGCAGATCTACAAGCTCACACGAACTTGTAGATCTGCTATTTTTGAAAAATCATGACAATTTGTACAGGTATTTGAATATATTGACCCGATTCTATACCAATGTTTCCTGTTGAGATTGGCACATTTCACCCAGGTTTTTTCATCTCACTCACATCACTTTGTCTGCTGACTTCACTCAGCAACAAAATAAACGGAAAATAAACAAAAATAAAACAATTCACAGGAGGCAAGCACTGATCACTCCATGATGTGCACTGCAATGTAGTCTCAAATGCACCACATTGAAGGTGCTTTTTGAGAGTGAAAAAATAAGAAGACCCGTGTGACATGTGTGATCTGGGCAGCTTGCCCCAGGTAATGTGCCAATCTCAACAGGAAACACTGTCTTCTTGTAGTTGAAAAACTAATGTTTCTATCATCGGTAGTTCTCAAACATTTTCATGTCAAAGATCCCAAAAATATACCGGTATGTGTTTGGCCACGGACCCCCAGCTCAAAATACGTTTTTCCAGGGACCCCCCAGTAGCAAAGATTTGAGTTGGAAAGGTTTGCTTTGAAAATGATACATTCAAAGATTTGCACACATTTTCACGATTTTTCTAAAATAGCAGATCTACTGTAACTCATATAGCGCAGCACCGAGTGCCGCACTACGAGCTTGTATATCTGCTATTTTTCAATAGTGTTAAAGAGAAATATGAGTCCAATCCAAGGTGACGAGTAGAATATGTTCCGTTTATTTAGAGACAATAGCAACAAGTCCATTTAAACAGCACAATGCAACTCAAGTCTAAAGTATTCTCTGCCCTCAGCCTTGTGCCTCGGTACAGAGCTCCTCCACCCAGCAGCGGCCTGGGTATAGTACTCCCAGTTCAAGTCATACATTCATCTATTATACTCTTAAGGCCAGGCCTAATTTTAACACCCTTTGATAGACAGCGCCTGTTGCAGCTACTAGTTCTAATAGCTTATCTAAACAAGGCACAGGTGACAACACATTTTGAACCAGGATATAAGAACTCACATCACTAGGCTATATCGAGAATAGGTTAACAGCTGCAGGAGATCCACCAATGGGAAACAGTCACACAGAGTATTCACACAGTTTGACTGAGAAGACAGTTATAATCAAATAACATTTTTGTTCATTACAATGTTTTACCACACACTTCATAATTCCCTTGACAGTTCCCCACTTTAAAACATTTTAAAAGAACCAAAAATATACCATTTACACTTTTCCTACAACAGAAATCAGGTATTCCCCACTTAGACAATGAATGAATTCACATCCCATATGTCAATCTCACTGTCATTAAAAGGAGGGGAAAAAACAAAATAGGCAAAACAGATCATTATAATAATACATTATCAAAGGTTGGACTGTAATCAATAAGTCCAAATAAATGTAAATTTTACAAAATGAAATCACCCTTAAACTCACAATACAGTTATGAAAAGATTCACCTGAAACATTTAACTTCATATTCACAAAAAAATGGATCCTTTGACACCATCTATCTATCTATCTATTAAACCAGCAAACTCACTCACACACTCACACTCTCACGCTCTAACGCTCACGCTTATCTACGTTTATCTATTCACTCGCTTCAGCAACTGATCCCAAAGTTCACATGGTATTGGCCATTAGCATTATACCAACGGTGACGGAGCCCGAATTTCATTTCTCCCAAATGAAAACTGTTTATTAGTGTTTTCTTAGCCTGTTGTCAGGGTTACGGTCCGTTCCTCCAGGCCATGGGATCTGTAGCCCCACACACACACCCCTCTCTCTCACAGTTAGGAATGTGCATTCTCTCTCTCTCTCTCTCTCTCTTTCTCTCTCTCTCTCTCTCTCTCTCTCTCGCTTTTACCAGGTGCGTTTGATGTGTGTCTCATCTTCCAACGGGTATGAAAAACTATGTGGAGCAAGCGCATTCATACTTCTATTCACATAAATTTGCTGTTAAATTATTTGTATCCATCATAAATATACACTCCTCCATGAGCTGCTCCTTACATTATGATGCTCACACATATTCTCACGCACGCACCAGTTACAGTAAGGTCTAGTATAACATAGAGACATAAACCAACCCATAGCTTCATAAAATAAAAATCTGTCATAAGAGATTATGCTTAAATAGCTACAGTAGCTTCAATTTAAAAAAAAATCAATCACTCAAATCGCTCACACTTAAAATCACACTGTCTTTTTTTCCCCCTTTTCTTAAGACTTAAGAAATTCAATAATGGCAGCACATTTTACTTCAAAATAAATTAGATACATGTACAACTTGACAACAAAACTTGTATTGTTCATACATGTGTGACGACAGTGACTGAACAGCATTTGCGCACATGCTGCCAGTCACATATTGCCTCAAACATGTATCAACAATTATACATACTGAATAGTTAAAAGATAAAGGCATCAATAATTACTTTCCCCACACTCCACTCCTAAGATTCCTTTTTAAACACTGGACCGTTTGGCATACCTTTGATAATGCTATGCTCTGGAGTAGTTCTGTGTTGTTTTTTAATTTCTTTCTTTAATGTTATAGGCCTTCCTGATCTGCAGCTTGTAGGTCTGCCATTTTTGAATAAGATAAGATTATTATTTACACACATTGCTTTTAAATGCTATTGTGATGGTGTAGTTCCATACTACAAACCTCATACCTTTCTTGTATTACCTACAGCTAGTTAAAATAGAATTAAATTAAATTGAATACAAATTAATATAAATAGTATTCCTCAATAAACAGTATTTATCAAATTAATTAAAATCTGAAATAAAAATATTCCCTTAAATAGTAATGTTCCCTTATCCCCCCTAGTTTGTGAGCAACTTTCCCATAATAATGGATATAGGTTAATGGTCCTGCAGAAACCATCGGCCATACCCATGATTTGGAAAGCTGCGAACAAACTTTTGAAAACATATAATACTCAACAGTGGCGAGAGGTTTGATCTTTAACTTCACTTATAATGTGTTACCTAATATTGGACATCAAACCTTGTAAAAAGGCCATCATTAATTAGCAATTTCACATTATTGATTGAGCACCCTGAAACTCTATATTTTGAATACTTACTTTGATACATACTAACTTGTAAAACCCGAAATGTATTCCTGTTTCAGTATTATGGTCTGTCTCACTCACACACGCAACCCCTCTGCACCTGGCCCCCTTCCATCCCCCCTGCCAGCTATTCTGGGAAGAGGAGAAGTGGGGGATAATAGACAGATCAAACCTTTCATATTGGATATATGTAGTTGATGTTGATGTGTGTGGAAACAGATTCCATTACAGATTTACTCAAATGTTATGAAATTCTTGTCCTATTTTAGGCAATTGTTAACCTACCATTAAACAATATTTTTCTTACATTTCTTAGAAGAATATAATTCTCAATTTTGGATTGGATTTTACTGTGACTTTTAAGCCCCTATCATTCCAATTTCAATTTAATTTTATTCTATGTACCCCCCCACTCTCACTTACAGACACGTCTGTAGGTGAGAGTATATTACCGAAATAGCTAAAATAGCAGATCTACAAGCTCACATGCTCACAAACATTGCGTTGCAATATGGACCCTCTGATTTGATTCTGAAAGGCCTTTGAAAATACAGCCACAGGTGCTACAGATGAAACCCCCCTTTAGGTGCCAGCCTATTTAAAACCACTTGTGGAAAACTTTCAGGTCAATCTCAAATGTATCAACTAAATATGGTGAACTAGTTTTGAAAGTATAACCTCATGCCATGTACTCCTTGCACTTAAAAATTGAAAATCCCTGAATCCTCTAAATCCAGACCGTAATTGTCTGGCGAAAAACACCTTCAAAGAATGTATTTACAGATAAACAAAAACTCTCAAAAGTTTCCAATAAAACCCCAATGGAAACCAGGCTGTCCATTAAAAATCATTATTCTTTTAAAATACATTAAACACAATCATTCAAATCATTTCCCAAATAGGAGGAAGCAGTGACAATATTCTTGTCACCCAAATAATAAATACCTCCACCTAAAAATAACACCCAAAAGGAATCACATTCAATCATGTTTAAGAAAATTGTAAAAATTACATAGGAGCTCCAAAAAGATTATTAAATGATGAGATACACTTGATAAAATCCTTACTCTCTCTTTCTGTGTCTCAAAAACATCCACTCATGGACACATTCCAACGTCTTGTGTTTAACATCTTGAATAGACATATTCTAGACTATATCTATTCTGTTAATTTGCTTGCGTTATCAGTCTGCCCTTCACTTGAGACATCAGACACAGACCATTCTTCCTTCTCTCTCTCATCATCCTTTCACTCTCTTTTCACGCAGACAAGTTAAAAACACCAATAGACAAATTAAGCATTCACACACATTTTCCCCGCTAGCTTTTTGTTGCAGTTTTATCTGCAACCAGGTACCTTAAATCGGAGATCCTCTCTCCTCAGACAGCCGTCAAATATGATTGTTTGACCCTGCCTGCTTTCACGTGTATTTTAATGCTAGCCTGAGTGTTAACTCACCTAGCAAAAGGACCCTTAGGCCAGGAAAGTCTCATTCCTCCCTTTAGTACTATACAGAGGCAAGACTCAAAAACAAGTCTTCCTATACAAAGGCCTACAAAACAACAAACAGACAGACATATACCTAGCATACCTATACATAGTATTCCAGTGCACACACTTACTGTTGAACTATCACCTTAGATTCTAACTCCACACACTTTTACTTTTTAAAGTATGATTTCATACGTTTTACTAATGGGGTCATTCTAATCCCAGTGTGTTTTAGATTATTCATACCTTTTGTGGATTCAGATGGTGGTGATTTCTGCAAATCGAGCATGGGGATGGGAGTCATGGGAAAAGAATCATCCTCACCAGAACTCATGTCCATTGAGATTTCACTCTGCTCCTGGTTCATTCCAGCGTCCTCGGGATAAAGAAATAGTTCATCACAGCCTGTTTCAGAATCTGTGACTTTCATTTCTACATCACTGTCCGTTTCTGTACTGTCCAGTTCAGAATCTGTGATGGCATCCATTTCTTCCATGACGTCCTCGTCCACTCTCCTTGTTGGCTTGGAGATGGAGTAATGCAGGATTAAGATCCAGATCAGGCCCAGGATCAGCTTGATGATGGCCTCCTCCTGCAGCTCACTCGCGTTGAGATCAATAATGACCTGGAACTCAGGCCCGGTGACTTCCTCAGCTAGACCTTCACTCGGCGTGGTGACAGCGGCGTTGACTTGTCCTGCTGAGTGCTGCTTAGCTGAGTCAGCGGGATGCAGAACATCTATTGCCATCGTAGCTGTGTGGTTGGTGGGTCCTGCTTGGTCCTCTCCTCCCTCTGGCGTAGTTTCTGGAACCGGCTTCGCTGGGTTGTCAGACTCCTCGTTTCTTGCTGCTTCAATGTCGGCTTCTGTCGTGGCCTCCTGTGTTTCGGATCCGAGCACCCCCTTTCCAAGCTTATGGCATACATTTCTAGCAAACAGTTTCTGACCTCGCTTGTTCAGATTATTTCCATCAAAAAGATGCTTGCGGTCCCAGAAGAAATTAAAGTTGTCAATGAATTGCATAGATTCATTGTTACATGTGGTTGCGAGCCACTTACTCAACGCAGATAGTCTACTAAAATGTTCATCTCCCCCTCTCATAGGCGGAAGTGGTCCACTGATGCATACCTCAATGTCAGTCAAGGAGCTCAGTGTGGTGAAAAGAGCAGTGAAATCCTGCTTTAGGATTTCCGACTGTTTTTCTTCTGTGTCACATGTTCCAACGTGCATGATGAGGTTCTTCACAGTTGGGTATGAAGTGACAAGATCCAGAATCCTCTCATTCATGTCAGTGACCCTGTCTTTGGGAAAACATAGCACTTTTCCATTTCCGATTCCTTTCACATCTCTCACAGCATCATCTCCAACAATAAGAATTTCAGGGTCAGAGTCATTTTTTCTTCTTACCCTGGTGGGTTCCTCTGACTGCATTGATAGCCGGCTGGGTGATGCACTCTGTCCGGTGTCCCCCAGCAGTGGCGTTAATCTGTTAGCCAGTTGCACACACGGTTGGACTGCATTGTTCTTTTTTCCAGCCTTCTTTCTTTTAGCAGTAGTCCCAGTAGCGTTGTATCTGGACTGTAGTGCAAGCCAGTCATCAGTGATAACCGGGCTCTCCGTTCGGCCTGTTATTCGTGCTTTCATGTCCTTTTGCTTTGCACAAAGTGTCTCATCCAGTCCTCTGCGCTGTTTTAAATGGAATAGTTCAGTTTCTAACACTGCTATCCTCTGGAACAGTTCCTGATAATCTGGATACATCTTGTCTAACAGTTGCTTGAGCACTAGCTCTCCTATTTTGCCTTCCTAAATGAAGTCGCACAAACATCTACTGTACGTCACCTCAGTTGGCCACATCAGATGTCCATATCCCAGTCTTCGCTCACAGAACGCTTCCTTCCTGATGTCCAACAAAAATCTCAGAACCGAATCCCAATGAAGTTATCTGCTCGAACAGAGTAATTCAAAACGGGTGAGACCTCCAAAATGTTAAAGAGAAATATGAGTCCAATCCAAGGTGACGAGTAGAATATGTTCCGTTTATTTAGAGACAATAGCAACAAGTCCATTTAAACAGCACAATGCAACTCAAGTCTAAAGTATTCTCTGCCCTCAGCCTTGTGCCTCGGTACAGAGCTCCTCCACCCAGCAGCGGCCTGGGTATAGTACTCCCAGTTCAAGTCATACATTCATCTATTATACTCTTAAGGCCAGGCCTAATTTTAACACCCTTTGATAGACAGCGCCTGTTGCAGCTACTAGTTCTAATAGCTTATCTAAACAAGGCACAGGTGACAACACATTTTGAACCAGGATATAAGAACTCACATCACTAGGCTATATCGAGAATAGGTTAACAGCTGCAGGAGATCCACCAATGGGAAACAGTCACACAGAGTATTCACACAGTTTGACTGAGAAGACAGTTATAATCAAATAACATTTTTGTTCATTACAATGTTTTACCACACACTTCATAATTCCCTTGACAATAGCTAAATCATAAAACCAGTAAGACACCCTAAGGGCGAGAAGCACATGGGTGCTTTGGCATGTATATCCTTCTGCTGAGCTCGTCGAGTAATCACTGTGATAGTCAACAATGTGATGTCACAACAGGTCAGCTAATAGACATTGATGCGTTACGGACTGACAGACTGACGGACAGGATCTGCCGGTTTTCATAGTAAACTGCGAACTACGGTCGCAATAATTCCAGGTCTTTATGGATTAAGCATGAGATGTTCCGATTTCTGTGTAGCATGCTGAACACGCACACACGCACATGTGCACACACACGCACATGTGCACACACATGCGCACGCACGCACGCACCCAAATCGAGTCTCATAATTGGACCTAATGGTCCTTCTCTGCATCAATAGGAAATCTTCTTTCTGTACTTAAAGCAACAACATTGATTATATGGTCCTTCAAGAAATCTGGAGGTCAGGCATTGTTTGGCTTTTGATGTTGTCAAAACAGATAACTGGAGTGTGCTGGAGTGTGCCGTTTTCTTTGCTTGTTACTCGCGTGTAATTGGATTTGTACACGCTTTAGACGAACTGACAAGGAAGTTGTCATTTTCAAAACACGTCCTTTGAATGTGGCTGGATTGTTCATGTTAAGTTTAAAAAACAATCATGTACCCTGAAGAAGACTTAATGTCGAAACGTTGGTAATTTATACATAAAAAAGATGATTGCATCGTGGCTGTGAGTTGTGCACCTCCTCACTGCTGGTGTGCGTTCCTATTGCTTTTGTTAAAAAACAAGCACAAAATAATGTAATAGTCATGTTTTTTTTTTCTTTTTTACTGATAAACCGTGTTATTTACTGAGAGGATATGACTACAATAATGAGCTGCCTATTACAGTCTTTCTGTGGTGATACTTTGCTTGTGTTTTTTGGAATCATAGCGTAAGGGAATATTACAGATATCCAGTGGATTCTGATTTAGTCTAGATGGGTTTACCCTAGTGTGAGTCCATTCTTTAACTTTCATTGTTTTGAGAAACATGGCCACAATCTGTCTTTATTATTCAAGGCATCTTTATTCGCAGACTTGCAACAGTGAGCTGTGTAGTTAACTCTTGCGGGAGTGAACTCATGCACATGTTCCTCATTTGTTCAGTTTACCTTGGGCTGGACCACAATGGAAACCAGCCTTGGCTTTTTAGTGTTTAATTAATCCACTCTGGTGCTTTTAATTGGTGATAATGTTCTTTTAATTGTTGCCGATAAAGTATGCAGTTAACTCATGAAAAGAGTGAACCAATATTTTATTATAGAATGTGAATACAAGTGACAATAGGCCTATATTATCTTGGTGTTCAGGCTTTTTCTCCATGCTCAGCACAATTCGACAACCGTTAACCATTAAGTACAGATATAAAATAACAACTCCCATGGGAAACAGAACTAATAGCAGAGGCCACTGGTGGTGCTGGGGTGGCGGTGGGAATAAACAGGCGCAAAACAACAAACCAGGGACTCATACAGTGGAAGGAACACAGGCTTAGGTGAGCTTAAATAACCTTCCCAATTGGTCACGTAACACTCTAGGTATCAATCCAACATACCCACCAGTGTTATTATTATTTAAATGTAGGCCTACTAGGCCAATTTATTTGTTCACATTATGGTATGAGTGCTATTTAGATGAATGCATTCTGCTCGTCCACATATGCCACAAAAGTATGTTATTAACCCATCCAGCTCCAGAAATGAACGGGTTAAAATGTCCAGCATGCCTCCCGCAGGCTCCCATAAGCGGCCAGTCTCTTATTTTGAAGGCTAGAAGTCGATTGCGTAAACACTTCCGGTTTGACGTCATGACGTCATTCACCGGAAGCGATCGTCATCAACATGCGGTTGTGTAATGGCGGATCGTTGCTTTTCAACATGTGTTTTATTAGCGAGAATCTAATGCCATCCTTGGCTTTAAAAGTGTTGTTTGGAGAAAATGGACATTAAAGATGCGATTCCCCGTCGGCCTCCATGTTATGGGATTACTATTTTGTGCACGTGGATCCGTGATGATGATGAATCGGCGAGGCCGATCGTGCCAGGAGCTTCCGCCAGGCTACAGGGTAGGAGAACCGGCGTTACTCCATATACAGTACTTTTCGTGAGTATACTCGGGATCGGCACTCTAAATACTCGAGTATTTTTCACGAGTATTCTCGGGATCGGCTACAAATGAGTTAAATAGCATGGTATTTAGACTTGTGCTGTTCTCTTTCTCTTTCTCTCTCTCTCTCTCTCTCTCTCTCTCTCTCTCTCACTCAGTGTGTCTCTGTCCTCTGCCTCTCTCAATAGCAACAAAAACAACATAAGCATGCTTCACAAAAGCAAAGATACTCGCTTGAATTCAAGCTACCCGCTTGCACTGATACAAATTTAGGACAGCACTTGACTGTTAGGGGGAGGGAAGCTGAGGAAGCAAAGAACAATATTTTTGGGCAGAATGTCCTCTTGTGTCAACAAAAGTGTTCTCTTGACTCTTGCTGGAGCACTCATTCAATGCCACTTTGACTATGCTTGCACCTCTTGGTTCTCAATGTCGCTAAAAACTACGTTTCAGACCTCCTGAAACAAACAGATTTGACTACTTCTCTGCCTTAAGCCCATGACCCACCTAATTCCAACACACTTTACTAGTCTGGGGTGGCTCAGAGTAGAAGACACGGTTAAGCAATTAAAAATGGGATTGCTTTTTAAGAGTCAAATGGACAGTGCCCTCAAAACACTCATACCTGACTAACTACTTCTCCAAAGTGAGTGACACCTACAGCCACAATAATAAAGAGGGTAACAACGATCTGGCCAAATTTAGAACATGGGAAAATGCTCATATACGACTCTGCCACCAAAAGGTGGAATGCCCGGTCACCGCATTTAATTAATTTTATACATTTGAAAAAATATGAAATTAGACATTGTGCACACTGAGTATGTTCTAGTTTTGGTAATTCAAGTACAAATTGATGCCAATACTTTTGGACTTTAACTCCAAAAATAAATTCCAGACTTTTACTTGCAGTGGTGTAAAGTAACTAAGTACTTTTACTTAAGTACTGTACTTAAGTACAATTTTGAGGTATCTGTACTTTACTTGACTATTTCCAATTTCTAATACTTTTACTTCT
The DNA here is from genome assembly GCF_963921795.1 of Nannobrachium achirus. Lineage (NCBI taxonomy): Eukaryota > Metazoa > Chordata > Actinopteri > Myctophiformes > Myctophidae > Nannobrachium > Nannobrachium achirus. The sequence continues at coordinate 67,464,162 of NC_137812.1, forward strand.
ACTCCACTACATCTCGGATCCAAATATTGTACTTTTACTTCGCTACATTTTTTGAAAACCTTAGCTACTAGTTACTTTGCAGTTATACGTGATAATATAAAAAAAACATATATTAACCACTTTAGCCTCATTTTATCCCTTGGCTATTTGAAAATAGCCGATCTACAAGCTCACTTGTGAGCTTGTAGATCTGCTATTTTCAAACATTTTGTACTTTTACTTTTGGCACTTTAAGTACATTTTGATGCCAATACTTTCATACTTTTACTCAAGTACATTTTGAATTCTGGACTTTTACTTGTAAGGGCGCCCTCAGACCAAAATACCTATGAGAGTGGAATCCGCATTCCTACAATGCATTTCAATGAGAAGGGAGCGTTTTTTGCAGAAATCCTCTACTGGCATGAAACCGCTTCACTCTCATTGAAATGCATTGGCGGAATGCGGATTCCACTCTCATAGGTATTTTGGTGTGTGGGCACCCTAATGGAGTATTTCCATATTGCTGTATTGATACTTTTACTTAAGTATAAAATGTGAGTACTTTTTACAACACAGTAACAGAGTATTGCTACATTGCAGTATTGATCAAATGTGAGAACTTTTTTCCACCATTGCATAGATGCATGCATGCAAGATTGCACATCCGCTGCTGCTGACGTTGTCCCTCTCTTTCTCTCTCAAATAATCATACGCATAGACTCACACACACACACGCGCGCGCGCGCGCACGAGCACAAGCTCAGATCAATCACTCCGGTTTGAGTGATCTGCAAGCCTTCTGCTGATTAAGGACATCATAAGCAATGAGTTATCGGGAGGAAGACGCCGGGGCGAACGCTCCATCACAAACAGTGATCCAGTTTGTCAGTCACGATCTTTATCGGCTGTCACCGCGCTGCCACCCAGATGGCTTCCTTAAGCCACTTAGGCCTTTAGCTATTGAAAAACAGCAGATCTACAAGCTCGCAGCGCGGCACCGAGTGCCGCGCTGCGAGCTTGTAGATCTGCCATTTTTGAAAAATCGTGATTCTTTTTTTGCAAGTCTTTGAATATATCTATTTAAAAGCGAACTCAACTCAAATATTTGCTTCTAGGTGGTCCCTGGAACAACAGAGTTTGAGATTGGGGTCCGCGGCCAAATACCTGTATTATTATTAGGCTATTTCTTTTTTTTTTTTTACTTATTTTATATTTTGTCACATGCACAATCATTCACAGGGTCAACATTTTAGATAGTTTTCATCATTTTGGGGGTCCTTGACATGAAAGAGTTTGAGAACCGCTGATTTAGAGGAAGGATTTAGAAGTCGGGTCAAAGATCGGGTCAAAGATATTCAAAGACTTGCACACATTTTCATGATTTTTAAAAAATAGCAGATCTACAAACGAGCCTGTATATCTGTTATTTTTCAATAGTTAAAGCATAAAATAATTGTTAAAGTGGATGTTGTCGAGGAAACGAGCATGACGCGTCACAACACAGCATGACGTCATATTTAGCTATAAATTAACTATACAGAAGAATTATATAGAGTATACAGATCTGCAGAGATGTCTAGAGTTAGACTTAGATATATAGATTCAGATACTGAGATTCAGAATCAGAATACTTGTTTACAGAAGAATATTGAATAGATGCACTATAGATTTAGTGCATGAAGAGAGCCTACTCTTATACAGTATAAGGGTTCAATGGTAACGGCCATGTGCTCTCCCAATTAGCTTGATATTACCACCAGATCAAGTGAGATATTACTACCATCGACCACCTCATAGTATTCCTATCCTATCACTTTATCCATTTCCTATATTATTTTCCTTTCAGTGGATAAAATCTAATGCGATTCGGGTGCGTTCACGGTCTTTGGGGGTTAAGCCACCCTGCTCGTGGATACAGACCGCAGGCACATCTCGCTCACAAAGCATGACTGCTGCATGCCAATGAGGCACATAGTCCCCCCTCAGTTACTGAATCGATATGAATGACTGCCAAAGAGAGCGGGCTCCTATTACCAGATTGAGTCTCGCGTGTCAATCCAAATAAGGACGGAAGGCAGTGATTGAATGATAGGTTGGATTGATTGACGGGGCCTGGATTATTGACAAGCCTTGTTGACATGTGCGCCAAGATCAGAACAACATCAACAGACCATACTCGGAACGTGCGTGTGTATATAGTCGCTGTCGGGTGGAAACCCTGTATGTATGCATTTATCATTTTAAAAATGATCTAAAATAGGGTGCCTGCTGGCCTACTGGTCCAGGAGCAAGGAGCATACCACTATAGGCATTGCTACATAGGCATGAATGCCTGGCGGCGTCGCCCGTTCGATTTCCGATCCGGATGACCTTTGCCGCGTGTCACTCCCAATCTCTCCCCCCATTTCCTGTCAGTCTACTGTCCTATCAATAAAGGCATAAAATCCCAAAACAAATCTTACAAAATTCAAATAAATGATCTAAAATAGTGAAAATAGCCGATCAACAAGCACACAACGCCTCACGGTGCGAGGCGTTGTGTGCTTGTAGATCGGCCATTTTCACTAGTTTTGTGTGACAGTCTTGTATGATGAAGCAGTGCTTTACTTTTTACGATAAAACGTACAAATTTAAAACTTGGAGATACGAGGTTTCTGCCCGACCGTGACGTACGTGGTCAGATTCAGTTAAACAAAAGGCACAGGGAGTATAACTCTCTGTATAATAATCGTGTCTTATGCCTCTCCTTATAGAATGGAATAGAAACCTTCGTGGTGGCCATTTCCATAATGTCCCCCCCTCGCCCATCCATCATATTTCACTCAGGGGAAGGACAGCTGTCCGGAGATGACGCATATTCACAGTTCACCGGTCCATCAAATTGCACCGATATACGGTAAACCCTCATGTGGAGCCGTAACAAGCTGGAACACTAAGCGGAGGTGTGGGTGATGCTGTGAAAGTACCAACGAGGAGTATAGCCTACAGTAGCTGCATCCAGGGACGTGCTGGCCATTGGGAAAACCGGGACAACTCCCGAACGGCCGGTTCATTCTCGGCCGGTCCAGGCCGGCCATTAGGAAAAAAAATAAAAATAAAATGTCTGCCTTTGTTCCATTTTGGGGGCTGGGCGGCCAACAAAGTAAATTGTCACTGTCGGGCAGAAACCTTGTATCTCCAAGTTTCAAATTTGTAGATTTTTTCGCGAGGCAAAGCCCTGCTTCATCATACAAGGCCGTCGCACAAAAGTAGTGAAAACAGCAGATCTACAAGCACACAATGCCTCGCGGTGCGAGGCGCTGTGTGCTTGTAGATCGGCTGTTTTCACTAGTTTAAATCATTTTTAAAATTGTAAATACAAAACAAACGGTTTTGGACATACAAGGTTTCCACCCGACAACGACGAAATATAACTCATGTAATTGGCCCACTGGCTTGTCACTTGTCATGATCTGAAATGGCAAATCTTGGAGTAGCAGCAGCGCTATAGAGAGAGATCTCTCTCTATAGCGCGCAATGAGGACCTCTCCGAATCTCTCTGAATCAGGGGCCCAGCACGTCCCTGTGCATCGGTGAACTAAGTAGATATCCTTGTCGTCCTGTGTTCTGTTTTCAAGTAATGTGATAGTTCTCACTTATTAGGGAAGCGTTTTAGCTCTATACTGAAGTTGATCCACACAAAAGGAAAGTTATTGAATTGCAAACTAGAAAAAAATACAAAAAAGTGACGCCTACGGAACACCGATAAAATGATTGCTGTGTGAAAGTATAGCTCATTATTTAAAATACGTTTATAGCTATTCCAAGACCTTTGTCTGTAAAGGAGCAAAACAGGTTTTATTTTTTTTCCAGGAGAACATCTATACTATAATTTTGCGAATGTCTGTCTGAGTGAGTGTCTGTCTGTCTGAAACAGCGTTTCTCCTCAGTGGCTGGAGCAATTGATCTGAAATCGCATCACCATTAGCATATGAACACACCTGACATAACTGTGAAGCCCGTTTGTCACTTTCACAAATCATATGCTGTATATTAGCATTTTTATGGTGTATCTATTATCTATTCTGCATCTAGCATGAGGCACATCTATTCTGCATCTAGCTTGAGGCAAAATGTTTAACCAGCTCTGTGTGTGTGTGTGTGTGTGTGTGTGTGTGTGTGTGTGTGTGTGTGTGTGTGTGTGTGTGTGTGCAGGCAGGCGGGTGTGTGTGCAGGCGGGTGGGCGGGCGGGCTGGGGGGGGGGGGGGGGCGGGGGGGGGGGGTTAGCCATTAAACGAAACGGGTATTTCTTACATTGATGCTCCTACATATTATCATGCAAGCACCAGTTAAAGTTACTTTCCATCCCTCATATACTGTATGCACAGTGCACATCCCATAACCCACACACTGCACATCATTTTGGAGCTCATATCTTTGAACGGGTAAGGGCTAGTCTGTATGTAATGACTATACTTTGCATTCAAAAAATATATATAATCAACCCTTTCAGCTTGACATCATCATTAAAAAGGCCCTTTTGACCAACGCTGTTTCCTTTTTTATTTTTGCTTTAATGACCAACTGTTCATCCTTGGCTATATCAATACTGTGTCATATACTTCTATTTAGAACATTTCTGCATGGGCGATGGAGGTTCATAGAGGATGATTTCCCTAAAGAAAACATATAAATGGAGAAGACGAAGAGGTGTTCTCAGTCCAAAGAATGCCATGGTAACGCTTCCCGGGGTTGGAGGCAGGCTCATGGGATTCTATACTGTAAGTCAACATGTTCGAAATGAATATACTGATATACTGCACAGGCCAATGAAAGACATGCTATTCATGACATACTCTATTGTATATACTGTATACAGTATGTTAGGTAGACCAGTGGTTCTCAACCTGTGGGGATGGGACCCCCAGGGGGGTCCCCAAATTATTTTGGGGGGTCCCCAGATGATTAACTTGATGTGCAAGATTGTTTTCACACTCTACAGTAAACAAACCAACATAACTATAATGGCACATTTCTAAAGTGACAATTTAAGGACTTTTTAATAACTCTAACATTAAACATTGGACAAATTGTCAAATATTAGAGGCAGCAATTTGAAAATAGCCGATCTACATGTAGATCGGCTATTTTCACAATAGAACCGTGTTATACAAAACGGAATGCCCCTCTTAGTGCTAGTAGGGTGGGGAGGTCCCAGTTCAAATATGATTATTTTGGGGGTCGCAGCCTGAAAAGGTTGAGAACCACTAAGTAGACCACAAAGGTCAGCACAATTCTATATTGCTCGGACCATAATGGCTAAAAATAAACAAAAAGCTGGAATCTTGGTCTCTTATCAAAGGGTAAAACATTACTCGTTGCTAAAGGACATATTGCTCTTTTATCTCAAAAGTAATATAGCAGGTATGCGCGTGACATCATCATCATACCAGGAAGCTATGCGGGCACGGCTACTGAGTGGCAAAAAACTACTTTCTGGCCTTGACATTCCATACATCCAAACAGAAAAGTCCTACCTGATTGCCTTAAACGACGTTAAACAACATTAAACTCATTTTGCCACTCACTTTGCCACTCGATTTTCCATTCACTTTATGCATGTGCATGCCCTCTATTACTTCACGTATTGTTCTCTGGGATCAGTATCAAACTTATATTGCTGCTTACCCAAATAGCCTAATTTAGATTTGGCTATGGTCATGCATGCTAAATAAAAGAGTGGACCCATCAGATGTGGCTCTGAATTAAATTGCATTGCTCCAAAGAATAAAATAGGGCTTAATATATGTTTTGTATTCATGATCTAAACCTGAAAAGTAATTACTGAAGCTGTAAACTAACAAGTAATGAGTAAAAAGTAAACTGTTTGCCTCGACGTACTGTAGATGCAGTGGAGAATAGATATAATGTAGCTGGTGCGGCTTATATTCAGGTGCGGCTTATAGTCCAGCAATTACGATACTCAAGTACCTAAAATGTCTTACTTAAAGGTGTACTGTCACCTAAAGGGGTACTGTCACCTTAAGAAGTCATCTTAAAATATAAGTTAATATTTTCATGATGTCATTGTGGGATTGTGCAATTATAAGCCAATCAAATTAATTGACTGTACTTACTGTACTGGTCAGCTGTTGTTGCGGAGCGAGGGGCAGATTACACTGTGACATGAGTTTCAGACTATTTCAGACCGTTTTCAGAGAGACCACGTGACCTACTGTATCATACTATTATAATAAAATAAAAGTTACTTTTAAATTTAAATCCATGAATGTCTCTTTGTCTATCTGTGCTGGTTATTATGTTGTTAAATTACAGTAAAATAACTAAAAATGCAAACAAAATGGTCACTTTAACAAGGTATTATAATTATATTCTCCACACTTGTATTCTCCCCATCTTGACAAAATGGTATATTCCCAGGTTCCGCTGGTCAGCTGCACAGGTGCAATGCATTATTGTTAATTGTGGCACTGTTTACTAACATGCCAAGTTTAGCTGCACTTGAACAACCGTTCCAGGCTGCCATATCCAGCCAAGAAACTGTAGAAACGGGGGAAAAAATAAAATGTACTTCTTAAAATAAATGTATCATGGCTGTTAGCTTTTTCTGAACTGACGCAGAAACTCTTCGGAATATCAGCGTTAACCACCAGCCACCGCCATGTCATTTCTCATAAACATAAATGCTAAATGAGTGAGTGGCTCTTTGCGGTCCACTCATGTTTCCCTTTTTTTTTTTTTTTTTTCCTTTGGAGAGGTTTATGGCTTTTTGGATTGGGTTGGATTTGAACGAGCCTTTGTTCCCCCGGGGGGCACCGTGGTTCTTTATGGAGAGTGCCTTGTTAACCCACTCTGGGAGCTCAGGAGTGCACTTTATATAATGCACGGAACGTGGCAATTCGCCAGCCATCGCATGTTTTTTCATATTATGGTCAGGGGTGTCACACCAAATTTTGGGTACAAGGATTCACTGCGGGGCCCCGCATGAACGCGTTACTACGCATTATTTTGTGCTTTAAAAAATAGCAGATATACAAGCTCACAGCACGGCACCGAGTGCCCCACTGCGAGCTTGTAGATCTGCTATTTTTGAAAAATCTTGAAAATTTGTGCCATTTGAATATTTCAAGATTTTTTTGAAAAACCTATGTTTCTATGGGGAGCATAGCATACTACGTGTCATCTTTTCGACACCCAACTCTAACCCTTACCCTAAACCTAACCTCTGTGGGGTGAGTCGCTAACCCTCCCGACGTGCCTTTGTCGAAATGACGGTTGTTCGAAAGAGCGAGATTTCCCCGTTTCTGTGTCAGTGGTTCTCAAACCTTTTTATGTGAAGGACCCCCAAAATTATATGTATTTGGCCACCGACCCCCATCTCAAAATATTGAGTTCCAGGGACCCCCCAGAAACAAAATTTGAGTTACAAATGTTCGCTTAAAAAAAAATACATATATTCAAAGATTTGCACACATTCAAAAATAGCAGATCTAGAAGCTCGCAGCACGGCACCAAGTGCCGCGCTGTGAGCTTGTAGATCTGCTATTTTTTCAATAGCTAAAGTATAAGATAATTCCAGGCCCCTCCACCTTGGGCCCTAGTAACTCAGTCCCACTTTCCCACCCCCTTGTGACGCCCCTGATTATGACTTCCACTCAAATCCCATCTGATTAAGGCTCCCCCTCCCCAGCCCCCTCATTAGCCCTGTGATCAACCTACTGTATGCGATCGTCGTTGTAAGAAAGTGGCATGTCCCTCTTTCCTCTGCGACGCCAGATTTGTTTGAGAGTCCCTTTGAATGCAAATGCAAATTACGGCACTGATGAAAACACCTAATTAATGGGGAAATGTGAGGGTTTACTTCATTAAGCCACTCCGCCGTATCCGTCTGCGGAGACTCCGTCTGAGCAACTATTCAGGCCAATGATGTTGGCTGAAGTAGTGCAGTGTTTCTCAAACTTTCACATTTCAAGGTCTCCCCTTAACTCTGACGGTGTACAAATGGAACCAAATGAACCCGTCAGGTTCCATTTGGTTTAATTTCAGAGTTACCGACATGTATGGGTCAATTTAGACCCCCATAAAGGAACCCACAGAGTCCCTGGAATCCATTTTGAGAACCATTGAAGTGTACTCTCTATTCCACAATCTTTGAATGCTATTTAACTTTTTTTAATTTCAAAGACCCTCGCGACTCAGAGTTACAGACCAGTAAGTGTCCATTTGGAACCCTCTAATGGAACCCTGAGGGTCCCTGGACCTCACTTTGAGAACCACTGGGAGTCTGTAATTACTGGCTTTCCCATTTTATACTTTGCTGCACATTGCTGGTCCACCAAAAGTAGACGGTGTTCCACATTGGCATACGATGCAGCATAGGCCTACATAAAACAGGCATTATCCTAGCACCCATAAAACAAGTATCCTATTCACTTTGATTACCTCAGAATAGGTTGCACGGAATCACAAGCATTCAAGAGAATTGTCTGAACTTGAATGCAGGATCTTATGTTGAAAGAATTGCCCTCTCTGTGTAGATACATGCCGTTACACCACATTTCCAGTATCGACTTGATTATGCTTAGTTTAGTGTGTTATCAAGTACTGAAAATAGCCGACCGAGGTCGGCTATTTTCAAAATGTTCACCAAACGCCCTTTTTAGAAATGTCAGTCCCTGCCTCTCTAACATTCTCTGCACGTCCCTGGATGGCGTGGTACGCCAAAAATATCCAATGTTCAAGCTCGCAACGCATCGCATCCGCACCAGGTTGCGAGCTTACACCTAATGTTGATGTGCCACACTGCATGTCCACTTACAAAAAAAAGAATCCAATCCAATTCACTTCAATTACCTCAGCCTCAAGATAGACAGCGAATAATTAAGCCACTTGACGTCAAAAAGTCACCTTTTTTTACAGGATAAGATGCACAATTACCGAGAGATCCGACAACGCATTTCATTTCTCGCACAGAGATGAGATGCAGCAGCATGTCACGCAAAAGACACAATAATACCTAGGAGACAGGACTGGACACTAAGCACAGATTACATCTGAAATTAGCACAGTTAATTAACTCCAAAATGATTGTCTGGTAAACAGCGCTACGAGCTTGAAATATCAGCCCCTGGCTCGGAAAACCGACGTGTCAAACTGACAACGATTTCACACCATTTCAAATTAACTGGAAAACATCCCAAAATGGCCGCTGGCAAATGACAGGACCGAACTGCCTCAACGAAAAAGAAAGGGAAAAGCTTTTGCTTTGGAATGAGAATGGAGGAAAAACCTAACTTGACACCCCGAGACTAATTTAGGTTTTAGGGGAGAATTTTAATAAAGCGGTGATAACCAAGTCTGTTTCGCTCCCAATGGTTTATAGGCTACTTTGTGCCCATGACATTCAAAAGAGGTAATCATAATGTACAGCAGCATAAACATACATGAAAGAGAGGTCATTAAATACTGTTGCTTCTGAGAGCCGGCGACTCATTCCCTCTCTTAATGTTTTATTAATGCATGCCTTTCCTGCCCGAGGGGTAAATGTTTCTTTTTCACCGCCACATTTCCACTTTGCGAAATCAATCATTCCACTCATACTAATGACAGATCATCTACCGCACCCTGGCAGGCTCAAAGCACCTATCCCAAGCAACCATCTCATCACAGGCGGGTTTACTCTTTCATTCTAATCAGGAATTATGTTGAGAGAAAAGTTTTCGATTGCCCTTTTGTCTCTGTGTATGTGTGCGTGCGTGTGTGCATGTGATTTAGGGATGGGACGATAATCAATATTATCGTTTATCATGATAAAAAACACTCACAATAATCATATCGTGGATATGTCATTTATCGTGATATCGTCCTCCGTCATGCACTGGGATCAATTCACCTTGTATTTGCCGAGCTGCATATCCGGTACCACTTAAACCGTTCTTAATATACGTACTTGATACAGTCTTTTTTTTCACTCTCTATTAAATGTCTTTGCCAAAAAATAGCCGATCTACAAGCTTTGTGAGCTTGTAGATCTGCTATTTATTTGGGCAAATGTTCCACCCTAGGATAATGGATTTAGATTGTCGTGATAATATCGTAAACCGCAATTTCTTTTGTCACAATAATTGTGATTTGAAATGTTTGTATCGTCCCATCCCTAGTGTGTGTGTGTGTGTGTGTGTGTGTGTGTGTGTGTGTGCGTGCGTGTGTGTGTGTGTTTGTGCGTGTGAGCGTGCGTGTGTGTGAGCGTGCGTGTGAGCGTGCGTGCGCGTGTGTCGGTGGATGAGCAACTCAGATTTGGGAGGCTATGGTGATATTTTTACATGCATCGCCTCCGCCTCCAGGACCCTTCTTGAGCAGATAAAACAACCCAAAACTTCAAAGGAGTGTCTGACTCGCCCTCTCCTCAGATCCCTCTCCCTCTCCTCCAGTATATCGTCACTGTCGGGCAGAAACCTTGTATCTCCAAGTTTCAAATGTGTACGTTTTTTTCGCAAAGTAAAGCACTGCTTCATCATACAAGGCCGTCGCACAAAAGTAGTGAAAACAGCCAATCTACAAGCACACAACGCCTCGCGGTGCGAGAAGTTGTGTGCATGTAGATCGGCTACTTTCGTTTTAAAAATGATAAATGCTAAACCAACGGTTTTGGACATACCAGGTTTCCACCCGACAACGACGATATGCTTACATAGAGTATGATAATACTGTTGGGGATTGTTGAGGTCTAAAATACAGATACAGATTTGATACAGTGCTCTACGCAGCAGGCAATTAATAAGTACATGGGTGTGTCAGGCAGTATTGATTTGATAAAACTATGATTTTGTTTTTCTTTTTTCACTGACTAAAAACAAAATAAAAACTATTAGCAATGAGGACTAAAGCTGAGACTGAATGCATCGTTGCGAGCTTGTAGATCGGCAAGATTTTTAGAGTAAAATCAACCAATACCAAGCAAGGCCTGCCAAAATACATTTCTGTCGACAAAATCAACTGTAGGTTTAGCTGACTAAAATCGTATGATAAGTAGTTGACTAAAACTAGACTAAAACTAAAACCTTTCAGATAAAATATGAACCAAAACTAAACGAAGTTCCCCGTATCTCTCAAATAAAGGTTGTGGAATAACTTAAACTCTGAGTTACAAATGGATACATTAACACTGCTAATTGTGATGCTGTGCACAGCTCGATTGAAGGATGTGTTTCTGATCTGGTTCTGAGAAATCTTTGAAGAACATAATGGGCTCAAATTAACATCTTTATCCAAGGTGAGCATTTTCTGAATTCAGTTTTGTGTTTCTTTTCATGGCAAAAACGTCCCTGAACCTGATCTTCCAGCGACCATAGCGATATTGGATGGATGGATGGATGGATGGATGGATGGATGGATGGATTGATCGATCGACAGATAGATCGCTAGATCGATAGATAGAATTCAGTTGCCCAGAGGCAGCACAGCAGTTAAGGTTACAAGTTACAAAGAGGTAAGAAAAAGAGTACTGTAGTGTACAGTCAAAGAAAAAAGAAAAAAAGAAAAAAGCAAGGCACAATAAAAATAATAATATAAACATAAATGTATATGAATAAGAATATATCCATACATAGAGGAAGCAAGCACGACTCCATTTCTCTTCTCCTCTCTGGGCAATTTTACCGGGTGCACGGTCGGGAACGTAACTTTAAACAAGAGAATACCAGCACTCACGGAACTGTCATTTAAGGCACTTTTAAGAATATATCCATAAAGTGACCAAGAAACATTCAACGCTCATAAGTGACACGTCACACACAAAAAAAGGAATACACAAAGCACAACTTAACAAAGCAGTGCCAAACAAAAGTGTACATAACAGTCAATGCTAGTCAGTGCAACACAAGTATCTCACCGCCATAATTATCAACACAGCAATAGCACTCAATTCAACCAAGACAACCCAATAGTGCAGGACCAAAAATAAGTGTCCATAGTCAGTGCAAATGAATCAAGAATAAAGAAAAGCAAGAATATTAAAAAGAAAAAAAGCTTGAAAGGGTGCCACAGCCAAGACGATGAAGCGGGTACCATGGCAACTAACACAGCAGCCACCGCGGTCCGTCATCATCAATTGGTTGATTTTTGAAAGGATGCCCTGAATGCACCCGGAGCCCTGTAACCCATTTATACCGGGTACGCATTATTTTATGCTTTAACTATTGAAATCAGCAGATCTACAAGCTCACAGCGCGGCACCGAGTGCCGCGCTGCGAGCTTGTAGATCTGCTATTTAAAAAAAAACATTGAAAATGTGAATTTTGACCCGATTTGGACCCGTTTCTATAAGTGTCTTTTGAATCCTTCCGTTTTTTTTCTTTTTTTCTCAAAAAACCTATGTTTCATGCGAAAGACCCCCAAAATGATATGTATTTGGCCACGGACCCCCATCTCAAAATATTTAGTTCCAGGGACCACCCAGAAGCAAAATTTGAGTTACAAATGTTCGCTTGACACATGACTGACCGGTCTTTTTGGCCGATTTTGAGATCGCAAAGTGGAATAACTTTGAAGGTCTCAGAAATGTCCTCTTCCATGACTTTTCCTTCCTTTAGTGCGGCACTCGGTGCCGCGCTGTGAGCTTGTATATCAGCTATTTTTCAATAGCTAAAGCATTCAATAATTCTAGGCCTAAACGGAATAACCAACGCTCCATTCTCTTGTTGTTTGTTTTTTTTCCCACTCATTCCATCTGGCAGACTTCACTTGGCTCCCCCGAGCTGCATGCTTTTCAAAGCAAACACAACGTAAACAGACGGTGGCCTCGGCACTGACCTCGACCGCCCCGCCGCCGCCGCGGGCGCCGCTGACGGACGAGCGGGGCGGCTGCGGGAGGAAGGAGGTCAGGGACGACGGGACCTCTGGTAATAAAAGGATCATTTAACTGTGTTCTGTTAACATGCCACCCAGAGCTGTGGCCTAGAGTAACTAGGCTGATATCTACTCTGAAGAGCTGTACTGAAGTGCAATTCCACGGGTACTTTTACTTGAGGAGACATCCAGACCAAAACACATATAGTAGCCGGGGATCCAGTCCCTCAAAATGGGAGGGGACCTGTGATGTTCTGCCGCACTTTTTATTTCTGTTTTATCTATTAGTTTGGTCATTAAGATCCACAGAATGAGAGGCCTGCTCTGCCGGAAACATCGCGAAAAATAGTTATGGCCATTTCACTGTCCCATTGACTCCACTAGAAATATTTAAAAAAGTGTGCTTTTAGTAGCATGTGAGGGGTCAAACTGGAGGGTTTTCATGATTCTGAATCCATCGCAAGCTTTTGTTTTGCACAAAAAACATTCCTTGCGCTAGAAAACGGACCAACAAAAGTGTGAAAAGTGATGAGTCATCACTTTTCACAGTCATCACAGTGATGAAATTTTCTTTTGTTTAAATATATTTCCTTTCCTGTGTAGTGGAGTCAGTGGGACAGTGAATATACAAATGGCCATAACTTTTTTTCGCGATGTTTCCAGCAGAGCAGGCCTTTCATTCTGTGTACCTTAATGAGCAAACTAATAGATAAAAATGAAATAAAAAGTGCGGCAGAACATCACAGGTTCAACCATATTCCTTGAGCTTTTGGGCATGTGGATCCCCGACTAATAGGGTTAAATCTGCCTTTTATCATACCCCTTCATACCTGCTTTAGTCGATTTTTTTCATAGCTGCCCCTGTTGCTAGATTTCGGCTGCCCCTGTTGCTAGATTTCGCGGGCTCTCTCATAACTAACACAGTGGATTGTCCTTAGGCTAGTGCGGTTATTTCTTTAGCTTCAAAGTTAGTATTTTTTGATTGGATTGTGTTTACACAACGTCCTGAGACCAACCAAACCGCTGTTTTGACCTCACAGGCACCCTTACTTGTCAAACGGCTTCTGCTCTGCACCAGAGCAGGGAGAGGAGAGGCTAGAAAGGGAGGGGAGGGAGGGGTCTGTTTGACAAGTAAGGGTGCCTGTGAGGTCAAAACAGCGGTGTGGTTGGTCTCTGGACGTAGTGTAAACACAATCCAATAAAAAAATACTAACTTTGAAGCTAAAGAAATAACCGCACTAGCCTAAGGACAATCCACTGTGTTAGTTATGAGAGAGCCCGCGAAATATAGCAACAGGAGCAGCCGAAATCTAGCAACAGGGGCAGCTACGAAAAAAATCGACTAAAGCAGGTATGAAGGGGTATGATAAAAGGCAGATTTAACCCTATATGTGTTTTGGTCTGGATGTCTCCTTTAAAGGGGCACCCACCATGAATTTCACATTTTTCATTTTTTTCTTGTTTTTTGGACTTCCCAGTGTCTCTTCCAGCCCCCCGAAAACCCATTCATTAACTCTAAGTCTCTCCTTTCATTTCAGTGATTTTCTGAATGGGCGTGTCTGAACGGTACTCTTTTGAAATCGGGTCCCATTCTATGTCACAGGGGGCTCATTTCCTATTTGGCCCCCTCGAGAAGAGGCCGGTACTTTTTGGGAGGCTATATTCTATTGAGACTATATGAGGTGGAACCATGAGATAAAGTGGTGCTAAAATTGGAACGATACAGAGAAGATTACGATTGACTCTACATGGTTCTCATCGTGGTTCTCTAATATTCTCTGTATCGTTCCAATTTCAGTCCAAAGACAGCACCCCGTTGCAAAGAAAGGGCATTTTGGTATTGCATCTGAAATGGCTTGGAATTAGAAACAGACAGAACATGAAATTTCAATAATTGAAATGGGTTAGACCATTAGTGGATGCTTTATACCGTACTCCACTAGACCATCTCAGTGGCAACGTTTTTACTTTTTGCTCCACTACTGTTATTTGACAGATACAGTTACTAGTTACTCAGACAATATAAATATAAAACATACAGTTGAAATAGAGGCTGAGACACAGTCAAAAGGGCACACGCAGCCGAGGCCGTATAGTCTGGTTGCTGGACTAAAAACTGGATACATAAGAAGAAAAAGTCTGCACATCAATTTGCTGCTCCCAAAGATGTAGTTTATATGGTAAACTATATCTTTGGGAGCAGCAAATTGGTGTATGGAGTCTTTTTAAGCAGTGGTCAACTGCTCCTCAGAGTGACTTTGTCCGTTCCTACAGTACCTACTGTATGTCCCTACCTATGTCCCTATGTCTGTATCATGAGCTGCAATACCGCTGGTGACCAAGTGGCAGTGTTGCGTCTCACACACACACACACACACACACTGAGCTGCAATATCGCTGGTGACCAAGCACACACACACACACACACACACACACACACAGGTTTGCAATTGCTACTTTGTGGGGACATTACACATAGTCTACTATCTTTGTGGGGACATTCCATTCATTTTGAACCCTAACCCTAACCCTTAACCTAACCCCTAAACACCTTGTGGGGACCTATTAATAAGTACCCACAAGGTATTGTGCAAGGATTGTACTATCTTTGTGGGACATGAGGTCCCCACAAAGTAGTAATTCCCTGTCCCACACACACACACACACACACACACACACACACACACACACACACACACACACACACACACACACACACACACACACACACACACACACACACACACACACACACACACACACACACACACACACACACACACACACACACACACACACACACACGCTCTATTTTATACTTCGGCTATTTGAAAATAGCCGACAAGCTCACATGTCGATTGGCTATTTTCCAAAAGGTTTTGGTACTTTTACTTTGGTACTGCAATTATAATTTGATGATGGCAATACTTTTTGTATTTTTACTCAAGGCACATTTTTAATACAGGCCTTTTAAACACACATGTTATTATCAAATAAATATAATAATATATACTATAGTGGTATTTGGTACTTATACTCAAGTAAAACAAAAAAGAACTACTTCTTCCAGCAGCACTGAGCAACCCAGCGTTACATAAGAGGCAGTGGAAGGTTGTACAATGCCCTCACACCGTCAACAACAGGCCACTGTGTCGTGCGTCAAACTGTTCATGTATACTTGTGTGGTTAATCCATCTGCCCTCGACTGCAGAGCACTTTTGGTCAGCTCCTGTTGCTTTCAAACCTGCTATATATACTGTATGAATGCAAGTGACTGGACTTGGACCTGGATAACAAGCACCGTACCCTCACAGAATAAAGGAATGAGATCTCCCTCCCCCTCCACCTCCCAGCCCTCAATACGCCTTCACACACAGGGAAGTCATAAGGGAGGGAAAAGTGGGACTGAGTTACTAGGGCCCAAGGTGGAGGGGCCTTAATTATTTCATACTTTAGCTAATGAAAAATAGCAGATATACAAGCTCACAGCGCGGCACCGAGTGCCGCGCTGCGAGCTTGTAGATCTGCTATTTGTGAAAAGTCATGAAAATGTGTGCAAATCTATGAATATGTATTTTTTTGCTTCTGGGGGTCCCTGGAACTAAATATTTTGAGATGGGAGTCCGTGGCCAAATACATATCATTTTGGGGGTCCTTCACATGAAAAAGTTTGAGCATCACTGCGAGCTTGTAGATCTGCTATTTGTGAAAAGTCGTGAAAATGTGTGCAAATCTATGACTATATGTATTTTTTGAAGCAAACATTTGTAACTCAAAATTTGCTTCTGGGGGGGTCGCTGGAACTAAATATTTTGAGATGGGGGTCCGTGGCCAAATACATATCATTTTGGGGGTCCTTCACATGAAAAAGTTTGAGCATCCCTAGAAATATTTAAAATAAAAAAGGGGGGATTTGAAATATTCAGACTCAGTACCAATTTTCACAAGATCTACAAGCTCGCTGTGAGCTTGTAGATCTGCTATTTTTCAATAGTTAAAGCACAAAATGTGAGCGAATCCCTGTACCCAGGGCCCAGAATTTGGTGTGACACCCCTGCTTCCAGCCCTCAATACGCCCTCACACACAAAGAGCTCTCATCCCACCTTTAAATTACTTATATTTCTGCCCCGCAGTAAGACACAATCCATCATCTTCTGGTATGGTTTAGTCACCATGGGCTTCTAATGTAGTGCAAGGCGTGCCATATGGTGTCCCTCAATGAAGTGCTTCTCACTTCCACAATGTGTCTCCTCTCCTGTTGCACGTTTGGCCTTCCTGTTATTAATAGACAAAGCACTCTTGCAAACCACCTGGAAAAACTGGCCTCTTTTACACCCGCAGAAGTGGGAAGAATAAATGAGAGGAAAGAAATAATTATTGTACATATTTCACGGGGCACATAAGACAAAGAAGTCATCCAGCCCACGGTTGTTAATTAACCACTAAGCCCCGTAAACTTCGTTCTACAACAAATAGCGAAAATAGCCACTCTACAAGCGTGTGACCCGTTGTGAGCTTGCTAGTTTCAACTTGCAGAACTTTTTCTTTATTTATTTTTTATTATTTCTTTTTACCCAAAGTGCCCAAAACAGTGACGCCAAGGTTAAGAAAGAAAATTATCATTACATATTACTAGGAGCCGGAGGTAAACATAATAGTACCATATCGTCACTGTCGGGCAGAAACCTTGTATCTCCAAGTTTCAAATTTGTAATTTTTTTCGCTAAGTAAAGCCCTGCTTCACCATACAATGCCGTTGCACAAACGTAGTGAAAACAGCAGATCTACAAGCACACAACGTCTCGCGGTGCGAGGCGTTGTGTGCTTGTAGATCGGCTGGTTTCACTAGTTTAAATCATTTTTAAAATGATAAATACAAAACAAACGGTTTTGGACATACAAGGTTTCCACCCGACGACGACGATATTGAAATTGTGTTGAACAGTAAGTAAGTAATAAATGCCTTTTCAATGTTCTCTCCTCTAACCCCAGGGCTACATTGATGCATACATGATGCATGTCCAAGATGTCTGCATGGTAGACTCATCTTGGTGGATCGCTGGCATCAATCTTGGCAGGAGGTGGCAGGAACAGGAAGGGGTACGGGGGAGAGTGAAGTGCTAGCTAGGGGGTGCAGGTGGTGGAGTCTGAAGAGTACGCCAGAAGAACTGGGGGTGAGTCTGCAGTTCTGACTGGAATGGGGAGTTTGTTCCACAGCATGGAATCAACATCTAAGCACATGTGTTTGGAACACATCACATATTATCTGCTCATCAGGGCCAGATTAACCCTGTGTGGTGCCCCAGGGCGACCAAGTTCAAGTGCCCCCCACGCCGGGTCGGCCACGGTAGTCTCGCGGGCCAAGGCCGCCTCATTCACGGCTGCGGCGCCGGTGGCTGTGCCGCTGGTGGAATCGCATCTTGCTTTATGCCGCGCTTTTTTCTGCTGTTTTTTGTCTTTTTGCACAACCACTTAACTGTTTTCTCCTTCCCATGTTGAATTGTTGTTTACACTGAAATGCCGCCAAAATAGCTGGGCATTGTTGGCACAGGTCAGGATACAGGAAGCGTGGGAGCACCCATTTGGGAGGGGAGGGGCACATGCAGGTGACAGGTCATGTCAGTGAATGAATGGCTGAATCATGTGAATGCACAGACTCAGTGTGGGAATGATTGAGAACTAGGCTACTTTTCTTTACATTGTGGAGGCCTACACACATATATAAAACATACTATAAATATATACATTGTACCACAACCTGTAGAGTATTTTTTTTTCACCACATGATGAAGAATGACTTTTTCCACCCTTAAAATGGACACAACATGTTTGAACAATATGCTTTAAATATGCCACAAGACCCTGGACCCAAACCAAGCCATTTAATCTTCCCCCAGCAGCCAAAACAACCCCATTCTGGCACATTTTAAATAGACGTTTTATTTAGCCCACAAGCTAATCCAGGCTAACTGAGAAATTATATCACAGATTCATAAAAAATGGAGCAAATGCTCTAATTCCAAGGTCGATTTGCTGTACGTCTAACCCTTGCCAACATGACCATGACAACTTTGGCGTTTTTAATCCACTGATTGATTTTATATGATTTTTATATGGGGTTTATATGGGGCCTCAGTGAGGTCAAAGAGCTAAGCAGCAGACCATATCACCATAATAAATATATGAACCATTTCTCAAATGATCTCATCACAACCTCGAGTTCTTATCTAAGCCTTTCCAACTGGTAAATGTAAACTTTGGTGTGTTTGATTAAGATTTATTTCTGTGAAGCCTCCTCCTCCTCCTGCTAATGTAGGATATGGGGCTCCACATACAGCTAAGCCAGTGGCAGATACATTATGCAAGCTTAATATATAAAGCATGTACCTGATGCTCCCCTGATCCATTTCGAGTTGTTATTTAACCCTCAGCTTTAAAAAAAAAAAAAAAAAAAAAAAAAAAAAAAAAAAATCTTGTGCCCCAGGGCACATGCCCGACGAGCCTATGGTTAATCCGGCCCTGCTGCTCATGTGTAAATTCATCACCAACTGGTTAACAGTAATTGTAAAATCCACCTCTCATAACAACACAAAGTACTGTTCTAAGGATGACATGGGCCTACTCTCCAACCACGTGAAGGAAGCTCAGAAGCACTTAAACAGAGTGGAGTTACAGTATGTAAAGGTTGCCTGAATGCCAAGAAAACTGAGATCAATCAAAACATCAGAATAGACAAAGTGTACAATACAATACATCTTAGAAAATATCTTAATCAACCTCCTCTTTCCGATAATCTTGGACAATACGTTGCATAAGTCCTGACAAATGTTAACCCTATATAAGGATCTAAAAGTAGACTGATGTTTCCCACACATACAGCACTTTCAAACGAAACTGTGCTGATGCACAATTACAATAAAAACATGGCCAAGAGAGAAAAAGGCACAAGTTGGCATCTCGACAGAGTGCAATCTAGTTAGACTGGTGGTTAACCAGACTATAGTACATGTCCGACTTTCTTTCCTTCCAGATAAACGTTATTTTGCCGCGCTACTCCTCCCACGCACTTGGGCCATATGTCAAATCGACCGGCTTCATCGGGACACGTCTGCTTGCATTTGCTAAGAGATACGCTATATAGTTTAATTTGCATACATTTATTCATGAATTCATTTTCTCTATTGACTTGAATGGGAAAATGCAAAAATGAAACTTTTCCCCAAATATAGAGAGGACTGGCATGGCATCATCATGGATGTCTGACGTATAGACCGAATATGGGCTTAATATTGATGACATCAGGGATCTCTATATATGGACATAAAAGGGACAAGGACGGGATAACTCTAAGCCTTGCCATTCATTTCAGTGATTTTCTGAATGGGCGTGTCTGAACGGTACTCTTTAGAAATCGGGCCCTTGTTTATGTCACAAAGGGGCTCATTTCCTATTGGGCCCCCTAGAGAAGGGCGGTACTGTTGGGGAGGCTATATTCTATTGAGACTATTATTGCATTTCTGAAGCTAGATGCGCGCGCAGGTCGGCACCAAATAATAGCGATTCAAAACAGTTGTCCTTCAAACCCCACCTCCATTCACCGTCATCAGAACAGAGGGAGCGCTCCTCATGATCACCAGACTGCTCGCCCAGCTGCAGTCCATGAAGCCTAATTTATGCTCCGTCCTGCGGCAGTTGCATTGGTGACGCCATGTGAGCTTGTATATCAGCTACTCTCGATGCGCAATACCGTTGCGCAATGAAGTATATATGTCTCGATAAGGGCGCACCCATGGGTGCATCTCACTAGCCAACACACAAGATGTTGAATGAACTGAAACCAGCGCTCCCCAAAACCTGTTGGGAATTGATTACATGAAACAGCCACCTGTGCATTTAGTCTCAATATTTGTAAACAAGAAACTGTTCTATATATATGAGGTGGGACCATGAGGTAAAGTCGTGCTAAAATTGGCTTGAATGGATTTACTCTAGATGGTTCCATGCTAATATTCTCTGTATCGTTAAAATTTTAGCCCAAAGACAGCGCCCGTTGCCAACAAAGGGCATTTTGGTATTGCATCTGAAACGGCTTGGAATTAGAGACAGACAGAACATGAAATTTAGATATCCGAGTGGTTGTTTAGGCTAAAACCGTATCATGGACCAATATTCATATAAAATATATATTTTGAAAAGCATTGTGGGGCCCCTTCAAAAGCATTCCAGACAAGTGCATGGTAAATGGAGACCATCCATAAGCCCCTCGTTGTTACCTATGTCTGGATTCATTCTTCCTCTCGTTTCTCCCCACAGTGCCTGGCTGCAGACAAGATGGAGGAGGCACCTCCGCAGTTGACAGCTAATCACGTCGGGTGCGCAGAAGAAAGAATATTATAATCTAGCCCTGCCAAAAGTGCAAAAATAACAGACATTATACAAAGCAACGTCTGTTACCTTGAGGGGGGTTCAGAGGGGGTCCCCAGCAGGCACGTGCACACATAGACATCAAAAGGGGGCTTGAGCCCCTGCCCTTTTATCCGTCTGTAAAAAAGTGCCCTCTCCAGACCATGAATGCAGTTTTTACTATGGTGAAAGAAATGCAAATGTCCTCTTTCCATGCCATACCTGAAGGCAGCATTCAAACTCGGCCTTTTCCAAACTTACTCTCCTGAACTTGAATGCAGCATCTTATGTTGAATTGCCCTCTCTGTGAAGAAATCAAGCATCGAAAATAGCCGACCTCCAAGCTAACAACGCGTCACAGAGCGACACATTGTGAGCTTGGAGGTCTGCTATTTTCGATATTTTCACCCAAAGGCCTTTTTGGAAATTTCAGCCCCTGCCTCTCTGAAGAAGGCAGCTTGTCTGTCCGAAACGTTGGTTTCTCATTCTGTGTCGTCCTAATAAATGTGCATCGGTAGCTATGTGCGGCTTTACTCTTTTTTTCATAGCCCCTGCCTCTCTAACATTCTCTGCACGTCCCTGGTCCCCAGGTAAATGATTTATAGTTAACTCTCCCAACGCTTTGAACGTTCACGTTCGCCCGATTTCGCAAGACCTCTCCGCCAATACGGCGCTCGTTCGGTTCGTTCGTCTGATGACTGTAAGCTGATGAGGGGTCGCGCGGCCGTCTACTGTAAACACATTTTCCGCGGTGATGGTGTAAAAAATCCATTATGCGTTGTATCAACGGAGAACAATTCACTTCCTTGTTGATTTCCTCCGGCTGTAAGGCTCTGTGGCCAGTGACTGGTCTTCTTCTTCTTCAACACATAACAGGCAAATTCACATTCATTCTCGCATGACGCCGCCCTCTGCTGCCTGGCAGACCAAAGTGCACTATTGCACAACCCAAAAAAATAAAAATAAATAAATAAATGTCTGTCTGTCAATCTACTATAACGTCGCAAAGGTAAGCCGCTTTTTGATGGCACCAGACCCAATAAATAAATAAATAATCTGGCAGTAGGAGAGTTAAGAACCAAATGGACCATCACGGATCTGTAACTCCTGAGAGGGTACAAATGAAACCAAATGGACCTGTCTCAGAGCCGTGGGGCTCTATACACCATGCAGTATACAGTTTCATATCAAAGTCCATTATGCATTCTGCATTTGAGCCACAGACCACTGTTTGATAAGATTTAGGCCTTTGATAAGACCCAAGTCTCGTAATATTTTGTTGTCCTTGGATAAGATTTTGTCTACAATTCCATGTTGTATTGATGTGGTACCATATAGGAGAGATAACAGGCAAACGTTGATCAACATGCCAATTCTTCTACATTCTCTAATTGCAAAGACCTTTTGTAAATTTAGTAATGCAGTGTTTCACAATCATTTAACAAATGGACGTCCATTTGGTTTCGTTTTACAGTCTCAAGAGTTAAAGATCTATAAGGGTCCATCTCGTTACCAACTCTCCGTCATTTAGCTGGGGACCACCTGGAACCCCCTCAGGGACCACTGGTGGTAGGCCTACCACTGGCTGAAAACCACTGGTCTACACCAAAGAACCGGGGGTCGTTGAAATGTAAAGTTTTGAGAAGCAGTGTACCTGACTACTGACAGTGCAGGTGGAACATGGAAGAGGAAACGTGGCTGACTGTGTCATGGCCACGGCCAGACACGGCCAGACAGAGGGGAGGCCGTGTGACAGGGGGGCCCAAGTTGGAGGGGCATGGAATTATTGTATACTTTAACTACTGAAAAATAGCAGATCTACAAGCTCACAACGCGGCACTCGGTGCAGCGCTTGTACATCTGCTATTTTTGAAAAGTCGTGAAAATGTGTGCAAATCGTTGAATATATGTATTTTTTAAGCGAACATTTTGTCTTGAGTATTTAGGAAAAGTCATGGAAGGGGAAATTTCTGAGACCTTCTCTAGCAAAGTTATTCCACTTTGTGATCTCAAAAATATCGGTTAGTCACCTGTGTGTTAAGCGAACATTTGTAACTAAAATTTTGCTTCTGGGGGGTCCCTGGAACTAAATATTATGAGATGGGTGTCCGTGGCCAAATACATATCATTTTGGAGGTCCTTCACATGAAAAAGACTGAGCACCACTGACATAGAAACATAGGTTTTTCAAAAATACTTTGAAATATTCAAAGACTTTTCAAGATTTTTAAAAAATAGCAGATCTACAAGCTCGCAGCGCGGCACTCGGTGCCGCGCTGTGAGCTTGTAGATCTGCTATTTTTCAATAGTTAAAGTACCCAGGGGCCAGGGCCCAGAATTTGGTGCGACACCTCTGTGTGGACCACTGGTTAAAAACCACTGGTCTACAGCAAAGAAATGAAATGTAAAGGTTTGAGAAGCAGTGCAGTAGCTGACTACTGACAGTGCAGGTGGAACTTGGAAGAGGACACGTGGCTGACTGTGTCATGGCCACAGCCAGACAGAGGGGCAGGCCATGTGACAGGGAAGTGGAGCAGGGACAGAGTGAGCACAGACAGGGCCGAGGGACACAGTGAGCAAGGAGCAAGAGGCAGAGTGTGGTTATAGAAGATAATGAGATAACATAACAACATGGTGACGCTATAATAAAGTCAGACTGTCACCTACCGCGGGGAGGTAACAAATACTGCAGCACAAGCCATTTGGCGTTGCTTTTGTAGCTATAGCATAATGCAGTTGCAACTTCAGCGGACTTTCACCCCCCCCAGACAAACACACAGACATACTTTCCTCCCAAGTTAGTCCTACACTGTATATGCCAATATACAGGTTTACCCACACGATTGCATGGAATTGAAACCACAACCTCATCCAATTAGGGTGACCATATTCTGAAAATCCAAAAAGAGGACACTCTACCCGGCATATATATATATATATATATATATATATATATATATATAATTTTTCCCCCATTTTTTTTTCTATTACTAGTTTACCGCTCAATTATGCCCTATACCACTAATAGCCTATTATGTATTCAATTTTGAGGGGGTTCCAATTGGACCCTTTACAAATCTAGAGATCCACTGATAAAGTATGCCTTTTGGCTCCTGTATGAACGTTCAGCTTTGTAACTAAATAAAAGAGAGGTAGCCCATTATTCAAACCGCCGTATCTTCTGCTTTACAAGGTTGTAGAAAAGATTCTGTCAATTTAGTTAGCAGAAGAGCTCTCACCTCGCACAGACTGTCTTGTAAGCTACTTTGCAGTGTTATGGGCTTGAAGCAGAACTTTTATAATTGTAAATGCCTAAATGGACACAGAAGACTACCAAGCTTTGCTGACAGAACGCTCTGCTTCTCAATGTTGGTCACTCGCACTTTTTGTGCATTTCATCAGTGATTGAAATTTTAGACCAGGATTGAGGGAATAGCAGGCAAGATTCCTTCACCAATGTAAACACAGTTGCTGAGGGAGTGAGCATTAATAGCGTTTGCAGTTCGTTTGGCTCTGCGCTGCGCGATCTGCTGCTGAGCTCTGCTCTGCTCTGCTCTGCCTCTGATCTGAAAGCGATACAGGCTGAGGGAGGGAGGGATCGCAGGCAGAGAGTAGTATGAATAATACACGTTCCGGGGTTAGCGCCTCTCACAGTGTGTTTCCAAAAGAACCATTGAACGTGCATTGTAAATGTCCGTGCTTAAACCCCGGACATTTGAAGGGATTTATAAAACCCCCCCGGACCGGCCGGACAGCCCCCTAAAAGAGGACATGTCCGGGCAAAAGAGGACGTATGGTCACCCTACATCCAATGATACATAAGGGATCGTCCGCCACTTCTTTTCACCTGTCAGTGAGGAGCCTTAGCAGGAGGATACATAGACTAGCCTATTAACACCCAAGGGGCCAAACTCGTTCAGTAACGAGATAAGGCCACTAGAGGTCGCTCTGCCAAAAGGAGTTGTCTCGTTCCTCAACGAGACAACAAAGGGTTAACTGTGCAGCGTGCTGTGCACATGTTGTGTTCCCTGTGAATGAACCTAGTCCATACGTCACACCGTGGCTCGCAGAGAGAGAAAATGGTGCGACTAGGCTGCATTGATTTCCATTCTAGGCTGAAACATAAAAAGGGCTTTATCTATGAATGAGGTGCAAAGAACGCCAGGGAAGCAGAGGTCTGATTGTTTTCACGGCGACACTTTACCGCGATGGTCGGCCCCGGTTTGGATTTTAGTTTCGCGAGCGTTTGTAAACAAATGGATGTTCTTCCTCAATCGTCAGTGGACACTCACGTGCACACGCACGAAGCTTCCGAGGCTTTTCAAAATAAAGCGTGAGTGAACGGCGGCAGCAGCAACAGCTAGAAATGTTAGAAACCTTGGCTTCCCATGTGTTAAGACCCGAGGCCGATTCGAATACGAATGTCTTCTGAATCCGTATAAGGTTTTCTGGAAAACCTATGTTTCTGTGTCACTGGTTCTCAAACTTTTTAACTCACTGATCGCGACCCCCGATAAACCAGAGAAAATCCCTATGTAGCTCACTGCCTGTCTTCTCTTACCTTTTAACGTGGGCGCGAGAGTATCCATCGCGCACGATCGGACCCCAACCATGCATAGTGCGTGTTTACGTCGTCCACAGCTTCAAAAGAAACCAAAACTCATTTGAAAAACAGACAATCCGTTCAGGAGCTGGCTCCTGTGTTGTATAAACAGTGTGTAAACCATCCCATGGCTCGATAGGACGAAATCTGCTTCCAGTTGCCGGTTGCCATGGTACTAGTGCAGCGATCAAATGGGTCCGTGAAGAAACCGTTCCGAGAGGTTTAGTTCCGCTTTTTTAGTTCCGGGGGCGATAAAATCTTTATTTTAATTAAAGTTTATTAAATTCTCAAGCTGTTCAGGCCTGGCAGGGAGCTACATGGACGGGGTTGTTTTTGGTAGAGAATGGGTTCATCAAGGACCCCCAGAATGTATTTGGCTGTGGATCCCCATCTCAAAATATTTTGTTCCAGGGACCCCCAGAAGCAATTCGTTGAATTACAAATGTTCGCTTTAAAAATACATGTATTCAAAGATTTTCACAAATGTTCACGATCTTTCTAAAATAGCAGATCTACAAGCTCACAGCAGTGCCGTGCTATGAGCTTGTATACCTGCTATTTTTTTTTAAATAGCTAAAGAATAAAACAATGGTTAAAGTGATACAAATCTAAAGTGACACAGATGTTTTCCAGGTCAAGAGCAACAGCCCGTTCCCCACAGTTCAACACCCCTGATGACAGGTGCCTTGGACACCGTTGACAACTCCCTCCCCGTCAAGCTTCCGTGGAAAGTTCACTACCAGAATAAAGACACTAGGGCTAGGGTCTTCAAAGTTTTCAGGCCAAGGACCCCTTAGTTTAGAGAGAGATGAAGCAGGGCCCCCACAACCTGTTCATAGATTCCATATAGATTCATTGTTGTGTTTTCAGATATTTAACCACTTGAACCGTAAATACTTAATAAACTTGACCTTTCACTAGTCTAAAATAGCCGATCTACAAGCTCACAACGCCTCACACTGCGAGGCACTGTGAGCTTGTAGATTTGCTATTTTTGGCTAAAGCTGTCAGAATATGGACGCTAGGATTCAAGTGGTTAAGGGGAAAAAAGGGGAAAAAACAAGTTTCTATCACACAAAGATTTGGAGGACCCCCTGTAGTAACTCTGAGGACCCCCTAGTGGTCCCGAACCCCCTGTTGAAGACCCCTGCACTAGTGTATGTGGTTATACGTTCTCCTCAAGTACTCTGTCTGCACATCGTTTCTTTGAAGTCATCCACTGCATACTTGTACTTGTCCTTGAGTACACAGTAGAGACTGTGTACTCCACACGCGCCTGCGATCAGTATGGGAGTCAGTCGAGAGAGAGAGAGAGAGTGCACTGGTCCACCTCTCCACGACACTTAGTAGCCTGCTCACCTGTGTAGTGGCTTTTAGGGGAACAGTACAGTCTTGTATGCATATTTAAGGGGATCGCAAGGATGGGGTATTGGTGGTTTAGTGTCTGACTGGTTGTGGTGGGCCACGGCCATATTGGCCCATCACAAGATGTCCAAGATAGGTGTACAAGATACACTACACCTCCAAGATACCCATGTACCTGACAAACTATTTCCTAAAGGTCAAGGATGTCCACGATCACAACACCAGAGGCAGCTCCACCAATCATGTTCAAAGTAGATTTAACACTAAACAAGGCTCTAATTTGTTCCGCAGCTACAATATACCACCAACATGTGGGACGCCCTTCCGCAAGCCTTAAAGGAGAGCAAATCCCTAGCCTCCTTCAAAATTGTTATTAAGTCACCTTCAGGCCGCTGCTACTACTTGTAAATAGACTAAGCCCCCATGCTTAAAATGTACTATTCTGTCCATAACGGCACATAATTTCTGTAACGCCGCTGAGTCGGCTCATGCGCCGTTCGCACCGATTGCTGCGGCGACTCGGTCGCTGGCGCTCCCTCGGCGGCGGCTCCTGGGGCTCATCGGCGCCTGAGACGGCGCGGCTCCTTCGTTTATAGTGGCGTGAACGGTAACTTCGGGTGGCTGGTAAACCCTTCATAGTGTATCGAATCTCGCTTCGGGAACAACTTTCTTTTTTCTTTCTTCTTAAACCACTGGCCATACCCAATGTGTCCAACACTTGAAACAGTAGGCATACCCAAAGTGTACCCTCGTCCGACGCAGTACAGCGCGTCAGTTGTTTGACGCTTTGGAGGTGAGAATATGTTGTTATCCTAGATAAAGTACTATGTTCTATCCGTCTGTCTTTCAATGTTATATATGAGATACAATTGGTTACTGTTTAAATAAGCCGTAAGGCTTTCTAGGATCTGCTTTTAGTTGGCCTTGTACCAGTGATTTGTGCTTTCATGAAACTGTACTTTTTCTATTTTTTTATAACTGCTAATAAATTCTTCAATCAATCAAATGTCCCAGTTCAGCCCGGATTGGGAAGAGAAGTGTTTCTTTGCACAGGGCTGTTAAGGGTATAGCTCCAGTGTTCATTTCTAGACATTATGGATTGCGCACTAACCTCATTCACAGACTTTCTCGTACTTATAGTCAATCGCGGCAGTCAGCCAATGAATATTAATGACTAATAAACAGTTACCACCGGAGGCCATGTCTGACATAATTCGGTGGTTTCGAGAATGCACTCAATGGGTCCTTCTCGGGACTATGTGAGCACGCGCACGCGCACACACACACACGCGCGCACACACATACACACGCACACACACACACACACACACACACACACACACACACACACACACACACACACACACACACACACACACACACACACACACACACACACACACACACACACACACACACACACACACACACACACACACACACACACACACACACACACACACACACGACAGATGTTTTATGCCTCATCGTATATTCTCACCCCAGGATGAACGAGGATTAGTCACACAACTTAATCAGCAATGGTTGCGTTGTCTTTATAACAGGATTACGTGCCTGTGAGTTTTGTGTTACAACTGTGAAGTGTGTATTTCATTTCCTTTTTTAACTCCCAACATCAATAGCAGGAGCTCCCAGCCAGCCTACTGGTGCTGTTAGAGCCAACAACACACAGGCATCGATCATGGAGGCGGGCCCCACACCAATATGGAAGTACTAAAGAAAGATGCAGGGGCAGAAAGAATATAGGAAAACAACTCACCAGCAAACTCACCAGAGAGGGAGGATTGAGACTACAGCCCGACCGATATATCGGTCTGGCCGATTTATCTGCCAGACTGTACATTATGGGGTTCCATGTGGCCTCCATATTTGATCTGTGGAGTTTGATTGATGGATTGAATACTTTATTAGTCAGAATATTGTCACTGTCGGGCAGAAACCTTGTATCTCCAAGTTTCAAATTTGTAATTTTTTTCACAAAGCAAAGCCTTGCTTCATCATCACTAGTTTGTAGATCGGCTGTTTTCACTAGTTTAAAAATGTAAAATTATAAATGGTTTTGGACATACAAGGTTTCCACCCGACAACGACGATATTTAAACAGCATGTGGTTGGTACAGTCATACATTAAGGCTAAAAAGATAACAACGCCCCACCAACTCTAAGATGACAAGATGAGGCGAAGATGTGTTACCAAAACAATATGGTTTATGAACCACTCAATCTACAGAAGGCCTATTTCAAAGACCTACTAGAACAGCAAGACAAGAGTTTTAAGGCATGTCTACACGTTTTTGTGAACTCCACAGTCTCTCGTGTCGATAACCTGGTGAGGGAAGTAACCAACATGTCCAGGAATGCTGATGATTTAAAAGCCAGCCTACAGTTTCAGGCTTAGCGTTGATGGCTTGAAAATCAGTATTGCAAAATGTATGGAGGTTGGTAAAACAATATCTGAAAGGCATTCAGCCACTCAAACCTCCACGGATAAAATGTCTACAAAGCTGGAATACCTGGAAAACAAATCTAGCCAAAGCAATGTGACATAACACAATGGAACAAAAACAGGATTACATACTGTACTTAAAGACATAAAGACAAGATCAATGTCCACTGCCTAGCCTATACCCCAGACCAAACTCCCGATTAAGCCTTAAAGTCGACTGAATGACAAAGGACCTTTTTAGTCTGACCTTATTGTATGCACTGTATCTCCTTCCTGAAGGCAGCAACTGCAACACATGGCTATTGTTAGAGGTAATATTCCTTGCCAACCTTAGAATGCTGTGGATGTATATGTTCAGTTGTTGCAGCAGTTGTGACTTTAGGGCTGCAGACAAGCATCCATACCAGGTGGTACTATACAGTACTGAAGAACATTCATAACTAGTAAGACGACTCAGGGCGACATGCAAGGTTGCGCCGATTCTTGACCATCTAGTGATATATGTATATCGGATCAGTTACCCATCCATATATGGAGATTCCTGCATGATAGTCAACAATATAATGTCAGAACATGGCATTACCAAATATGGACATTCCCAGATATGCCCTTGATATTGATGACATCGGGACAGGGATCTCCATATATGGGTATAAAACGGACAAGGACGTAATTCATTTGCAAGTGTGCATTGCACACCTCATTGACGACTGTATATGGGCATAAAATATATGGGCATAAAAGGGACATCAAGCCAGAGCGGCAAACCCATTCTGTTAACAGTGACATCAGAGCATTATGTCAGAGCGACAAACCCATAGAACCAAGACAAACCCATAGAACCAAGACAAACCCATAGAACCGTAGACTGTAAAAATGTGTACTGACTGACTGACTGACTGACAGACAGACACAGTTGCGCTGCAACGCGTTGTGAGCTTGGAGGTCGGCTATTTTCACTATTACATTCATGGTCAGGAGAGGGCACTTTTTTACAGACGGATAAAAGGGCAGGGTCTCAAGCCCCCTTTTATGTCTATGTGTGCACGTGCCTGGTGAAGCACAAAGCAGTGAACAACTGCCAAAACATTAATTTAGAAAAAGATCATTAAGCTCCCCTCTGAGACCGTACCGAGGCGAGGCGTCTCACCGCCGCCCTCAAAGAGCGATAGATAAGCTGTCAGAACAGGAAAAGGTTTCGTTAAACAAAAAACACTCACTTTCGTTGTAAAGTCAAATGAAGGATAAAGAGACAGGCCGTCTCATGTAGCTCATTAGCGGAGAGACGATCGAGCCGGGCGCTTTAAGCAGAACTAAAGGAAGAAACCATCGGCTGTCAAACGTGTCGAACGTTTTCCCGATGTCTGGGAGACCGACAGGCAGGAAGCCGGGAGCAAACAGTGGGTGTGACTGTGAAGCATCCAACAACGCAACAACAACAAGTGGAACTCGCTCCGCAGTAACGAGGAGCGCCCCTCCAACTGGCACACGGCAGCACCGTAGGAGCTGGTGCCTCTTTGTTTCAACCCCCATCCAAAGCATTCATTCTGTAAATCCAGGAAGGGATGTGTATGTGCCGTGTTCTCGCTGTGCGTGCGCGCGTGCGTGCGTGCGTGCGTGCGTGCGTGCGCGTGCGTGCGTGCGTGCGTGCGTGCGTTTCATGTATACCAAAATGTATGCTGCCTTTATGATCATGTACGTCCCCTATCTAGCCATAACCTCACGTCACTACGCTTTCTCAGGGGAAAGCCTGGTGTTCGTTTACAGCAGGCCGTTGATCCGTTCTAGGCGGAAACCACAAGCAGAATAAGCGGCGTCGCTTTGCTTTGTTTCCCCCCCATTTGTTTCCCCAATCCCTATTAAAATGCTCGAGTAGCCAAGTGTAGTCTTGCCAGTCGCTACAAGTTGGACTAAAAGTTGCATATACCAAAATACATTTCCAAAAGAAAAACTACACTGCATCAAGGGGTTTATTAGGTAGGCCCTAATAGTATGTCCTTGAGCGCAGGGGAATATTTTGGGTTAAAACTGAATCCGGTTTGATAGTTCTGGCCAAAGTGTAGTCCGTCTAGGACTACCCTAGGCGTAAAGTGGTTTCCGCTCCCAACCGGATCAAGCCCCGAAAAGTGAAGGGACCCTAGGCTAATCTATCCATATATATCTATCCTGTCTTTCTGTCTGTCTGGTGCTGTGTTGAAAGGAGAACATTTTCAAGCATACACATAGCAGGAGTATAGACCTTTTATATGAACAAGGGGTCCAAGAAATCGCCCTGCTCTGAACGGGCACGCGTTCTAAACGGCCATACCCAAACGGGAACTGCACAGGATCAGGAAGCTACACCCGTTACCATGACATTTGAGTCAAAGTAGATACCCCTGGTCAAATTATTACTTGGCTATGTGAAGTGAAAGTTGCCCAGTCTAATTTGTACTGGCGTTAACGCGCTGAAGTGCTAACTCAAGTATTCAAAAGTGCATGCTTTAAAAACATATTCAAAAGTAAAGTATGATGCTCAAGCAAATGCACTTTGTTACTGTCCATGGCTGAGTAAATACAACACAAAGGGAAGCACTGCACATTCTAGTTCCCTTAAAGCTGAAATCCATAACGTTTTCTTCGTAGGAGTCGCGACCATGATAAATGACATTCCCTCGTGGTATCAGTCAAGGTCTGTTTATCTTAAAGTGGTTTGTGGATGTGCGTGACTATTATGTATCTCTCCACCTATTGATTATTTACTATGCTATGCTCTGTTGTACCACCAGTGCTGCAGGGCAGAAATAGCTAATCTACAAGCTCACAATTTGTGAGCTTGCCATTCGACAAAGTATACACGTTCTTAAGTTGGATGAGGAAGTGCGCATACCAATCGAACCCTGGATTTCACCTGATTTGTGTTTTCTCCCTTCCAGCTCCTTATCACCACCATTGGTACATTGATATTTGATGTCTAAAAATCGTGTAGTTCTTTGCATCACTAATTGCTAAAAGATTAACACTCTAATCAGATTTGTTGATAATTAGTCTATCTTTAGTTCTCACTTCCCTGGCATTTCTTTTTTATTTATTTCTTAAGCAAAGTTAGTTTATCTTTTTTTATGTTAGGCAATTGCTGAGCAATAACAAAGGACAATACGAGAAAGTATTTCCATGCAGTATAAAAGCTTCAATTATTTTTATACCTTACTAATTACTTCCGGCCTAAAAAGGTTTGAGAACCCCTGGTATAGAGCATTAACAAATTCATCCACCAGGGGCATTGACAACTCATTCTTATGACTACCTATCTAGCCAAGCTTTATAAACTATATATTTTTTAAAGAAAAAAAATATATATATTTTATATTTAAAAAGCGAATATTCGACTTCGGTGAACAACGTCCAATAGTGACTTTGATATTCGAATATTCAAATATTTGGTGAATGCCCTATTGTGAGCTTGTAGATCAGATATTTTCCCAGAACGTCGCCTATCATGACATGCCTAGAATCGGGATCCTATAGTGTTTATGGATAAACACGCGCAATGGCTGTACACTTAGGAGGGGAGCTCACTTTGTCCTCGCACTCGTAAAGCTCTTCATGCACGGAGAGCATAAACAATGAGAAATTCGCCAGGCAGCCCCCATTTCATTCCACTGGAAAAGGTTGAAGGTAGCCTTGAGCAAAGCAGTTAGTACTTCATGCCTCAACAGTCTGGCAAGTGCTTGTGTTTGGGAACCTTTGCACAAGAGGTTGTGTACCTGTAAAGCCTGGCGTTTTTTTCCCCCACACATTATGTTATATAGAGCTGAATGAGACTCAGTGGAGCAAAGCTGAATTCAAACTGGTTACATTTTGTCATCTTGCCCTGATAATTTGACTGTTCAACCACTGCAACCATTACACAATTAAGTTTAGTATGAATGTCAGTGCAACAAGAAAAATAACCCAATTTGTGGTTACCTAGGGAAACAAAACTTTGTCAATTTGAATCTAAATTCCAAAGACATGGGGTTAATTTTCTTTTTTTTTGTTCTCTTCTCTAAATGTAGCCTACCATTTAGTCCCACACACATTGCTTAAATGAAATTACTATATTATAGTAATTTCATTTAATTCAATTAGCTTGATGTCACACTGACATTGAAAACATTGGCTGATGAGAACTAAACTATGTTTTTTACTTGCCCTGAACATAAAAAAATAAATAAACTCTAAACTTTAGAGATTCGTTTTTATATTTAGGGCAAGTTAAGGCGTAAGAGAGAGGGAAAAAAACTTGACAAAGGTAGCGTAACATTTTTCTCCGTTAGCGAATCGTGGCTCTCGCAAGAGGTCAGGCCAAAATGTTCACGGGCCATTTAGTTGTAAACACATCAATTCCGACGTGCCATCTGTGTGTGTTTCCTGCAGGAAGAAATGAAACCCCAGAAAGCAACAGTAATGTGACAGGGGGACAAATGTCTCCGCGCCGCTTTGTGAGTGCAAGGAGCTGAACATAATTAGATTCCAGACGTTCACCGGGGACTCTACCAACCACATTGTTCTAATGACATCACGACTGTCCCAACGTAAAGGCCAAACAGCACAACGAGCATGAGCAAGTAGCTTGGAACAAACTTTATACGCTTATGCAAGGGTGTCGCACCAAATTCTAGGCCCTGGGTACAAAGGATTCACTGCGGGGCCCCCATGAATGTTGTTCATAGGGGGAGGGGGTTTAGCCCATTTAGACGCGTTATTACGCATTATTTTGTGCTTTAACTATTGAAAAATAGCAGATATACAAGCTCACAGCGTGGCACTCGGTGCCGCGCTGCGAGCTTGTATATCTGCTATTTTTTAAAAATCGTGAAAAAGTCTTTGAATATCTTTTGAAAAACCTATGTTTCTATGTCTGTGGTGCTCAAACGTTTTCATGTGAAGGACCCCCAAAATGATATGTATTTGGCCACGGACCCCCATCTCAAAACATTTAGTTCCAGGGACCACCCCAGAAGCAAAATTTGAGTTACAAATCTTTGCTTCAAAAATCCATATATTCAAAGATTTGCACACATTTATAGCAGATCTACAAGCTCGCAATATCTGCTATTTTTCAATAGCTAAAGTATAAAATAATTAAGAACCCTCCACCTTGGTTGCCTGGCGTTGCCATACTCTATCACACACTTCAAAAGGCCCTTTTAGAAATGTCAGCCCCTGCCTCTCTAACATTCTCTGCAGTTCTCTGGGACCAACACAGGTGTTCTGATTGGCGTAGAACATTAGTTCCATGCCAATCAGACAAATAGAAACACCTGTGTTGGTCCTCAACACGGCCGTTTAGGACCACAAATGCAACCCATGAATAAACACCTTGGCTGGGTCCAGCCTAGCTCTGGTCCATCGCTTTCACCTCCCGCATTGCTCCCGGTGAAGCTCTGACAGACCCGTCGGGAAACGCATGGACTCGAGATTGTCGGCCCCGCCGAACGCTCAATACTAGTGAAAATAAACAAAACCGTTTCACTACTCACCAAACCAAAGGTCGTTTTGCGCTGTTGAAAGTCTATTCTCCGCGGTGGTGAACCCCTCAGCACCCCACCTACTCTGTAAAATACATTAATTTTGGCATGAAATAAAGTGCATCCAACTCGACCGCCGCTTATTTCCGGGTTGTGAACCATTGTATCTGCGGTGGCCGCTAGGTGGCCTGAGGTGTGTGCGTTTTATTTCATGACAAAAATAATGTATTTTACAGAGTAGGTGGGGTGCTGAGGGGTTCACCACCGCGGAGAATAGACTTTCAACAGCGCAAAACGACCTTTGGTTTGGTGAGTAGTGAAACGGTTTTGTTTATTTTCACTAGTATTGAGCGCTCGGCGGGGCCGACAATCTCGAGTCCATGCGTTTCCCGACGGGTCTGTCAGAGCTTCACCGGGAGCAATGCGGGAGGTGAAAGCGATGGACCAGAGCTAGGTCCAGCCCATAGACCCGCCCACTCTCTGAGCGGAGTCCAGCGCCGAGTCTGAAATCAGGCTAATAAACACCCTAATATGGCAAAAGTTTAACTCATTCTCAAACAGTTGAAAAACTTGCAGAAACACTGCAGGCAAGATTATTATTATAATCCTTTTCTACAGTGAAGAATGTGAGTCAGTGCAAGGGTGGAACATGAGGCAGCGAAATCATCACCTGACAGAAGTACAAAGGGCCATGGATAAGGGAGTAGCTAGTTGGGGTGAAAGCAAGCAGGGGAACTAGAAAGGAAAAAGAGAATTAATTGGATTGCACCTCAGTCATATATTGGCGGTTGCAGATTTGCGTAAAGGTACCGGGAGAGAGAGAGTGCGGAAATTAGCACAGGGATATTTTGTTTTGGGGGCTTAAAATAAGAAAGGGTTCGGATCCAAACAGGTTGGAGTAAAGGACATCGTGGCTGATGGTCTCTGGTTTGTGGGTGTCCTTCCTAATCCTACATCCTTCCAAGTTTCATAAGAAAGAACCCAGAACTCTGAACATATATACTTTCAAATGTCTTTCTACAGATCTACAAGCTCACAATGGGTCGCAATGTGACAGACACACTGTGAGCTTGTAGATGACGTTGACATCACAGAACTTCACATGTTCTGGAACGTTTAAGTTTGTAGGAGGTTCCTAGTCAAAAAAAGAGCCAAAAGAGGCAGTCACAGTCATGGTTGGAGGGATAGACAGGGAGGAGGAAAGGAAAAGGGGAAGGGAAGGGAAAGGGAAGGGAAATGAAAATGAAAAATCACACCGAATGTGAAGTGAGCGGTGGTCGTGCTTGCGTAACATCTTCAGACTAGGATTTGAGTCTAGGATGTACAGGCTATGCTACACACACACACACACACACACACACACACACACACACACACACACACACACACACACACACACACACACACACACACACACACACACACACACACACACACACACACACACACACACACACACACACACACACACACGTTTTGCTATGGCAAAACGCTGAGGAAAAAGGCTACAGACACACGACATATGACATCACTAGACAAACAAGATGCTACGTACACACATTTTGCTATGGCAAAACGCTGAGATAAAAGGCTACGGACACACGCACAGCCACTTATAGGAGCGGTTTGCACTGCTCAAAAAGGAAAGGAAAGGGAAAAGGAAGGAAAAAGGAAAGGAAGAGGCCAGCGGTATCGACTGAGGAAAACATTTACGCCATACCTCTGTTGTCAAAGTATTTTGAGTCATAAGTTATAAAGAGACAGAAATGAAAAGAATACTTGGTGGCGGGGAGAAGGAGGGAGTTCAATAGCAAAGCAAAAAAAAAAAAGCACACACATTTCTGTATTTCCCTTAAAGCATTAGATAATATGGCAAAGAACAATCGAAGAAAAGTGCATTGTGGTGTTGCATATGCAAAGACGTGGCAGAGCCTTAGACCTCTGGAGGAAACAATGCGGTTACTACAAAGGGGCAGCATTCTTTGCACAAAGCCCATTGTTCTGCATTCAAACGGAGCACAAAACGGTTGTCTTTGAAAAACTCCAGATGATTGCAAAACCTTTGTCATGGGCCATCAAGGCCGGGGTGATGGGATAGAAAAAAACGCATTTTAAAAGCGGTTTTAAAAGAAGTCCTATTGCCTTGATCAAGTTTCAAACTGCAACTGCATGGTGGGTGGCTGGCAGAAGGTTTTTTCGGTGCAACATGAAAGCGTTATTTATTGTGTAATGGTTTCATTAAGGCTCTACTCAGATTCAAGCCCAGGGCACTCTTTAGTCACTCCATTAAAACGGAGCACAAATGGAGAGTGGTGTACCGCAGTTTTGGGGTTCATTAAAGCCATACTCTCTTCTGACATTTGGCTATTCTGTTGTGGAGATAATGCACCCCTTTGGGCCCAGCATGAACACAGTGATTGCAGGTTTCAAACAATTACTGCCCTGCAATTAAAGGAAGAGACAAAGAAATATGTGTTTAGAAAGACAAATCGCCGGCTCACGTCATGTTTTGGGCTGTTACTGTATACCTTTCCCTTTCGGTTGATTTCACACGCAGCATCCTGTCCTCATTGTGCATTAAAATAGGTGAATATCTCCGGTAAACCATTGGTTCTCAAAGTAGGGTGGCTATTCGAAAATAACCGATCTACAAGCTCACAATGTGGCGCAAAACGACGACTATATTGAACTTGGGACATTCTGCATAATGAGTAATTTCACTTTTGGTACTTTAAGTATATTTCAATGTCACTATATTCTTGCATTTGCATGGGGGGGGGGGGGGGGGTCCCTCCTTGACGGGGCAGGTTTCCATCCTAAAACATCCACATTCCTCAGGTTAGCATTCACCAGCATCGGCAGTTTAGCATTTCACCAGGTTAGGGTTAAAGGAGTATAGTTCACCCCCAAAATGACTTTTTTGTCACATTTCTAAGACAAAAAATTGATAATTGTAAATTTACCCCCATTGATCCCAGATGGGGACCTAAATGCATTTGGGTACCCATCCGGAATCAATGGGGGTACATTTATTGTTATACATTTTTTTGTCTTAGGAATGTGACAAAAAAACTAAATATATTATTGAACTCCAGTCTCCCTGGGGTGAGCAATCAATAGAAAAAAGTCATTTTGGGGGTGAACTACTCCTTTAAGTTAAGCAGAATAGCAATGTTTTCGGAGTGCCGACGTGTAACAACCCTCCTTGACATGAACATTTCTGAGAAGCACTATATTTTAGCCCAGTAAAATATGGAGTGATGTTCAACATGTCAGCATGAGATTCCCTCCCAGAGAACAACAAAGGGACCTAAGTTAGAGCCTTGCTCAGAGAGAGGACATAATATTTGATTTAATGCACTATGACAGTCGCTAGAGCTAGAGGACACCCTCAGGTGGCTCTGGCACGCCTGACAGAGGAGAACAGGAGGAGTCTGCGAGCAGCATGATAGAAGACTCTTCTTTTTTTATATCAGAGGAGCGGAGCGGACAGAGAGAGAGAGAGAGAGAGAGAGAGAGAGAGAGAGAGAGAGGTGGCAATTTGCAAAAGAAGGTCACGAGTATCAACTGCACAGAAGCGATAGGAAGCATCCAGTGCGGGCCGGACGGCCGGAACAGCAGCACGTCCACCGTGCGAGGAAGGACACCACAAGTTGAAATAAAAACAGCTAGAGACTTGAACGGAGCCCAGGGGTACGCTGGAGCACAAAGGTTAATGAGCTGAGAGACCCACCACGGGGGAGAGGAGAGGAGAGGAGAGGAGAGGAGAGGAGAGGAGAGGAGAGGAGAGGAGAGGAGAGGAGAGGAGAGGAGAGAGACAGACCTCCTTGAGTGTAGAACTGTGTGGTGCCCGGGCGTTTCAGGACAAGAAGGGAATGTAAAGCACACCTACCGAGCCTGTCATGTAAAAGAACTAAATGTGAGATAAAGTGAAAACCTTATATTACAACACAGCTGCACAAGGTCAATAGGTGAGATTCTCAGTTCACCCGCGAATATTGATCTTTTAGTTACAAAGCCCCTGAGCTCTAGAATTATGTCAGCGTGCACAAGACATTTGGCGCAGATCGGTCCAGTGGTTTGCAAGATTAGTCTCGGACAGTCAGACCCACGCACGCACACTCACACACACACACACACACACACACGCACGCACACACATCAGTTCAGCCCCTACAGTGTCACGCTGTCAAAACATGTAAAGGAATATTCATACACTGACACACACTGTACCTGTATACTCCAACCAAGGGGCGAATGAGGAACAGTACTGGTATATAACAAATGATTTTGGAACTAATAATAGCGAAATCATCAGTATAGAGCAGGGGTACTCAAATAGCTGAACCAGTGGGCCACATTACAAAAATGTCAAGGGGCTATGGGATAAAAGGACAACAAAACTTGATAACTATCTTTCATTTGCTTTATTTCCACATACTGTATATATGTATGCATATAGTGCAATGTGCTTCTTTTATGGCTTGGCGTTGCATTTCTATTCTGTCAATGACACAATTTGCAATCAAAGTAATTTGCTACGTTCTCTCTATTTTAAATAATTCAGTGCAATTAGCACATTCAACACACACAATAAAACAAACTAATGTACATTTGTCTGCTATTTGTCTGAAAAAAGAAAATGGCGTTTTACAGAAAATAAATAGTTAGAGGAGATTAAGCTGGTGGTCCGGACCAATTTCTATGGGTCAAGTAAAAATCCAATTTTCTTTTCATACAAAAAATGTAATATATCGTCACTGTCGGGCTTGCAGAAACCTTGTATCTCCAATTTTCATATTTTTATGTGTTTTCGTAAAGTAAAGCCCTGGTTGATCATACAAGACCTTCGCACAAAAGTAGTGAAAACAGCAGATCTACAAGCACACAACGCCTCGATCAGCTGTTTTCACTAGTTTAGTTCATTTTTTAAATGATAAATACGAAATGAGCGGTTTTGGACATACAAGGTTTCCACCCGACAACGACATTGAGGCATTTTATAAATGTTCAAACAAACAAACACACGTCTCCGAAATTCCATAAATAAAATATAATGAAGTTCCACGTGCACACTCTTGGAGTTAAATGAACACTGAGGACTTTACTGTGTGTGCACATGTGCACACAGTCCGTCCTTGTCCATCTTTTCCATTTGTACTGACAGCAATTAAGCGGCTGTCATCTCAATTAATTTCTGTGTGTGCCTAATTCATTTGCACTGGTTTGGGAGCAAATTCAATTAGTGCACCAATGAATGCAGTGACAGGACCGCTCATGAACCTCGTGAGCACGCAGCCATCTGAGATGGTTTGAGATGCATTTAAGCCTGTTTGAATAGTTTAAACTCTGACACATTGTGCATGTCCCTATTCAAACATCCAGCTGATTCACATCCATTTGGATTTACACCAGTAAGACTCCCTAATGGACCGTCAGGTCGCATGTGTACACAAATTGGCCTGTAAGTGGCATTGATGAAAATCGGCCTGATGGTGGCGCTAAATGGGACACATCCATGTTGATGACTCTAGATATACTGTGTAACGCTTTGTGTGATGAGTCATCATGCTGCATCATATGATGCAAAATGCATCATCATTCATGATGAAATACTAAAATATCTCAAAACACAGATTGAACACAAAAAATAACTCAGGATTGTGTTGATCGTGTCCCAAACAACAATAAAATAAGATCTGGTTGCCCCAGAGGTGAACTGGCCCTTTAAGGGCAAAATCTGTAGCAGTGTCCAAAAATGTGTTTAAAAAAATCTGCCTGTTGGTGGCGCTAATTGGGACAGATCCCCAGTAACTTTTTCATCCACTGCAACCCTGAATTATATTGTTACTACTATATAGCACCTTATTTCATATAAACGGTACATAAACATGTAAATCTTTCCGCCTGAGATACAGTATTTCAGGAGGAAAAAATCAGAGAATATCAGTTTACAACAAGGTACCATACCTTTTTTTATGATGTTTTAGCAAATTCAACATAAACAACCATAAGGTGGAATCAGGGCAGAAAGTGCCTGCTGGTTGGTCAGTCAGGGACCAATCAGAAGGCTGACAAAGGGTCAATTGGCCTCTGGACAACACTTTGAAAACACTGCTGTGGTTAATTTATGCAAGCACCAAAGGATAACACTAGTACATCATTGTGAAATAGGCTCATGCAAGATTTCATTCTGTCTTTTCACTTCAACTTCAACGCCGCTGTACTATGCAAGACTTCAACTGTGGTAGCTGAGACTGTTGAAAGGTAAAATAAACAAAGCTTCCAGAATGACTTGTGAAAGCCTCTTAAAACCAATTTAGGCCTATAGAATTATTGAATGCTTTAACGAGTGAAAAATAGCAGGTATACAAGCTCACAGCGCGGCACCGAGTGCCGCGCTGTGAGCTTGTAGATCTGCTATTTTTGAAAAAGTCGTGAAAATGTGTGCCAATCTTTGAATATATGTATTTTCAAAGCGAACGTTTGTAACTCAAATGTTGCTTCTGGGGGGTCCCTGGAACTAAATATTTTGAGATGGGGGGTCCGTGGCCAAATACATATCATTTTGGGGGTCCTTCACATGAAAAGGTATGAGAACCCGTCCACTGACATAGTCTCTCAAGAACAGACTAACTGAGCTCCATTTAAGTGAAAAGGACCTTTTCTTTGATGATGGCTGGAAAGAATCTCTGTTCAGCGCGGCACTCGGTGCCATGCTGTGAGCTTGTATATCTGCTATTTTTCAATAGTTAAAGCATAAAATAATGATACACAAAATGTGTACCCTTTCTAAATGGATTAAACTCGTCCAAAAACACAACACTTGGAAAAGAGAATATTTTGATGTTGGCTTAATGCCTGTGCACTCTGTGGAGAACAGAGCTGCTGCAGTGTTCCTATTTCCTCCCGGTTCAGTCAGAGACACCATTTATCGCAACAAATGGTTTTACACTTACAGTTGCCGGAGAGGCTCTGCTCTTGGGGATGCTCCCCACAGAACGAGAGCAGGCGGCGTGCGAGGGATTCCGGTGGGAGAACCATAACCCCCTTCTAACCTGTAAATAACTCTTTCCTGTTTCCTCACAACAGAGCACACACCGATTTTCATTATTTCCTTTTCCTTTTTTTGGGTCAAACCTGTACATATCTGTGCTTTGTACCGTGCACCTGTTGTAACTTGAGTTATGATCTGGGGAAGGTAATGGGCAACGTTTTGAAATGTTTTCTTTAAAGGGACTTCACCATGAATTTTTTTTTCTTGTTTTTTGGTCTTCCCAGTGTCTCTTCCAGACCAAAAAAAACCCAATTCATTAACTCTAAGCCTTGCCTTTCATTTCAGTGATTTTCTGAATGTGCGTGTCTAAACGGTACTCTTTTGAAATCTGGCCCTGTTTTATGTCACAAAGGTACTTTTTGGGAGGCTATATTCTAGTGAGACTATAGAGGTAAAGTGGTACTGAAATTGGCTTGAATGGATTGACTCTAATCTTCTCTGTATCGTTCCAATTTTAGCCCAAAGGCAGCACCCCGTTGCCAAGAAAGGGCATTTTGGTATTGCATCTGAAATGGCTTGGAATTAGAGACAGACAGAACATGACATTTAAATATCCGAGTGGTTGTTTAGGCTAAAACCTACATAAAATCGTATTATGGACCAATATTTATATAAAATATATATTTTGAAAAGCATGGTGGGGCCCCTTTAACTTTTTACAACATACATTGTACACTATAAGGCAGGGGTCTGTATCAAATGATGGTCCCCTGCAAATGCTATCAAATCCTTCACTGCGGTGCCCATTTCACCCGTGCAATAACTAGTATTATTGATATCACAGTCTGCAGAACATGCACTTAATGAGTGAGTCACAAATAAAACCTCTCGAATCTTGAATCTAAACACAGCAGTAAACTGAATATGATTGGATGACTAGGATCATTAGTCATATCGCTGTCATGACAAATTAGACACCGGTAGCCAATCAGCTGAAGCTTGCTTGTTGTGCCTTATTCATTTAGCATAGTGCACTTTATATTATACGCTTCATGGTAATTTAAACAGTTGTATGCTACTATGGTTCAATTTACCATGCCAGGCAGCTGCCTCTAAATTAAATCA
This sequence comes from Nannobrachium achirus, assembly GCF_963921795.1. NCBI lineage: Eukaryota > Metazoa > Chordata > Actinopteri > Myctophiformes > Myctophidae > Nannobrachium > Nannobrachium achirus. Next base: position 67,507,443 of record NC_137812.1, read on the forward strand.
ACGTTCCTATAGCTGTCTAACTGTTCAAAAACTAGAACAACACATGTATAATTTGGTAGGACACGTCCCGCAAAGAGCTGCTCGCATACTTAGACTTGACACTGACAGATTTTAGCACGAGCGAGATAGAAAGAGTTAACCTAAGTAACAGTGGATGCTTCCCCCCCCCCCCCCCCCCCCCCCAAAGCAACCCCATGCATGCCTAAGTGTATACATTTAGTTAAATGTTTCCATCTCCCTGTCTCTTGCTTGTGTATGTGTGTCTGTGTGGGGGTCTGTGAATGTATGGGTGTATGTGTGCGTGCATGTACAAAATATCTTGGCAAAATATACTGTGGGTGGTTTTCATGAAATGTGCTGAGTAATATCAATCAATAGGCACCGATGTGATTATTCACTTTTGGGTAGTAAAAAAAAAAGGTCAAAAGCTAAGGTCACCATCCTACATATTCTGCCATATCTCAGGAGAGATGGAGAGACGTAGTGTTCATGGTTTGTGGGAGGATTTGTCTACCTCCTGTTGCTCTAAATGCCAGCGGTGGAAAGTCAAAGTAGGCTAAGTTCAAATTTGAGGTATGTTTACTTTACTTGAGTATTTCCAATTCTTGCTACTTTATACTTCTACTCCACTATACTGTTTCTCAAAATCAAATGTTTTATTTTACTCTTTACAACACATGTGTAATGTGATTATTTTCAAATTTAAATAGTTAACTCTTTTACCGCTTTGAACGTGAACGCTCATCCCAATTCTGGCGGCGGCGCGTTGCCAATACGAACTGCCGTTCTTTTACCTTGTTTGATGACTGTAAGCTCATGAGAGGTTGCGCGGGTGTGTACAGTAAAAACATCTCCCGTAATGCTGCTTTCAAATCTCCACCACACGTAAACATCAATGGATGTCCAATTCACTTCCTGCTGTATTCTGTGGACCTGATCTAGATTATTGCATTTCTACGCTCTGAACGACGGAAAGAGGGGAGGGCCATTTCACATCCATACATGGCATACGGCAGCCCCCTGCCGTCAGTTGTTCAGTGTCCACTGAAAACGATTATGTCTGGAAATCATCCATAGATAATTTTCTATAACATCGCAAAGGTAAGCTACTTTTTGATGGCACCAGCACAAATAAATAAATAATAAATATGGCAGTAAAACTGCAAAAAATATCCCATCTATGCGCTGTGACATGTTGTGGGCATGTCGATCAACACATTTTTCTATTTCTTCTAGTTTTGAAAGTATAACATAAGGCTTTTATGGGTAATCAATCAATCATTCATTACTGTAGAGTCCAATACAGTTATAGATTCTGAAACGGTCAAGTAAAACAATTTGAATGCATGCTTTTTCTTTTTTTACATTGTGGTATGTGCTACTTTTAATTTAGTTTAAAAAAGTAATTCTTCCACCACTGCTGTCTTTCTCTTCATTCACAATTTAAAAACATTTACCAAAACTCATCAGGCATGAGCTCCGTCTCCGTTCTGAAGAGTGATCATCATCACCTTGCAGGCTCAGCATCAACCTTGCAGGGTTTGGTGTAATTGGGACATTTTCTAAAGGTTAACAGCCCTTCAAAAAATCTTCCCTGGATGAATCTACACCTGGAGACAGAGCCAATATGGTCAGTCATCGAGTACAGCTTGGCTATTTAACTCATCCTTTTCAAAACGGCTTCTTCCGCAAAGTCCAGATTCAATACCGTGCATCGATTTTAATTCCTGGCCAATTCGCAAAACCCTTTGAAAACTTTTCATCTGACTGATGAAATAATGATTTCAATTTCCTTAATAACCCACGCCGGAGTGGTTGAGTGCTCCCAGCACGACCAGAAAAAAGCTCCCCCCGACATGTACCACTTCATGGGCTAAAAACAATCTAGGAAACAATCCTGCATTCAAGGCTTGCCTACATTTTCAGCAGTGTTGGGCAGAAGTCTAAGCTACTCGCTTAATTAAATTTCCCAGTAGCTCGTGGGTAGCTTCCCTCCTTTCAGAACAATGTATCTTTCAAGTGGTTGAGCTATTTTCTTTCCACCGTGTAGCTGGGCAACGTGACAAAAAAGCTACATCACTATATTTTGAGTGGCACATCAACATAAAACAGCACAACACATGAGTGCAGTTTGTCCATCACATCTGTGAGTGAATTTCCCAACTCCATCAATCCATTTTATAGCTTTTACACAGTTTCAGGCACGTGCACATATACAGTAGACGTCAAAGGGGGCTTGAGCCCCTGCCCTTTTACCTGTCTGTGAAAAGTGCCTTCTCCAGACCATGAATGCAGTTTTAACCATGACGAAAGAAATGTAAATACCCTCTTTCCATGCCATACCTGAAGGCAGCATTCAAGAGAATTGCCTTGTCCAAACTCTCCTGGACTTGAATGCAGCATCATATGTTGAAAGAATTGCCCTCACTGTCCAGAAATCCACACCACATCTGCAGTATTGCCTTTTTTATGTGTTGTGTTTTATGAAGTACCAAAAATAGCTGACCTCCAAGCTCACAACGCATCACACTGTGACGCGTTGTGAGCTTGGACGTCTGCTAATTTCAATATTTTCACCAAAAGGCCCTTTTAGAGATGTTAGCCCCTGCCTCTGCACAGTTTGCACTGTATGATTTATTCAATCACTCAATGTCACAACATGTCCTCAGTCACACTACCAACTAGCTACAAAGTGGCTTCATTGTGTCTTGTAGTGGAGTAAAAAGTACAATATTTGCCTTTGAGATTTAGTGGAATACAAATTGTGGACATACTGTACTCAAATAAAGTACCTCAAAATTGTCCTTAAGTACAGTACTTCAGTACATTTACATAGTTACTTTCAGCACTGCTAGACGCTTAGCCGCCCCGTAAAACCATGGATAATCTCTTCCCAAAGCGGCCTAGTCTAACATATAATTGTAGCCATTTAATTACCTTAAAACAACTATATGTTGGAATGAAAACCTTCTTCAACATTCGAACTGTGTTAATATGGAAAATCACGAAAAACACAAAAACAAATCGATCTTATTTTCTCAATTTCTACATTGTGAAAATCGTCGACATATGGCCCTTTCCACCAGCCTCAGTCACATATCTACAATTTTAAAGCTTGCCCAACACTGCAACAGGGCATGCACCGTGCACAGCAGTGCTTTTTACAGGCCACAAAAAGCGACTTGTGATTCATTTCATTTCATTTGTACGGCATGCCAAATGTCATATCTCCCAAGCCCGTTATGGGGATTAAGGTTTGCCATCTATGGCCAGCTGTCCACAGATAAAAAAAAAACCAATGGCCAGATCCTGAGATCCTCTCTATCCCCTAAAAGCCTCCTAACAAGATCAAGGATTGAGTCATCCACGTTTTGAAAGAGAGAGGCCTTATCTCGGAACGCAATTAATGACAATGGCTGGAATGGTGTTCGCCACAGGGAACTTGCGTGCACACTTTTGACAAAAGGTATAGGCTGGGAAGCAATAGCAATCCTTTCTGTCCACAGATGATATCAAACAGGGTACGGGAAAACACACCGTTTGTCTTTTGCACGTTGAATGGAGAACAGGAGAGCTCTTGAGATGTTTTGTAGTTGTTTTGTAAAACACGACCAGGCAGGGAAGAGGAACGGGTACAAAGGATAAATCACCCTAGCGTCTCTATTTTGCGGTGAACACTGGTTAATAATGGCATATTATGACACAACGTGTTCAGTTGCATCGCGTTATTGTGAGCTTAGATCAATTATTATATCGGCATAGACATTGGGTATTATTATTAAAGGTATTAGGGAAAACACTAAATGATAAACTCACATGATTACTTCATATGCCATGATGCAGAATTACTGTGTATGGGAACCTTTTGTTTAAATGTGTAAATGTTGTGAGGTGAATGCAAAGGGCTGAACCGAGTCGTTCTGTGATCACCAGCCAAAAGAACAGTCCACTCCACTTCTAGAAACACATTATTTATTCTACATGCACAACCATGCTCTCTGATCACCAACATCTTCATACCACCAGGGGTGTCGCACCAAATTACGGGCCCTGGGTACAAGGATTCACTCACATGTTGTGCTTTAACTATTGAAAAATAGCAGATATACAAGCTCACGGGGCTTGTAGATCTGCTATTTGATCTGAATATTTCAAATCCTTTAAAAAAAAAAATGGTTCTATGTCAGTGGTGTTAAAACTTTTTCATGTGAACGACCCCCAAAATGATATGAATTTGGCGACCGACCCCCATCTCGAAATATTTGGTTCCAGGGACCTCCCAGAAGCTAAATTTGAGTTACAAATGTTCACTTAAAATATATATATATATATATTCAAAGATTTGCACACATTTTCACAACTTTAAAAAAATAGAAGATCTACAAGCTCGCAGCGCGGCACCCGCGCTGTGAGCTTGTATATCTGCTATTTTTCAATAGCTAAAGTATAAAATAATTAAGGCCCCTCCACCTTGGGCCCTAGTAACTCAGTCCCACTTTTCCCCCCCTTGTGACGCCCCTGACGACACCGCATGCTCAACCGCCGGGGACACGCGCTGGCCTCAGATTCATCGGCATGGTCACTATTTGTCATATTAGCTGGAGAGCAGAGGAATTCTATTAGTATCTATAATGAGCCAGCCATATCTAATGACACATCTGTCCTACTGAAATATTTACATTTACCCACAGCGGCAGTCTCCGGCTCCCTACCTTTAGCAGACACCAGTGAGTATAAACTCGGAAGACGATCAATAGATTGTTCTGGATTTAACCCTCAAATACCGGGAACGCGCCCGAGTCACGTTAGATTGTAACCACTTTAACTATTATTTTTATGCTTTAACCATTGAAAAATAGCAGATCTACAAGCTCACAGCGCGGCACCGAGTGCCGCGCTGCGAGCTTGTAGATCTGCTATTTTTGGAAAATCGTGAAAATGTGTGCAAGTCTTTGAATATCTTTGACCCGATCTTTGACTTTGACTTCTAAATCCTTCCTCTAAATCAGCTGTTCTCAAACCTTTCCATGTCAAGGACCCCCAAAATTACAGGTATTTGTAATCTCAAAATATGTTGTTCCGGGGACCACACAGAAGCCAATATTTGAGTTACAAATGTTCGCTTTTAAATAGATATATTCAAAGACTTGCAAAAACAAATCATGATTTTCTAAAAATAGCAAATCTACAAGCTCAACAAATGTTCGCTTAAAAAATGCATATATTCAAGGATTTGCACGCATTTTCGCGATTTTTCAAAAATAGCAGATCTACAAGCTCACAGCACGGTATCTGCTATTTTTCAATAGTTAAAGCATTCAGTAATTCTAGGCCTAAATGGCTTAATTGTGACAATAGATCTTGAAGGAGAGGCCGCTTTGTCCACGTACCTTTCCGCCCATTACTCTGGGGCTCTCGCTGTCTCGCTGTCTCTTAGTTCTTTATTTATAATGCCCTGCCTCCTCTCTCTCCTTCCCTCTAATCTTTTGGTCTCTCTCTCTCCAGGGGTGTCACAAGGGGGGGGGGGGGGGAGTGGGACTGAGTTACTAGGGCCCAAGGAGGAGGGGCCTTAATTGTTTTATACTTTAGCTATTGAAAAATAGCAGATATACAAGCTCGCTAGATCTGCTATTTTTTAAAAGTCGTGAAAATCTGTGCAAATCTTTGAATATATGTCTTTTTTAAGCGAACATTTGTAACTCAAATTTTGCTTCTGGGGGGGTCCCTGGAACTAAATATTTTGAGATGGGGGTCCGTGGCCAAATACATATCATTTTGGGGGTCCTTCACATGAAAAAGTTTGAGCACTACTTACATAGAAAGAAACATAGGATTCTCGCACACATTTTCACGATTTTTCAAAAATAGCAGATCTACAAGCTCGCAGCGCAGCACTCTGTGCCGCGCTGTGAGGTTGTATATCTGCTATTTATCAATAGTTAAAGCACAAAAGAATGCGTAATAATGCGTTCCCAGTCTAAATGGGACCTGGGTACATCCTTGTACCCAGGGCCCAGAATTTGGTGCGACACCCCTGTCTCTCTCTCTCCCCCTCTCCGCCCCGTTCCCCCCGCGTCTCCCCACATGAAAAGGGGTAGTCTGGGGCCAAGACCCCCTGACAGGCTGGCACATCCATTAGTTTTAGCAGGACTTTTTAATGAGTTGCCTCTAATTCAAGAAGATACCCTGAGAGACGCCAAACACTCAAAGATGGAGAGAGGCAGCGCAGAGACATGGCTGCTGCAATGATATCCCACTAAGACCAACATGATCTACTAGGGGTGTAACGATAAAGTAACTGAATCGAAAAATCAATTTTATTTTGCAATGATCTACTATACTCAATATGAAAAAGCATATATCATACAGTTTTGGCTTTGTATCGTATCGGTATCGCTTAAAGGCGATACACCATGCATTTAAAAAGTATTTATGTCATATTGTTTATGTCCCAAAAACGTTTTTCAAAAGGTTTGAGGCTAAATTACCACTCCTGAATAGAGAGCCTCTCTCATTTTTGAATGGCTCTCAGAGCATTTCAGCTGCAGTACCACCTTTGGCCTGAACTGCGCCCCCCCCCCCCCCCCCAAATAATTTATTTTTTCTTTTAATGATTTTTTTTTATGATGACGTCACAATCGGCAGCAAATCTGGATAGCCTGTTTTGAGAACCCGTGGGATACTTTTAACCTTCGCCTTCTCAAAACCAGAGAAAGACACAACGGTCAGAAATGGGACTTTGTGAGGATAGAAGGTGCTAGTGGGACCCCAAAAAAAGGTTTTAAAATAGGAAAAGTGAAATTTCATGGTGTATCACCTTTAAAATGCAGATAATCGGTATTGAATCGTTTTGCAGTGCAAATTTGCACTGCAAACATTCAATACCGATCAATCAAATCAAATATTACAATCAAATAAATAAACAAACAATGAATAAACAATCAAATATTATAGAAACTAAGTATTTGTGCCTTGTATTTGGCAATTTTAAGAGGGAAAATTAAAAAGAGGGGTCTAATTACCTTTCCATTCCATAGCTACTCTTGGCCTATCGATAAATGTGCGTAATCTCTGTCTTATTGTCAAGGTGGGTTCGTCCATATGTGTTGAAATATAATGTCCATGTAGTTGCTAGATAATCACAGCGTTTACTTCCATAATATCAGATTTTTTTACACGTTTTACACAGATTTAATTTCTTTGTTAAATAGTTACTATATCGATTTTAAATCGTTGAATCGAATCGTATCGTATCGCCATGAATGAACCAATATCGTCCATGTATCGTATCGTCAACCATGTATCGTGATGCGTATCGTTGTTAAAATGTATCGTTACACCCCTATGATCTACAGATAGAGGAGTGGGGAGGAGAGAGAGAGAGAGAAAGAGAGAGAGAGAGAGAGAGAGAGAAGGGAGGGGGAGAGGGGGGGCTACTGACTGAGACAGAAAGATGAGATACTACATGATCAGAGGAGAAAATAATTAGCTCTTTGTCTTCTCTCCTACATTCTGTGGATTTCTTTAATTATTGCCTCGCAAGGGCTTTTCCTCTGTTTCCCCTTTTAAGATCTGCATATAGGGAAAACAACTGTTCAAAAAAAACATAAAAGAGGCTCATAATATACACTGGCGTGACGAGAGAGAGAGAGACAGAGAGAGGGAGGGAGGTGAGGGATAGCCGAACAAGCGTATGTACTGGAGTCTCAAACGCGACACTCAGCCTTGGCCCTGTCGTCACTCGTATCTCCAAGTTTCACATTTGTACATTTCTTCACAAAGTAAACCCCTGCTCCATCAATACAAGACTGTTGCGCGAAACCAGTGAACATAGCAGATGTACAAGCACACAACGCCTCGCGGCGCGAGGCGTTGTGTGCTTGTAGATCGGCTATTTTCACTAGTTTAAATCATTTTTAAAATGATAAATACAAAACGAACGGTTTTGGACATGCACCCGACGACAATGTTATGAAAGAGGGAGTGTGATGTCTTCACAGAGCCTCTGAATTGTGCTGAATGAAAGGCCAGTAGGAGCGAGATCATTTAGCGACCTACAACCGGGTCGCGACGTGGTCGGTAGTTTTCAGCGACCGGGTCGCTAAATCGAGCGACCGGGTCGCTAAATCACCGACCGCGCCGCTAAATCGACCGACCCGGTCGCTAAATCTACCGACCTGCCTGCAGTTTTGCGTGGCAGGTTAGCCTAACTGAGGTAACGGTCGGGAGGTTGCGTGGCAGGTTAGCCTAACTGAGGTAAGGTTACTGAGGTTAGGTTTAGGGTTAGGGTTAGGGTTAGTAGGTCGGTGGAAGCGACCACCGGTCGGTGGATTTACCTACCCGGTCGCTGGATTAGCGTCCCAGTCGGTGGAATTAGCGTCCCGGTCGATGGAATTAGCGTCCCAGTCGGTCGATTTAGCGACCCGGTCGCTCGCTTTAGTGCCGCGGTCGGTGATTTAGCGACCCGGTCGCTCCATTTAGCGACCCGGTCGCTCGCTTTAGTGCCGCGGTCGGTGATTTAGCGACCGGTCGCTCCATTTAGCGACCCGGTCGCTCGATTTTGCGACCCGGTCGCTGAAAACTACCGACCACGTCGCGACCCGGTTGTAGGTCGCTAAATGATCTCGCCCTCTCTCTGAAAGGCTATGGACATGCTGATGCAATTGGTTCCCAAGAGCATTTAATCTGGCCTCCTTAATGAGGGGTGTGGCATCAGAGATAACTCATATAGTACTTCACCCTGGCATGTTTTGTCGGTAGAAAATGTGTTAGTACACATTAATTTGCTCAATTTGCAGATTATTCCACCGCAATCGTGTGGGACCGCTAATATGTCTGGACATCCCCAAAACAAACAAACAAACACACCTGGAGGGGTGACGGGGCTTTCTCAGTTGCAGCCCCCCTCCCTTTGGAACTCACTCCCACCTCACATCCATCCAGGCACGTGCACACATAGACATCAAAGGGGGCTTGAGCCCCTGCCCTTTTATCCGTCTGTAAAAAGTGCCCTCTCCAGACCATGAATGCAGTTTTTTTACTATGGTGAGAAATTGATTAAATGCTTAGTTCAGTGTGGTATCAGGCACCAAAAATAGCCGACCTCCAAGCTCACAACGCGTCGCAGCGCACCGCGTTGTGAGCTTGGAGGTCGGCTATTTTCGATATTTTCACCAAAAGGTCATTTTCGAAATTTCAGCCCCTGCCTCTCTAATATTCTATACACGTCCCTGCTCACATCAAAGCCGCCCCCCACCATTGCCGCGTTCAAAGCCTCCCTCAAAACCCACCTTTTCAGACACGCTTTCACCACCTAACTCAAATCATATCTCCCGTTCTGCCTTTTAGTCTTAGCTAATTTCTTTTTTTTCTTCTCTCCTAATAAAGTTGTTTGTTTTTATTTGTTTTGTAAAGTGACTTTCAGAGAACATGCTCCGAAGGAAGCAAACACATGTGTGATGAATATTATCACTTTCTATCATTTATCATTGTCTGACTGGTGGCAACCATTTATGTCCAACCAAAAAACGCTATTGCTCAGGAAATGGTAAACAAAATAAGAACCTGTGTTCTAATGGTTCCAATGAAGTTATTATTTAGGCACAATCTCTTGTTAATACTTTTCAGCGGTCGAATAAACAGCTCCACTTTTCACTTTCAAAAAGGTTTCACAAATAATGATGATCTACAATCTACAAGATGCAACACTTTGTGAGCTTGTAGATGAGCTATTTCCGAAACTTTTGTTCAGACCCTCTTGTATGACATTTGAGGGCATTACATTACAAAAGAAATATGGAGGTACAAGGTTTCTGCCTTCTGTACTGTGATAAATACACAGTACTGTAGTGTGGCTGTAATACAAGCGTTACACTCGAACTTGGCCACCGGGTTAATGCTACAATTAAGGGTCAGTCACTGTGAACAAATTAATAGTCATTTCCAAAGACAGATGGACTAATTCCGGGGATATAGGTATTAGGTAATGACTAATTATTTTTTGCAGGGTGATTATTCAACGGAATTCAATTTAAAAGCCAAAACAGTCTGGCCCATTAGGCCTAGTTATGGTTCCTCTGTGGGCAATTGCAACCGCAATGCATGATGGGAGGAGGACCCAAGTCCAAAGAGGTGATTGGGAAAGAAGAGCAAGGTCAACAAGGGTCAAAGAAGAGAGAAATATCGTCTCTGGTGAGCTGGGAGCTCAGTGTAGCGTAACGTTTCATAATGAACCTCAATATGAAAACATGCACTGACCTACAACCAGTGGTGAAAGATAAACAAGTGTGTTTGCTTTTGTTGTACTCAAGTACAATTTTGAGGTATTTTTACTTTACTTTTATGAGTATGTACATTTTTCTGATATATCTGAGGTAAATATTGTACTTCTAACTTCACTACAGTTATTTGAAAAGGGTCCGCGTCAATATGCCGACGGGCCGGTATGCCGACGAACTAAACCTAACCCTAACACCTAACACTAAGCCTAACCTCAGTAACCGTGAAGCGGGTGAGTAACTAACCTGCCGACGCTACTAGGAACAACATACCGGCGGAACAATGAGCGGACTTGAAAATGTTACAAGTTACATGGCAGATTTTTTTTTTCTTTTTTAAAATTATTACAAATACAGAAGCATTAAACACCCCATTAAAGTCCTCTTAGTACTTTGGCTATTCACAAATAACTTACAACATGTCACATTACGATTCCTTGTGACGTTGAAGATCTGCTATTTTATGGAAAGAATTTGTCACATATTGAAAACAACTTGTGAAACGGGACATTCTGCATAACGAGTACTTAATTTACTTTTGGTACTTAAAAAGTGTGTTTTAATGCCAGTGAGTACATGTTGTACCAAGCACAGTTTTCAATACGGGACTTCCGAGTGATAATGAGAAAAATATGAAAACACGCATTGACCTACAACACACTTCCTGTTGGCTGTTAAATAGCCTTGCATACAGATTTGTTCTTATACCCTGCATTATTGTGTCTTAAAAAGATATATATACGTATATATTAAAAAGAATAATAATTGTAGGCTCAGGCTGTATGCATCTGACAAATGGGAAAATAATTGAACTTAAATATCGTCGTTGTCGGGTGGAAATCCTGTATCTCCAAGTTTCAAATGTGTACGTTCTTTTGCAAAGTAATGCCCTGCTTCATCATACAAGGCCGTCGGACAAAAGTAGTGAAAACAGCTGATCTACAAGCACACAACGCCTCGCACCGCGAGGCGTTGTGTGCTTGTAGATCTGCTGTTTTCACTAGTTTAAATCATTTTTAAAATGATGAATGAAAGTTTTGGACATACAAGGTTTTCACCCGACAACGACGATATGAAAACGAGCATTGACCTACGACACACTTGCTAGTCCTGTTGGCTGTTAAACAGCCTTGCATACAGATTTGTTCTTATAGCCTGCATCATTGTGTCTTAAAAAAAGAATCATTGTAGGCTCAGGCTGTATGCATCTGACAAATGGGAAAATAATTGAACTAAAATATGGTTATTGCTTGCTGAGTCTGATACATACATATTATGTATGGAAAGTATTGTGGAGTTTACTTCCTGCTGCAAAGTAAAGCAAACAACAAACTTTTATTGTTGGTTCAAATGTATTTTGAAAAACTGTACTCTTCCCAAAAGCGGTGCTCCATATAGTTTGGCATGCGCTTGACTACCAAGGTCTGCTTTTATGTTAGCAGCTGAATATAAGTTCCTATTTTGGGCACAGAAAAACATTTTGAAAAACTATATAGATGTTTTTTAAAAAGATTGTTTTGAATAGGGCTGTATGTTTACTTGTTGTTTACTTCTTAGGTGGTTAATTAATGTACGTTACATATTTTGTCTCTCATAGAGTTGGACTTTAATTTGTGCTGGCTGCGCAGAGCTTGAATATGGAGTTTAGCCAAAATTGGGAGAGAATAATATGGGTCAATTATGAATTTAGCTGAATTCACTTAAACTCTCACACTTTGCAGTTGTTTTTGTGCAGAAATGTTGGTGTGTTTATTTGTATTTTTCTTTTTTCTTTCTTCCTTTTTTAGTATATTACTTTCATTGCATATAGAGCAGCAACGTGCAGTGAGGTGTTCATTATAGGGTGTGCCAAATGTAGTTCTAAGAGCGGCCATTTCTTGGGTCAACACAGCCTTACACAGGTGTTCTGATTAGACTATAGCATTAGTTCTATGCAATCAAACAATTGAAAAACCTGTGTTTTGACCCAAGAAATGGCCGCTAAGGACTACAATTGCGTCACCGCTGGCACACACTATAGGACATTTTCTTCCAACAAGGTGAAATAGGACCACTTCAAAGTGTCAGTGGTGTAAAGTAACTAAGTATGTTTAATTAAGTACTGTACATGAGTACAATTTTTAGGTATTTGTACTTTACTTGAGTATTTCCAATATTTAAGTACTTTTACTTCTACTCCACTACATATATAGCCTTTTTTTTTTTAAACCTTACTTTGCAGATATAAATGATAATATTATAAAACATACATTAATCCACTTTAGCGATATGTTTTACCTTGGCTATTTTACACCTTGGCTATTTTCTACCTTGGCTTGCCAACACTTTCGTGCTTTTACTCAAGTAAATGTTGAATTGCAGACTTTTACTTGTAACAAATTCTACATTGCAGTATTGATACTTTTACTTAAGTAAAAATTCTGAGTACTTTTTCCACCACTGGCCCTAGGCATAATTGCCTAACTCATATTTTGAAGGTTTTCAGAAAAATCATGTTTAGAGAAACCAGCACAAACTCAGTCTCTGCCTGCTGATTCATCCTGCCTCATTGCCTATTATGGCTACCAAAATGCTTGTAACATTCAAAATAATGTCTGTCTAAGTCAAAAGGTTAGCCTCATAGCATAAATGCCAAAGTAATTTTTGAACGTAACACACATTCTGATAGGCTGAGGACATAGGCAATAAGGCACAATGAAGCAGCAGTGTTAGGAGAGTAGAGTTAGGCAGAAAAAATGCCAATTATGTTATGAAGCTTCGAATGCGATACTGTATTTGTATGTCAATACACCCGTTTATTATCAGTGAATGGATATGTTGGTGTGTACACAGTATATAGAGGGGTGCAACTCGACTTGAGCAACACAGCATTTAGCAACGCTGCTCGACAATGATGCCCTGTAGTTCAGACTGAATCGATGGCTGATCCTCCCCTGAGAATTTAAGAAATACCCCCTTTTATCTGTACCTTTGAACAGTCTGCTCTTGCTGAAGAGCATCATAACAGATAATCTCTCCTCCAGAATTGGAGAAGACCGGTGCCAGTCTGAGATACAGATGGCAGCTTGGCAGTGGTTCTCAAAGTGGGGTCCGGGACCCCCAGGGGTCCTCAAGGGGGTAACAAGGAGTCAACCTGGAAAATTACTTAATAATAAGTAGGGCTGGGAAGCGATTAAAAAATGTAATCTAATTAATTACAAGCTCTGTGATTAATTAATCGCAATTAATCGCATTTTAATCGCACATCGATATTTGACCTGAAAAGCATTTTTTTCAAGTAAAACACATTTTGTTGTACGAGTGAATCAACAAGTCCGTTTTTTTAATCTAAATTTTGCATCCACTGGGCCAACCAAAGCGCTCTGAACGGCTACTTCTCCCTTTGCGTTTGTTGTCTCTTCTTGGTTGGTGCATTGCTATGATCGGTATGACCGAAACTGAAGGTTCTGTGGTGTAAAAACTAAGTGCGATTAAAATGCGTAAATCTTTTTAATCGCGTTAATTTTCTGTAATTAATTAATCGCAATTAATCAGTTAAAGTCCCAGCCCTAATAATAAGTTAATATAGCATCAAATCATTTTAACCATTTAATCTGTTTAACCACTTTAATCCTAGTAAATACCTATATACCTACTTACCTATATACCTATCCACCTACGTATCTATACCTACCTAGTACGCAGCCGAAAGCAGTACTTGCGCGCTCTGCTGGCGCAAGTAACTGGGCTACCTAAGTAAATATAAACAAAGGCAGAGAAAGGCAGAAGTAAAGGCATCCCATACTGTAGCAGCAGATATCAAATCACACAGTACAGTAAGGAGTGTGTGGGAATGGAGTACATTCACAGTCGTACTGACTCGTACACACATACAGTGACAGTGCCAGTGTAATGGGAGCTTATGCAGTATATGACTGTCATGGCGACACGGCTCAGTGCCTCTTCAGCAGCTTTGGCTATGCACCGCTTGGCGCGCATACCGTCACTGTCGGGCAGAAACCTCGTATCTCCAAGTTTCAAATGTGTACGTTTTTCGCGAAGTAAAGCCCTGCACAAAAGTAGTGAAAACAGCAGATCTACAAGCACACAGTGCTTGTAGATCGGCTGTTTTCACTAGTTTAGTTCATTTTTTTAAATGATAAAAACGAACGGGTTTGGACATACAAGGTTTCCACCCGACAACGACGATATGTCCTGGAGGAGGGAGGGAGCTCACCTCTGATGATGTGCTCCTCCCTCCGCAGCAGCGCTAAGGACACTCGTATAGCCAGAGGAGAAGTGAAGCCAGTAAGCCAGATATTCCTCCATCTCCATCCCTGACCCCCAGAGACCATCATGTGTGTGGAAATGGGGACTCTGCCCAGTGGCGGAAAGAGCACTCCGATCTTGGGCTTGAGTAAAAATAGTGACGTGTGTACAAAGGTATTATCATCAATATATATTCGGTAGCAAGTGAAAGTACCCATTATCCAGAATCATACATCATGCCTTTATGATCATTGACCAATCATGCTAATCTTATTGGACTATAATTATTGGTGATTGACCTCCTACGCCCTATTTTATACATAAGCTATTCGAATATGGTATATCTCTGTCTGTCACGTCACGTCACACGTTTCCCCTTCTCATATCTCCGTCACCGTTGCCCCTATCCATGCCAAACTTTGCACACACACACCTTGGCTGACAAACCACAACCTCATTTCTCACCTGGCCCTCTTCTAGCGCCACCATGAGGCCGATTCTTGCAAAACACATTTTTGGACACTGCTCCTACAGATTTTGCCCTAAAATCACGCAAAGCGGTACACAGTGGCCCTCATTTATCAACGTGGTGCAGATCAAAATTTGGGTGTACACCGAAATTTAGGGAAGTCTCGACATTTATCATTTCAACTTGACTTTGACGTTGGCGTAGGGTAGGATCAAATCTCACGTCAAGTCCAGAGGTGGTGTAGGATTCATCCTACACCACTTTGTTCCATTGTAGACGTGCGGAGCAGCATTGTGTAACTATTTGACAGGCAATGGACACATGTATCCACTCGAAAATGTATATCCAACACAATAATAAATAATCCTGTGAAAATATAACATTTTATAAAAGTATATTATAGCCAGCTACATCATGGACATGCACGCCGATTTTATTTCCAAGTTACAATGACAAGCAATCAAAATCTAGCAACATGGAAGCAATCTACTGTTAAGTGCTTTAACAGTCTATATTTTAAGATTGCAGACCTGGCTCAGAACAAGCACATTATAGCCTACGAACGCATGCGAGAGCATTTTCGGGACCAGCGCGGCGCCGCTGTGATCTACCGTGAGGCGGCTGAGGCGTGAGCCTCCAATTTATACAGTGACGCGAGTCCTTTTAAATATGGATAAAACCCGAAGCTCCAAACCTGGCTGTGCCCAGCCCCGCGCACGCACGCTGCGGATGATTTATTTGGGGGTCCACGGCCCACTTGGGAGAAGACCAGCCCGCGCAGGAACGGTACATGATCGCTAGTTCAAGCACTCAAAAGTGCATTGCGCTCGTCACCGAAATTGGGTTAAATTAATATCCAAAACGTAACCGTGGGGTCTCGCAATTTATACAGTAGCCTAGATACTGTACACTATGCTGGAGTTAATGGTGAAACCCGACGTGGCGAGCCTTGAGATCATGGTCATGGGGAATATGATTGCTTGTAACCAAATGAACGCGCTCTGTCTGCGCACGCACGGCACGGGTAGGCAATGGTTTAAATTAATATCCAAAAGTATTCATGGCAGTGACTTGTGTCATTCATGTCGGCTGCAGTGCTATAGCCTCCTTGTCAAAGATTGTAAGGCCTACCGTTGGTTAATCCCACGTTTCCACTGTCAAAGACTGCTGTGTAAACCAAAATGCTGCTGTTCCAAGTAGCCTAGTTGCGTGTGTAGGTGTGTGCGTGCATGTGTGCGTGGTCTGTGTGGGACGCGGCCGGACATGGCTTTTCTTTGGTTGTTAGGTCGTATTCGGGTTGTTCTGGTCGTAAAATGGGGGCGTTTCGAGAATAATTAAGGGCGTGTTATTTAAATTTCAGCCTGCGCATTTATCAACGCTGGGATCAAATGTACGCCAGGTGTGTCTGTTTAGGAAGCATTGATAAATGCAGTGCACACGTTGCCCTACGCAAAATTTGGTGAAAAAAATAGACCATTTTTTACACTCCATTGATAAATGAGGGCCACTATGTCTAGACTCATGTCATCAACATGGATCTGTCACATTTAGCACCACCATCTGGCCCATTTTTTAAACACATTTTTAGACACTGCTCCTACAGATTTTGCCCTCAAATCATGCAAAATCATGCCCTCAAATCAGTATGTCTAGAGTCATGAACATGGATCTGTCCCATTTAGCACCACCATCAGGCTGATTTTTACATGCGACCTGGCGGTCGCTTATTTCCCGAATTAGGGAGTCTTACTGGTCTACAAGCTCACAAAGCATAGCCTTGCAACGTTCTGGTTCTGCTTTTTTTTACATTTTCAAGGTTTCACGGTAATAATTTGACTAAAGCTGCATGTCAAATAAATGTATCAAAGCACTTATTAGGCATTGCCACACAGGCATGGAGGCAGGCATCGCCGGTTCAATTCCCGATCTGGACAACCTTTGCCGCGTGTCACTCCCCATCTCTCCCCCCCTTTCCTGTCAGTCTACTGTCCTATCAATGAAGTCATAAAAGCCCAAAAACAAATCCTAAAAAAATAAAGAAATTAAAATGCTCAATTAAAGTAAAAATGCCTTCACACTGTAGGCTACTTATACAGCACTTGAAGAGAATGTGCTTGGTTACTCTCCACCACTGGGAGATGGGAAGTGTGCCTTGATGAAGCGGCAACAGAGTCCAGCCTAACAGATGAATGCACGCAATCGGGCACAACAGTGACCATGTCTGCTGACAAGGAAGAAGGAGACGTTGGCCATCACTCTGTCACTGGGCCCTTTACACACCACTGCTAACTGTGATGGAATGGAGTGATGAGACGTGATGGAACGGAACGTTAGACTGATTTGTAGGCTGGCTAGAGCAGTTGCCACCAATTGCAGCCGGGCAGCCGCAAATGGACTTAAAGCAGGGGTCAGCCCAAGGACCCACTTAGCTGAGAGATGAGATGAGGCAGGGACCCACTACATATTAGAGCATTCACCAAATATTAGAATATTCGAATATCAAAGTCACTATTCGACATTGTTCACCGAAATCGAATATTCGCTTATTTTTTAAGCGGTGAAAGCCGCTTCCAAGGAGTGGCTTTGTGGGTCCCATGTGTGTCCCCCACGTCCATATATGGTCATTTCAGTCCAGAATGAACAGGTTTTATCTGTCCGTAAATGTGTGTCCCATGTGTGTCCCCCATGTCCATATATGGTCATTTCAGTCCAGAATGAACAGGTTTTATCTGTCCCGTACGTCCAGAATATGTGTGTAGTGTCCGTCCCGGTCTGATGATGGGATGATTAAAAATGTCCAATGAGACCATACTTTGAGGATTGGTCAAGCTTCACATGACAATTCGGCCCTCCAGATAAAATCATTCATTCATTCAGAATTCAGAATTCTGAGCTCTGGAACTCTAGAACACATACCGCTTCACTTCGAACCGAATATATACCGAGTTCATAGCTCTAGAATACATAGAATAAAAGTTCACCGCTTCACTTCGAACCGAGGTTTGATTTTTTATTTATTTTTATTGTTTTGTCTGTATATTTCTTCATGGTTTATAAAGCTTGGCTAGATAGGAAGTCATAAGAACCCATTACATTTAATGTGACTCGGTTCCGCAGATAAATATTGTGAAAATAGCAGATCTAGTAGATCGGCTATTTTCACAATGTTCGCCTCTTGCTTACTTAATATTTGACAGTCCTGTCGAATATTCGACTATTCGAATACTTTGAGGTCCAATAATTCGAATACTAAAAAACGCTATTCGTGAATGCCCTACTACATATTGTATACAATTGTGTTGCAGGTTGAAATTTTTCATATAGATTTCATAAGTCATATTTCCATAAACGTATTCGAAAATAGGAAGCAAATTATCAGAAATGCGCATTAAGACAAAGCAAATTTAGCCTGTTTCCATTTGTGGGCGTCATTTGAATTAGCGACGGTCGCATGAGCGTTGTCCAGCTGAACACCGCGAAGCGCTCCCTACCTCCTTGCCCACCACTGGTTCTGTCGGAGGTTGTCTTTGCACAACAGTCTGTAAAGAGCTACAGCTGGCTGCCTGGCACGTTGTGAATTTACACACGATCCGTGTCACTCCGTTAGACATGC
This sequence comes from Nannobrachium achirus, assembly GCF_963921795.1. Classification (NCBI taxonomy): domain Eukaryota; kingdom Metazoa; phylum Chordata; class Actinopteri; order Myctophiformes; family Myctophidae; genus Nannobrachium; species Nannobrachium achirus. The sequence goes on from NC_137812.1 coordinate 67,526,050, forward strand.
TATACATACAATGGACCAGAACTTCATAATTTATTCGCATTTATTGGCTGACTCGTTTCCATTCACTAATGCGCATTTAGTTTTTCGATAAAGCCTCAAAATCCACCTCTTTCAAGTGGATAAATGTTTTTGCGAATTAACAAAGTTTATTCGAATTTTGAAGTGTTTCCATAAAAAGATTTATGCGCAAAAGCATTAATGCACATTAAGAGGCTTTATGGAAACGCCACTATAGATGATTTCATATAGGCTTGCTTGACATGTTGGATTAATTCATGTGCATTTTCAGAAATGTAACCTCTAACCACCAAAATCCTAGTACACTGTTTTAACTCTGAGGACCCCCTAGGGTCCCAGACCCCCTGTTGAAGACCACTGCACTATAGCCATGGATCTCGGTGTGATCGTGCAGTCACTCCCCAATCTCCAAGTGTGCACAAAAGTCAGATGAACCAAACCTAGAAACCCCTCATCATATCTCATATCTGTGCATTACATCCATTCCACCAGTCTACGGTAAGTAAAGGGGACGTGGCAATTGTTTCATCTATTATTTGTGCATTTTGAAATGTGTTACAGTGCTCTTACATAGATTATAGCTGAAGCACTGTCATGTCATTAACGGCAAACAATGGCGTGTTTGTATTCCTACACCCCTGTTTATTACAAGTGGATTTTCAAAATTCCTCTTATCTGCAACTCGACTTGAGCAAAACGGCATTTAGCGACGCTGCTTTCACAATGATGCCCTGTAGTTCAGACAGAATCGATGGCTGATCCTCCCCTGAGAATTTCAGAAATACCCCCTTTTATCTGTACCTTTGTACAGTCTGCTCTTGCTGAAGAGCATCAACACAGATAATCTCTCCTCCTCTTGCCAGTCTGAGGGACAGACTGCAGCTTAATCTTACAGTAGGCTACTTCTGCCAAGGAAGCGGGGATGTCATTATAGGCTAAACATTTCAAACAGGGGTGTCGCACCAAATTCTGGGCCCTGGGTACAAGGATTCACTGTGGGCCCCCCCATGAATGCTTTAACTATTCCCCCGGAAGCAAAATGTGAGTTACAAATGTTTGCTTAAAGAATACATATGTTCAAAGATTTGCACACATTTTCACAACTTCAAAAATAGCAGATCTACAAGCTTGCAGAGAGTGCCGCGCTGTGAGCTTGTATATTCCCCTCCTTGTGACGCCCCTGATTTCAAAAGTGGAGCTGCGACATTGTGTTCTCACTCAACAGTAAACACACCAGCATAAAGTTTAAGTGTACAGAGGGTATCTACACATTTCTGAAGTGACAATTTGAGGACGTTTTAATACCTCTAAAATGACAAATTCAATATTGGTCAGATCTTGTGAAAATAGACGATCTACATCCTCACAACGGCTCGCAACGCATGAGCATGTAGATCTGCTATTTTCACAATAGAACTGTTTATTATGTGAAGTGAGGACCATGTGCACAGTATGGCAACTGTCACACATGTCCCATGTTGACTGACATCATTTAGTCAAGATCGTCAGGATGGATTCTCCATGGCGTGAGTAATCAATAGAAAAAAAAGTCATTTGAGGGGTGAACTACTCCTTTAAGACTGACTTTAGAAGCTGCGAGAACATCTACTGTAGAAGCGCTTATTGGTTCATTTGACGCAGTCACACACCAACAAAAAGCATCATACAAACAATTAAGTCTATTTAAATACATGTCACCGCTAATACACAGAGTGATGAAAACGCACACATGATACCACATGTAGCCTCTTTTCTCTCAAGTCCTCTCACACACACACACACACACACACACACACACACACACACACACACACACACACACACACACACACACACACACACACACACACACATCCGACTATAAAGCCCATAAAACAGGGTGGCGCGGCATGAGAGGAAACTCTCTCGCCGCGGGGCCTCGGGTACAATTAATGAAGTGGTGACATTATATATTTATTTACAAGTCATTAGGATTCAGGCCCCCAAAGAACACACATCCTGTCTTGCCAGGCTCTCTCTCTGGGGAACATTCATTATGTTTGGTCTACATAACAAAACAAAAAAAAAAGAAGAATTAAAAAAGCCAGCGCGTATAAAAGCCCCCACAACACAAGCCTGTGAGCCCGGCAAAGCTAGCTCCCCCTCCCCAGTTTGTGTTGTTGACAGGGGAACTTTAAACCTCAGAGACCTGGAACGCCACTTTAACCATTATTTTATGCTTTAACTATTGAAAAATAGCAGATATACAAGCTCACAGCGCGCTTGTAGATCTGCTATTTTTGAAAAATCGTGAAAATGTGTGCAAGTTTTTGAATATCTTTGACTCGATCTTTGACGCGACTTCTAAATCCTTCCTCTGAATCAGTGGTTCTCAAACTTTTTAATGTCAAGGACCCCCAAAATTTCATTTATTTGGCCGCAGACCCCCATCTCAAAATGTTGTTCCAGGGACCCCCCAGAAGCAGAGATTTGAGTTAAAAAAGTTTGCTTTGAAAAATATATATTGAAAAATGTGCACACATTTTCACGATTAAAAATAAATAAATAGCAGATCTACAAGCTTGTATATCTGCTATTTTTCAATAGTTAAAGCGTTCAATAATTCTAGACCTAAATGGGTTAAACACTGGGAACAAATGTTTGGGAGATAATGTTTATAGATTTAATTAAATTACAGGACGAGACAAAAGCAGCCTACGGGCAAAGCATTTGTGCTACTTAACACAGTGGCTGTGGCCATTGTTTGGACTGAATAATCACAGCTAAACATTGCAAATTATATATTTTTTGGGCACAATATATTTATGTTTGTCTTCATCGTGTTGTATAATATATGCTGACTAGGAAGCACACCAAAGGGCTTATCAAGTAATATCCGGATTAAAATACAGTGCTTAATTATTTAATACTTTAAGAACAATGTCTGAAAACAACATTGTATATTTTGTGCCGTGTTGTGTGTGTGTGTGTGTGTGTGTGTGTGTGTGTGTGTGTGTGTGTGTGTGTGTGTGTGTGTGTGTGTGTGTGTGTGTGTGTGTGTGTCTGTCTGTATGCATGTGGTATTTTTGTAAAATTTTGTACATTTACTCAAGTACTGCACTTTTTGAGGTATGTACTTCTTGAGTATTTATATTTTGTGATTTGTGATTTTTTTGAACTCCTGCTCAACTACATCTTCATTCAAATAATAACAAAATGGGTCTATGTTCTGATAGTACTAGTAACTATAGAGTGTTTTGGTCCATATTTGGACTTAAGCCTTATCCCCTGTGAAGAGAAAAAAAGCAGTTTCAGTTGCTCCACCAAAACTGTTGGGTGACAGATTTTCCTCCAATCAGGAAAGAGTGGGGCCTTCCTCCAATCATGGCCGAGTCTTACACGCACCAAGGCCCGCCCCCACTTGATCATGATTGGAGGAAGGCCCTCCGCTTGTCACAAACATGAAAACTGAAACTGAAACTTAAGTGAAATCACTTACCCTACCTTTAAATTTCGTCTCAAAGTCACCTATAGTTCTTTAAACACTCGAGCTTTTATACATCAGCTATTTACTATAGATCATCTATTTTAATTTTTTTTGTACATTAAAGGTCGTTGCACACCGCTGTGTTTTTTCGGCCGAATATAGGAGCGAATTTCAGAGCGTGTAAATACAGAAATCAACCTCACGTTATGTCTAAGTACAGTCAATTAATTTGATTGGCTTATAATTGCGCATTCCCACAATGACATCATAAAAAATATTAACTTAATATTTTCAGATGACTTCTTAAGGTGACAGTACCCCTTTAGGTGACAGTACCCCTTTAAGTAAAACATCCGAGTACTCCGCCACGGATGCCTGGCGCCACAGGGTTTTACCGTGTAACGGTGCCCTTGCCCATGTGTTCCCTCTGTCACAAAGCCAAAGTTGATATTGCACCACCGAAGGCTGTGCTAAATGGGGGGGGGGAGACACGGTAACACTTTTAACATCAAATGGTAGATGGCTTCAAACTCACACACACACAAAAAAAATATCAGTGGGTCTGTTATGTATCAGAGCGGCGCTTCAGAAACCGTGACCCCTTTTCATGCTGCGTAAATGAGTTCTCAATGAGAACCGGGACCTCTTTGAAGCCCACATAAAATGGAGGTGAGCCGTTTGTGAAGCATTTCAGATGGGTTGAAATGATCAAATTGAAACACGACATGATGAGATTATGGGGAAAAGGTAAGGCCTGACTGAATTGCAAGCGGGGGGATATATCGTCGTTTTTGGGCGGAAACCTCGTATCTCCAAGTTTCAAATTTGTACGTTTTTTCGCAAAGCAAAGCCTTGCTTCATCACACAAGGCCGCACAAAAGTAGTGAAAACAGCAGATCTACAAGCACACAACGCCTCGCGGTGCGAGGCGTTGTGTGCTTGTAGATCGGCTGTTTTCACTAGTTTAAATCATTTTGAAAATGATAAATGCAAAACGAACGGTTTTGGACATACAAGGTTTTCACCCGACAACGACGATATATATATAATACTGTAGCGGGAGAATGACAGGACTGTGCTTTCTGAGTGGAACGGCTGGGCTTACCGCAGGGCAATTTAAGGAACTACGGAGAAGCTGAAGAGTGGAGTTAAAAATGTAATTCCTTCCCCCACAAAACCCTGTTAGGTGGGTTTGGTTAGGGAATGTGTCCATCAGTCACTGAACTGATTTAATGTTCCCGCAATGTCCGGGAACACCATTTGCCGAAGCAAATTCCTTGCATGAACGGTACAGTTTTTAAACACTCCTTTTCTGGGATTTTTGTGGCTTCATTGTGACAGTGAGTCGCAGGGACATGCAGAGAATGTTAGAGAGGCAGGGGCTGAAATCTCTTTTGGTGAAAATATTGAAAATAGTACAACGCGTCGTGCTGCGATGCATTGTGAGCTTGGAGGTCGGCTATTTTCAGTGCTTGACAGCACACTGACCTAAACATAATCAAGTCATTACTGGATATGTGGCATATGGCATGGATTTCTACACAGAGAGGGCAATTCTTTCAACATAAGAAAGAATTGCAACATAAGCTGCATTCAAGTTCAGGAGAGTTTGGACAAGGCAAATCTCTTGAATTCTGCCTCAGGTATGGCATGGAAAGGGTTCATTTGCATTTCTTTCACCATAGTAAAAACTGCATTCATGGTCTGGAGAGGGCACTTATTACAGATGGGTAAAAGGGAAGGGGCTCAAGCCCCCTTTGATGTCTGTGTGTGTACGTGCCTGCATGAACGGTAGGTACACTTTCTGTTTTTTTAAACACTCCTTTTCTGGCATTTTTGCAGCTTCAATTGCAACAGTGAGTGGAGAGTCTGGAATTGTAGGACAGAGAGAGGTATAATGACATGCAGCAACCTTGTTTCAGACCTTGTTTCAGAATCGGCCGCGGCAAGGACTGAGCCTTGATTTGGTACGCGCTCTACGCTGTGAGCTAGTGGAATGCCCACATGAACCTTTCTGATCTGATATGTTCTGGCCTGATGTAGTATCTGACCTCCTGAGCTGTATTTTATACTTTGTTGTACGATAGTTCTGCGGCAGAGAATATAACCAATCTCCATCTGGATCAGATATTTTTGCAGTTTCTGAAAAGTGCAAATGTTATGTCTATAATAACGTGCCCAAAATAGGGACTAATATGCCAATAGTAAAAGGATTTGTCACCAGCATGGGAAGCCAAGGTTTCTAACATTTCTAGCTGTTGCTGCAGCCGTCGTTCACTTACGCTTTAATTTTGAAGAGCCTCGGAAGCTTTGTGCGTGTGCACGTGAGTGTCCACTGACGATTGAGGAGGATAATCCATTTGTTTACAAACGCTCGCGAAACTAAAATCCAAACCGGGGCCGACCATCGCGGTAAAGTGTTGCCGTGAAAACAGGCAGATCTCTGCTTCCCTGGCGTTCTTTGCACCTTATTCATAGATAAAGCCCTTTTTATGTTTCAGCATAGAATAGAAATCAATGCAGCCTAGACGCGCCATTTTGTGTCTCTGCGAGCCACGTTATGACGTATGGACCAGGGTCTTTCACAGGGAACACAACATGCACGCAGCAGCACGCTGCACAGTTAACCCTTTGTCTCGTTCCTGAACGAGACAACTCCTTTGGGCACAGCGACCTCCAGTGGCCGTATCTTGTTACTGAATGAGTTTGGCACCCAAGTTGTTAACAGTAGTTCACCCCCAAAATGACCATGGAGACCTGTCCACAGCCTACAAAAAAAAAAAAAAAAAAAGTGAAAAAAATCTGTTCAGGAACTGGCTCCTGTGTTCCTACAGTTTGTGGCTCGGAGGGACAACATCTGCACGGTTGCCGGTTGCCATGGTAATAGTGCAGCGATCAAATGGGTCCGTGAAGAAGCCGTTCCGAGAGGTTTAGTTCCGCTTTTTTAGTTCCGGAGGCAATAAAATCTTTATTTTAATTAAAGCTTATTAAATTCTCGGGTTTATCGGGCCTGGCAGGGAGCTACATAGACAGAGTTATTTTTGGTCAGTAAGTGAGTTGTGGATGGAATAACATCAGAGTAAGGTAATAAAAGCACTAATCCGGAATTCTTCTTATGATAATGTTATATTATGAATAGAATCATAGTGTTTTCACAATTATTTGGGGGCCCACTTGCACTATCCTCGCGGCCCGCCATTGGGCCCCGTCCCGCAGGTTGGGAACCGCAAAGCCGTATCATGATACACAATTTTATTACAATTCTTTTTTCAAGTTGGTTTTATGGATATTTTTCAAGTTGCTTGACAAAAACTAGACTCTCTGGGTTCCTTTTGGGAGGTCTAAATTGAACTTTACAAGTATGTAACTCTGACAGTATACAAATGAAACCAAATGGACCCGTAAGGGTCCATTTGGTTTCATTTGTTAAGTGGAGACCTTGACATTACATTTTGAGAACTACTGATTTAGACCAAAATGCAGGTTTAAATTGAATTCTGCAATGAATCTCTGTATTAACGATTAAACAGGATTTTTTACAAGGCTCCCTCAATTGTATCACGATATATATATACGATACCTCTGAAAAGGCATATCGTGGAGACATTGTATTGTCTCAGCGATAATTATCACCATATCGCCCAACCCTATCCTCGACTAAACATCCTCTTTCACAGTGTGTGTGTTCGCTCTCCTCGCTTCCCCAAACACAAAGTCAAAGCAAAGTCACGTTGCATCATCATATTATTCATCTGAAAATGTCTTTTTTCGAGACACCCACATATCACGTTTTCTCTAATATCAGCCTCGACCCCCCCCCCCCCACCAGTTCTCTTTGTCCAGTTCCCGGGGGGTGGGGTGTTGGGGGGGTGGGTGTGGGGGTAGTGCTGGGTGGGTTACTGGGTCAGTCCCACGCTGGGGGCCATGACAGCCATGACAGGAGGTTAGAATAGAAGCTAAAAAAATAGGCCAACGATAGAAAGAATTAAGGTAGCAAATGCTGGCCGCCGACGCGGAATCCGCGCAGAGCTGCGGCGAGAACAACGCGCAGACATCGACATCGTCACCGTCGTCGTGTGTGCGACGTCCAAAAATATGTATGTCCAAAATCATTATTTTTTTATTTCTTCCAGACAGCAACGATTATGCAGTAGACTATATTAACTGACACATATAGACTTAGCGTGAAGAGACCTATCCAGATGTAACATATCCGGATGTGACGGAGAGCTCAAAGTACAATTTGCACTAAAGTCAGCTGGAGAAGTGGAGGACCTATAGGTGTTACATGGAGAGTATAACTGGTTTTCTTCAGAATATCGTCGTTGTCGGGTGGAAACCTTGTATGTCCAAAACCGTTAGTTTTTGTATTTATCATTTAAAAAACAAACTAAACTAGTGAAAACAGCCGATCTACAAGCACACAATGCCTCGCCTTGTGTTAGGGTTAGGGTTAGGCATAGTTTTACTGAGGTTAGGGTTAGGGTTAGAGTTAGGCATAGTAGCATTCACCAGATTAACATTCACCAGATTCGGACTAGTGGGATGTAGTAACAATGAGATGTCGGACCAATGCCATGGCACCCTACACATTCAGGGCTATATAGCTCTGTATCTGGCAATATTTGTATGTGTCCACATGGCAAAAAAATAGCAATTTGTTTTGACAAAAAAGTCCATGGCGACGAACCCTGCAGTTAAGGATGGATGGCTTTACACGTGCGGTGGGAGGCCATTATGATGATGACCGGCGCACATTCAGAACTGCCAGGTAGGCAGGTAAACATCAAAAGATGGAGCTGGACTGTGTGTCAGCACTCCGTCTCACCACTGGAGCATGGGGTTAGCCTTGGGGAGAGAATCATCTCACTCAACCCACCAACTTTCCCAAAGGACTCTCTCTCTCTCTCTCTCTAACAAAAGTCTGACTTACAGTATACTTAGTTTCGCCCAGGCGCCGTGCAATGAGAAATCGCTGATCTGCAAGGTCACAATTGTGAGAAGTTGAACAGTTGTGAGCTTGTAGATCAGCTATTTTCTGTGTATGACACAGGTATGTACCCAAGTAAGCAGTGGTGGAAAAAGTACTCACATTCTTTACTTAATTAAAAGTTTCAATACTGCAACACAGAAATACTCCGTTACAAGTAAAAGTTCAGAATTCAAAATGTACTTGAGTAGAAGTAAGTAAGTATTGGCATCAAAATGTACTTAAAGTACCAAAAGTACAAAAGTACAAAGTACAAAATGTTTGAAAATAGCAGATCTACAAGCTCACAACGCGCTGCAGCGCAAATCGCCAAGGTATAAAATAGGGCTAAAGTGGTTTATGTATGTTTTATGATAATATAATTTATATCTGCAAAGTAACTAACTAAAGTTTTCAAATAAATATAGTGGAGTAAAAGTACAATATTTGGATCCAAGATGTAGTGGAGTAAAAGTAAAAGTATTGGAAATTGGTAATACTCAAGTAAAGTACAGATACCTCAAAAATGTACTTAAGTACAGTACTTATGTAAATGTACTTAGTTACTTTACACCACTGCAAGTAAGTATAAAGCAGCCTAGACTCTTTCCACCCATCTCTCTTACTCCTCTTCCCTCGAACTCTCGTTAAAACAGTTCTGTGCTCCTTCAAATCAGGAACATCCTTGGGTCTGGGGGATGTCGAGTTTCCCCACGTTCGTCTGAAATTGATAGTCAGTCACCTGAGGTTGCGTCATCATTCTGAGGTTGTTAAAGTTGAAGCATGAGAGGAAAAGGAAATTAGCCCGCATCACGGTTCGCCTTGTGGGATTGGGAATAGAAACGATAAGCTGCTGCAGCATTTATGACTTTTAAGACTATTGCACTTCATTATGCGGTTTGTGGTTATTACTAATGGTCAGTGGTACAGTGAGCATTTGAAGCACTTACTGATAGCAGATATTCCATTAACTATTTAAGCTTTGACTGAACATCATTTTAACCCAGTTAGACCGGGTAGAAAAATAGCAGATCTACAAGCTCACAGCGCGGCACCGAGTGCCGTGCTGCGAGCTTGTAGATCTGCTATTTTTGAAAAATCTTGAAAATGTGTGCAATTCTTTGAATATTTTGACCCGATTCCATAAGTGTCTTCTCAATCCTTCTAAGGTTTTTTGAAAAAAGATATGTTTCTATGTCGGCGGTGCACCCCCAAAATGATATGTATTTGACCATGGACCTCCATCTCAAAATATTGTATCAGGGACCCCCCAGAAGCAAATATTTGAGTTACAAATGTTCCCTTTAAAAAATAAATATATACATTCAAAGATTTACAAGCTCACAGCCGCGCTGAGAGCTTGTAGATCTGCTATTTTTTCAATAGTTAAAGCATTCAATAATTCTAGGACTAAATGAGTTAACTGCTGCACTGTACAGGATATATCTATCATGAGTAATATTCAAACCTGATTATGCCTCCAAGTTTCCCTCATTTTTCTGGATGCCAGAAGTTGCTAACCTTTTCTGGATAAGAGCCCACTTGACCACTTAACCTCCAGTTAAGTAGTCCGACGGGTTATTATTTAATGATAAATCAATTGATTGTGTTCTAGCGTCAAATAGCATACTTTAAGTTCCTGTTCATCTGTATCACAATTAGCCTAATAATATTTTTTTTGAGCGGTGGTAAACCGCTCCATAGAGTGGCTGTGTGTCTGTAGCCACTTTTCCTCAGCGTTTTGCCATAGCAATGTGTTTTTCCTCAGCGTTTTGCCATAGCAATGTGTGTGTGTGTGTAGCCTGTATTACATCACCAATTACATCCTAGACCTATATCCTAGTCTTTTTCCTCAGCGTTTTGCCATAGCAATGTGTGTGTGTGTAGCCTGTATATTACATCACCAATTACGCTGTGCGTGTGTCTGTAGCCACCTTTTCCTTAGCGTTTTGCCATAGCAATGTGTGTGTGTGTAGCCTGTATTACATCACCAATTACGCTGTGCGTGTGTCTGTAGCCACTTTTTCCTTAGCGTTTTGCCATAGCAATGTGTGTGTGTGTAGCCTGTATTACATCACCAATTACATCCTAGACCTATATCCTAGTCTGAAGACGTTATGCAAGCACGACCACCGCTCACTTCACATTGGGTGTGATTTTTTAGGTTTTAAAGGAAAAAAAAATACCTTGACATAATTGCAACCGTCAGGTCGCAAGTTAGTATGACAAGCTCCACCGGCTGTCCGCCTCGTCTGTCCGTCACATCGTTGCCCCTATCCATGCCAAACTTTGCACACACACTCCTTGGCTGGCAGACCACAACCTCTGCCCCTGATTTCTCACATGCCTCTCTTCTAGCGCCACCATGAGGTTGCTTTTTGCAGACAACATTATTGTGTATACATGGCACCGTTGCCCCTATCCATGCCCAACTTTGCACACACACTCCTTGGCTGGCAATCCACAACCCCTGCCCGATTTCTCACATGCCCCTCTTCTAGCGCCACCATGAAGGTTGCCGACCTGACGGTCGCCTTATCTCCCGATTAGGGAGTCTTACTGGTATATTATCAATACAAGCTCAGTGTTTTGCCAATTATTTTATTTACTTGCCCCCAGGCCTACATGTTGGGAATCGCTGGTGTATGGACAGCTTTCCACTTTCATTTCAAACTGACCTCAGTTCAACTCTGGCTATGTTAATCACATTATCATGGATAACACACTTGTACACGGCAGACAGGATATGGCTCTAAGACTCAGCTCCATTGCATCCTGTTCTCTATGCTCACCTTCTCCTCAAGGGAGGAAATTCAAAAAGGAGAAAAATCTGTGTTTCCATATTGTCTTATTAAAGCACATCTGGATAACATACGCTGGTTGCGGGGGGAAAAATCCATTAAAGGAGAATATAATATAAAGGGGAAATGCAAAATAACAGCATACAAACGTATAATTAGTGTAATTAGTGTGGTATATCTGCATATCGTCGTTGTCGGATGGAAACCTCGTATCTCCAAGTTTCAAATGTGTACGTTCTTTCGTAAGTAAAGCCCTGCTTCATCATACAAGGCCGTCACACAAAAGTAGTGAAAACAGCCGATCTACAAGCACACGACGGCTCGCACCGCGAGGCGTTGTGTGCTTGTAGATCGACTGTTTTCGCTAGTTTAAATCATTTTTAAAACGATAAATGCAAAACAAACGGTCTTGGACATACAAGGTTTTCACCCGACAACGACGATATACAAGAGCCTTGTTATTACCAGAATGTAAGATAAACAAGTTCTGTGTTATTTGTGTGTAGGTTTTTTCTCTTATAACTTAAAATAATGCCGTGAAAACGGTCCAGCCTGCGAGCGTTGTCCTTGTCAACTTGAATTGCCTTGATAGCGCGGCCGACCCACTTCCATTGTCTAACGTTCCCGAGTTTGACCTCGAAGTTTGAAGAGTAGCTTCAAAATAATTAACCTGGGCTACAGCATGTAATTAACTAACAGGTACCTCTGGGTGGGTGGCGGGCGTCTGCGGACGGTAATGTGGGTTTGCTGCGGGGGAAGCTAATTGAATTTGATACTTTGTGTCAAACAGAACCCGCACAAACTTGACGGTCATTAATTAAAACAGCGGAATCGCATCCCTCATTCGGCCGGGGCCCCCTCTCCCCCCTCCCCCCCTCCCCCGCCCGCCCGTTCATAAAAGACAGAACGAGGAGGGGTGAACGTCAGAGACCTTGAGAGAGTTAGTGTGTCAGGGAGGGAGAGCAGGGACGTGCAGAGAATTTTAGAGGCAGGGGCCGACATTTCTAAAAGGGCCTTTTGGTGGAAATATCGAAAATAGCAGACCAGCGTAGCGCTGCGACGCGTGGTGAGCTTGGAGGTCGGCTATTTTCAGTACTTGATACCCACTAAACTAAGCATACAAAAGGCAATACTGGAGATTTGGCATACGGCATGGAATTTTTCACACAGGCAATTCTTTCAACATAACATGTATTCAGGAGAGTTTGGACAAGGTCATTCTCTTAAATGCTGCCTTCAGGTATGGCATGGAAAGAGGGCATTTGCATTTCTTTCACCATAGCAAAAACTGCATTCATGGTCTGGAGAGGGCACTTTTTACAGGCGGATAAAAGGGCAGGGGCTCAAGCCCCCTTTGATGTCTATGTGTGCACGTACCTGGGGGAGAGAGAGAGAGAGGGGGGGGGGGGGGGGGGGGAGAGAGGGGGAGCCAGGAGGGAGAGAGAGTGGCGGGAAGTGGAAGGAGGAGGAGACTTTGATCAGAGGAGGCGCGAGACGAATCTCTCTCCACAGGAAGGCCGTTAATTACCAGGACAGTTCAAAACAATCCCGCTCTCCCGCGGCGCACCTCCCCTCCCTCCCCCCGCATCCCATCAACCGCGTGCTCTGTCACACAGCGGCCCTGTCGCCACGCGCAGTGTGGGCGCTCCGCGGCGCTTCCTCATCAGCGCCTCAGCGCTTCAACCTCCGGTTACTTTACTGTACAACTATTAGCAACGACGAAAAAAAAAAGAAAAAGAAAGAATATGAATTGTTTTCGGGAAGATCCATTTATCCAGTTTGATGCATTTGTGCATCTTTTTTTCCAGGCTTCATATTAAGCACTTTCAATGTGGCATCCCCGTTTTGGGTTTGTCATTATTAGGAGAACGTACGTTTTCGAACAACACAAATAAAAGATTATGTCAAAGATCTTAATGTTCATCAAAGCATGCATACATTACTGAGAGAAAATACTTGAGAATGTCACAACATTGTCTCTCTTGCTGAGACATTTTATATCACAAATCAGACACCTTAAGGTACATGCAGGGGTTGAGGTATATGTAGTAGAAGTAAAACCATTGGAAATACTCAAGTACAAATACGTTAAAATTATCTAATCCAACTCTCTAAAGGGCTAGTTAAATTAAGGTATGGCAGGCTACAGACATACACACCCACATAGTCAGACAGCCAGCCAGCCAGCCACGGATAGCGAAAGCGAAACACAGGAGTTGCGAGACCACCGCTCAAAAAAGGTCTAATCAAGGTGATATGCAGACAGCATGCCCCCCCTATAGTGCACATCCCAAATGACGACAGAGCAAGCAAAGACTATACAGCTCCCAGTGGCGGGTGGCAGTATAGCTCAGGAGGTAGAGCAGCCGCTTGAGAACTGGAGGTTACGTACGTAACCATGGCTTTCTTAGTTTAGGAGAATTGCACTCCTATTTGGGTTATCGCGCGCTAGAGGGCGCGATAACCCAAATAGGAGTGCATTTCGAGTAAATGACAGAAAACCAGAAGGTTTCCAGTTCATTCACGGGTACTCGAACAAGACGCTGAACCCCTAATTGCTCCTGATGAGCAGGTTGGGGTCTTGCATGGTTTCCTCTGCCATCTGTGTGTGTATGAATGTGCGTGCGTGTGTGTGTGTGTGTGTGTGTGTTTTAGGGCTGTCACAATTATTACATAATCGTCTAATCGTAATTATTTGACAATCATCATAATCGTTTCCCATGTTGAAAAATGATCAGATATTTTCAAACATTTAAAAAAATAGTGGAAATAGCAGATCTACAAGCTCACAACGCGTCGTGATGCGACGCTTTGTGAGCTTGTAGATCGGCTATTTCCGCTATCAATGTTCTTTTTTTAAGTATAAAGTTGTCAAATATGTCAGTAATTTCTTTGTATATTTAGGTTATGTGTCATATCTGCCATGTGCAATTTCAAAGCCTACAAGCCAAACAAAAATGTAATTGTCAACAACAAAAACACAATTAAATTGTTAATCGCAATTATTTGAGTGTGTGTGTGTGTGTGTGTGTGTGTGTGTGTGTGTGTGGTGTGTGTGTGTGTAATGCACAATCATTGTAAAGTGCCTCGGATAAAGGGCTATATGCACCATTTACCATTTACAGTAAGTAGCCTACCCATCTCTCACCTCAGCCACAACCTGCTCTCATCTGACAAGAGGTAAATGAAGAATTGGCAGTCTGGAGCACTCTATCTATACATAGGGCTTTTCCAGGATTGTTCTGGGGCCTAATGAGAATGTGTGGCACAATACCATGCCTGGAGTGTTGTGTAGTGCCATAGTGTTTCCACAAACAGTGGACTTGCAATCAGGGGCGTCGCACCAAATTCTGGGCCCTGCATGGGTAAAGAGGCTTCACTGCCGTCCCCCCATGAATGCTCTTCATAGGGGGAGGGGTTTAACCCATTTAGACTGGGAACACATTATTACGCATTATTTTGTGCTTTAAACTATTGAAAAATAGCAGATATACAAGTTCACCAGTGCCGCGCTGTGAACTTGTATATCTGCTATTGCAAGCTTGTAGATCTGCTACTTTTGAAAAATCTTGAAAATGTCTGTCTTTGAATATTTCAAATCCTTCTAAGGTTTTTTGAAAAAAAAAAAAAAACATGTTTCTATGTCCGTGGTGCTCAAACTTTTTCATGTGTAGGACCCCCAAAATGATATGTATTTGGCCACGGACCCCCATCTCAAAATATTTAGTTTAAGGGACCACCCAGAAGCAAAATTTGAGTTACAAATGTTCGCTTCATATATTCAAAGATTTGCACAAATGTTGACGACTTTTAAAAAATAGCTGATCTACAAGCTCGCTGCGTGGCACTCGGTGCCACGCTGTGAGCTTGTAGATCTGCTATTTTTCAATAGCTAAAGTATAAAAGAATTCAGTCCCCTCCACCTTGGGCCCTAGTAACTCAGTCCCGACTCCCACTGTACCCTCCCTTGTGACGCCCCTGATAGTGTTTCCACTAACAGTGTACTTGCAATCAGAAGTAGTGAGAGCCTGAGAGAAAACACAGTGATAACAGCTTACAGCAAATCACGCCCAGCGTGAAGTAAGCGGCACTTTTGATGAGTTTATTTCATTGAGTTACGTGCGTGCGTGTGTCTTGAGTGAGAGTGCGTGCGCTCTAGTGTGTCTCTTTGTGTGATCCATACTTCACATCCATAGCTTGGTTCATGTCATTTCTTATTTACTTACTGCAAATGAAAGATCGAAACGGCAGTCTGCTGCTATACCACGTGTCGCGTGTGCGCTTGCGTGCGTTCTACAATATGGTACGCTGAGTCTGCAAACACCATCCTGTTTGCATTGTAATCCGTTGCTAATCGGCTGCAGGCGTTCATGCTACATGGAGACATATGCTGTATATATCGTCACTGTCGGGCAGAAACCTTGTATCTCCAAGTTTCAAATGTGTATGTTTTTTGGTAAATTAACGGCGTACTTCTTCATACAAAAGTGTTGCACAAAAGTAGTGAAAGCCGATCTACAAGAACACGCCTTGCGATGCCAGGCTTTTAAATCGTTTTTAAAAGCCTATGAATAATAATAAAATAATAACAAAAAAATACATTGGACATACAAGGTTACCACCCGACAACAATGATAGGCCTATTTAGAGTAACTTGTACAAGCAGCTGGCACCACCAAAAACACACATGTTAAACTGAGGCTCACCAAGTAGGAGTACTTGGTGTAAATAAATAAAGCTATAGTCCTTCTCGCAGCTGACCCTAGTTTGAACCTGACAAAGGTTCTTCGCTGCGCGCACGTGTGTGTGTGTGTGTGTGTGTGTGTGCGTGCGTGCGTGCGTGCGTGCGTGCGTGTGTGTGTGAATGCGTGCGTGCGCGTGCATTTTTGCCTCTCTGTCACAAGTGAAAATGTTGGGTTTATATGTGGTAAAATATCATTTCATTAGGCTCAATATAGCTGATACCGATCACAATTAAAATATGCCTTGATCAGAAAAGATCCCTGAAATTAAGTCCAGAGTAATATTTGCCTTGAAATGTAGGTGTTTTGCCAACCCCCGAGGCTGTAATTTGCACTGTACTCGTTTGTCTTTTGAGCACAAAAGGTAATTAGTGCTTTCCCACCGGCAGGACCCTAAAACAACCTCTAACCAATCATTAAAAACCTACTGTATGTTATTAAGCCCTCCCAAGGGCATTATTCCGTATGCCTTTGGGTGCTTCTCAAACTTTCTTTCGTGTCAAGGACCCCCAAAACTAACAAAAACATGCAGGTCCTCACTTTGAGAACCATTGGTGTAAACCAGTGTTTCTCAAACGTTCAAATTTCAGGGTCTCCCCTTAACTCTGACAGTGTACAAATGGAACCAAATGGACCCGAAAGGGTTCATTTGGTTCCATTTGTACACTGTCAGAGTTACAGACTTGTATGGGTCCATTTAGACCCCCAAAAGTGGAACCCACAGAGTCCCTGGAACCCACTTTGAGAACCACTGGTGTAAACTAAAAACTAAAACTAAAACTAACTAAACCAGTAAGACGCCTAACCCCCCGGCTCCACCGGGCGCGTCGAGCGTCGCGTCAACGTCAACGCTGGGAACACTCCCGTTTTAATCAACGAAGGGTGGCTCCACTGCCGACGTCGACGTCCGCGTCGGACGCTCCCTTGAGGGCGTCCAAACTCAAAAATCGCCCCGGTTCAATTTTTTGACGGCGTCCACAACGTCCAGTCATGTATAAACTATGAATAAATGCATTGTAGGCTATATTTAAATGTAGGCTATACTGTACATGCGTTTCTGCTGTTGGCTATCCATTCACAAGGGTGACTATAGATGTCCCAAAAATCCTAGCATATTTTTTTATGTAATTACAGCGGTCTACTTTGATAAAATTATGTACAACAGGCTATAATCATGACAAAACAAAGTGGTCAGTGGTGCATTGCTGCTCTCTGCTGTGAACATAGTGTGCTCTCTATACGTTCACATTCATGTCACAAATAGTTTTATTCTTGTTTGAAAGTGATTTTCATGTTGTTTTGGAAATGGGCTATATTGGCCATAGAATGAATACCTCACAGTCACAGCCGCTGCGCTGCGGTGGAGCCGGTCGAACGTCAATGAGACGGCGTCAATGACGCCGTCAAGACGCAGAGCAGCGCGACGCCGCCAGTGGAGCCCTGGGGTAAGGGGGAAAAGTGTCATGTCTTGGCCATCTGGCCAAAGGGATTTGATTCCCCTGGCATCACAGTTTGGACACTGCTCCTACAGATTTGGCTCTAAAATCACGCAAAGCGGTACACAGTCTACAGTCATGTCATCAAAATGCATCCGTCCCATCAAGCGCCACCATCTGGCTGATTTTAAAAAATATATATTTTGGACACTGCTCCTACAGATTTTGCCCTGAAATCACGCAAAGCGGTACACAGTATCTCTACAGTCATGTCATCAACATGGATCTGTCCCATTTCCCATGACAGGCTACCATTGCCTTCTAAAGCTTGTGTATGCGACCTGATGGTCGCTTATCTCCCGATTTAGGGAGTCTTACTGGTATGTTGGCATTCACAGATATGGGCTTCATATTGATGACATCAGGGATCTCCATATATGGGCATAAAAGGGATTTGGTTCCCCTGGGATTACAGGGATCTCCATATATGGGCATAAAAGGGATTTGGTTCCCATGACATCACAGTGATGACAGAGCGTGATGTCAGAGTGTGAGAGTCAATCAACAAAAAAAGTTACCCGTACAGGCACGGACAAGATGTGACGGTTCTGATAGTAAACTGCAACCAATAACACGGCAAATGGAATTGCACATTTTGGAAAGGTTTTACCTTGATGTGGAAAAAGCCTTGTCTGCATTCATTGGAGCTACTGCGGGGGCAAGGCATACAAGCACCTCAGGCCACAGACATTTGTGTTTAATTATTCATTGTTATGCTTTTTTTTTCATTGATAATGTACCAACCAGGGAACAAAATGTTCTTCAACAATGGTGAATAATTTAATTTCCTTATACATGCTGGAATCAATCTGATCTGATCACGTTATCTGCATCTGACTGTACTGCTGTGTCTATCTTACAGGCCTTGCAATGATGACATTGTTGCTAGCCTATCTATCCATCTATATATCTATCCATCCATCTACCTATCCATATAGATATGTTGTGTTGATGTATAGAAAATGTACTGTATTTATGAACACATAAATGTACATAAATATGCTACTGAATTATTCGATTAATCAAAAAAGTAGTCGATATAATAATTGCTACGTCATGCCAAAAACTCACTCACTTTTGGAAAAGTGTTTAAGCTTTTGAGAAGAACTGGGAACCAAGTCCTCTGATAGCTATTCTCGGAGTAACAAGTGTTTTAAACTGAATAAATAAGTTTGAATCTCAAGCCATTTCTCTGGGTATGGTTGTAGCAAAAAAAAAAACATTCTCCTGAATTGGAAGCTAGACTATGTACAAACGTATGAGATTTGGATAAGAGAGTTGAAGAATGTGGTGCATTTGGAAAAGCTCAGGTTTTCAAACAATAACAGGACTCAGATTTTACTCAAATCTGAAACCCTGTGAAAGAGTTTTTCATGAGAAATGAACAAACTCTAACTGTATATATATGTATATGATATGTACATTCCCTATTGTTGTATGTACAGGTATGTAACCGTCGCACCATTAATGCTGAAGTCAAAATATTTTGTGATTGTGAATAGGGATGCCCCGATCAGGTTTTTTTTGCTCCCGATCCGATACCGATCAAATATCATTGCTTCCGATTCGATCCCGATCTTTCCCGATCCGATCTTTTGGCAAGACATTAAGAAAAAAAAATTCTATTCATTCTATCACTTAGTGCAGCACTGAATCAACAAATTAAAAACAAAGCTTATGAGTAGTGTATAGTGATATAGGCCTACTAGTGCAGTGTTTCTCAAGCATTGTGCAGCGGACCTTTGGTGTGGCCTTTGAAATTTGGCAGTGAAGTCACGATTTAAGGACTTTTAAAACCTGTTTAATACCTCAAAAAATAAAATAAAATAGACCATTACAGCATCAAAAATAATCAACAAACTATATAAAAACTGGTAAAACATTGGCCATTTTTAAAGTTGAAACAAAATAAGTTAAGAACCAATTAACCAGTCTGCTTGAAAAGTATGCAGTAGCAGCTAGTTGACAGTGCAGAGAGACATAATTGCCTTCCTTTGATCCATTGACAAGGGGCCAATTACTACTTATTGGCATCAGCTGCCAGCTGGACACAGAGTCTGACACAATCACCTCCCCTCTGCAGAGCTGTGTCTGTCTCATTTCTCCAAAAGCCCTTGAATACCCACTAAGCAATTTGGGGGTTAAATCGCGTTCAGATGACGTCTTCGCCTAAACCGGACGTATAGCTAGATCCAGTCTGTGACGAGTTTAAATGTTAAAGTTTTTTCACCGTCTATGCCAAGCCAAGCCATTGTATCACCGTCATTTAAACGCCTTTAGCGGCCCCTAGCGGCCGCCGAAAGTAGTGAAAATTTAGTGAAAATGATGGCAGCCAGCAGGATTTAAAATCATTTTTCCTTAGCTCTGAGAGCCGTATCCTACCCGTACCACCGCAGCTGATCGTATTTGTGATGATTTCTTGCACTGTTATTATTTGACACAGGGAGTCGACGGGGTTCGAACTCAGGATCTACTGTACTTGAAACCTGCGCGCTAACCGCTCGACCACGGCAGCTTGTGATTCAAAGGGGTTCCAGCAGCTATTAGTAGTTGACATATCGCTTCCCGCTGTTCGTTTGAGGTCGGTGCATTTGTTTGACAACACAAACTAACTTTATATTGATGCATAGCTATAAAACGATTTTATTTAATCATTATCGTATGGTGGGGGTGACATGCAGTCTTGTGTGTTTGTGGCTGTTGGTGTCAGAATGAATTATGTAACTCAGAGAAGTAATAGTATGCTGTCATGAGCAGCGTACCACGGCATTATGCAATTATTTAATACACTTTTAGAATTTTTCAAAGGTATTGACCAGCACGTCTTTTAGACGGCTATAAGATGTGCAATGGCCAGAAACTGCTCAGTGGATTACTGTGATTATGGTAAGCTTACATTTCATATCGCATTCACCTTACCTGTAACTTTCAGTACTCCCAGAAAATATTTTTTTTGTTTTTTTGTTTTTTTTTCGATTTTTTTTTCCCCGATCTCCGATCTTATAAAAATGACCATATCGGCGGCCGATCCGATCACGTGATCGGGATCGGGCATCACTAATTGTGAACCTACGTGACCGTGATGTGAGACATGATATTATGATAGCTATGTATTGAGTGTTAAAAAAAAAGAATAAAAAAATAAATAAATAAAAAGAATAATTGCTAAGGAAGAAAAACAATCGATAGTTGCAGCATGCAGGCTGAGACAGGCTGTTATGCTGCTTTGCTCTCTTGGGTATTGTATAGTATGTGTATGTGTGTAAAATGCATAGTGTCTCAGGTCACATGGCCTGTCGCTGTCCATCGGCGGTGGTGCTGAACCATTTGTCAATGGATGCATGTAGAGCAGGGTTCTTCAACAGGGGGTCCGGGACCCCTAGGGGGTCCTCAGAGTTACTACAGGGGGTCCTCCAAATATTCTTGTGATAGGAACCTGTTTTTTACCCCTTTCTTATATTAACCACTCGAACCCTAGCGTACATATTCGGAGAACTTTAACAAAAAAATAGCAGATCTACAAGCTCACAACGCCTCGCTTTAGCCAAAAAATAGCCGATCTACAAGCTCACAACGCCTCGCGCTGCGAGGCGTTGTGAGCTTGTAGATCGCTTATTTCTTTGGCAAAGAGCTTTGGAGGGGGAAAAGAGCAGACATAAGTACAGTGAAAGGTCAAGTTTATCAAGTATTGACGGTTCAAGCGGTTAAATATCTGAAAACACACATTAACACTAAGCCTATCCAAAATACACTGTTGAATGTGCCGTCAAACAATGAAACTATATCTATGAACAGGCTGCGGGGGGTCCCTGCTTCATCTTTCTCTCAACTAAGGGGTCCTTGGCCTGAAAACATTGAAGACCCCTGATGTAGAGAGACGTGTGCCGTCTTTTGTATTGCGACTGACAACTGGTTTTCCTTTCCGCGTCCAGTGTCCGTGGTTTGCTCGGCTCAATGAGGGACAAGGTGTATTTATGAGATGATATCAGCTATAGGCCTACTTTATTTATATTTATCTTGGAATGTGTCACCCCTTCAACTCTAGCCAGTATGTGGCAAATTGTTTTCACAGTGTGATTGCTTGCAGCAACTCGCCCCGTTGAAAAATGAGCCCTCGGAATAATCGCCGCTGTCGTGACACCGAAATGATGAAATATGTCTGAGTCAGGCATTAGCCGGTATATTAGCCCATTTGGAACTATAAAAAGTGACAATGTTGCAATGGAACCTAGGAGTGGGCGATATGGAAAAATACAATATCACAATATTTTCCCAAGCTGTATCACGATACACAATTTTATCACGATTCTTTTTCACATTGGTTTTTATGGTTATTTTTCAAGTTACTTGACAAAAACTAGAATATCTGGGTTCCTTTTGGGAGGTCTAAATTGAACTTTACAAGTATGTAACTCTGACAGTATACAAATTAAACCAAATGGACCCTTACGGGTCCATTTGGTTTCATTTGTATACTGTCAGAGTTAAGTGGAGACCTTGACATTGTAAAGTTTGAGAACTGATGATTTTGACCAAAACGCAGGTTTAATTGAATTCGGCAATGAATCTCTGTATTTACGATTAAACAGGATTTTTTACAAGGCTCCCTCAATTGTATCACGATATATACGATACCTCTGAAAAGGCATATCGTGGAGACATTGTATCGTCTTAACGATAATATCACCATATCACCCACCCCTAATGGAACCCTGCATGTGGTACAGCGTCAATGGCACACAGCGGTGTAAAGTAACTAAGTACATTTTTGCCAGACCCATGAAATGGGTAGACCTACATAAGCAAATGTCGGTCTGTCCCTTTTCTATATAAAGGGTATATATGATGATGACATGATGATGACATGCCTACAAAAGGCATGATGTCATAAATGATGATGACAGACAGGGGGTCTGGCACAACCAGGTTGACCTGGTCTAGTTTACTTGAGTACTGTGTTTCAGTACAACTTCACTGTACTTTTACTTCACTCGAAATATTTAAATTTCTTGATACTTCTACATATCAGAGGCAAATATGATACATTTTATTACACTACAACCAGTGGTTTTCAACCCTTTTCATATCAAGGTCCATTATTTATTCAGCATTTGAGGCACGGACCACCATGTGATGAGATTTAGCCTCTCAGAATCAAAACTTGGAATATTTTGTTATCGTTGGACAGGATTTTGTCCAGAACTCCTTGCTGTATTGATGTGGTGCCTTAGGACTGACAACAGGTCGATGAAAAATAACAAATCTTCTACATTTTGTAATTGTGTAGACAGTTGTAATTGTAAATTAAATAATGCAGATGATTGTCTCCACCAGCCGAAGGCATGGGGGAGAGTATGTTTTCGCCCCTGTCCGTCCGTCCGTGCGTACGCAAGTCCACCCAGTTTGTTACCAGCTAATCTCCGGCGCCGTTGGCCTGGTCGCTGCCAAAAACTAAACTTTATTCATTCTGTGGTCGGCAACCACACTTGCAATTTCCAATTGCATCTTTCTAGTTTAGTTTTAGTCTAGTTTTAGTCGACTAAATAACGTAAGTTATCGTCGACAAAAAAGTATTTTAACAGGCTTTGATGGCGTAATGCCAGATTGTACTTGTTTGCATGCTGAAAATAGCAGATCTCCAAACTCACAAAGCAATTTTCAGAACACAAAACATGAGCGCAACAAAAAGTATACTAAATATAATTGTTTCCCTAAAAAAATAAATAGTGAAAATATTAGATCTACCAAGCTCACAACGCGTCGCATCACTACGCGGGGGGATATGTTACTCAATCCTCTCTGTACTCCCACAGCTCCTTCTCATAGCATTCACGTACATGCTCCAACAGCGCTCTCTGTCTTCCCTCCACCACCTTCTGCGTGACGTCCCGGCTATAGGGACCTGCGGCTTTTTTTCCCTCATTCGCCAGATAGCTGGCCTTTCTTTCCTCCTTCGCCAGATAGCCGGCTAGGTCCTTGGCAGCGTCTTCCAGACGTGCACGGTTGCTCTCCAATACCACAGACTGCAGGTTCTCCTTGAGGTAGAAGCCTAAGGCGTAGGTGAACGCCAGTGTGGAGTGGCACCGCCGCAGCTCGTCCACGGCTTTCTGTTCGCCCCGAAAGCCCAGACTGCTCTGCATGTGCTCCGTGTAGCGCGTGTAATAGAACAGGAACCTCCTCGAAGGTGACCTGGCGTCGCTTGCCTCGCCGCCGCAAGGATCGGACAAATGGAGCCGACTCCACGGACGCAGGCAGAACCAACAGAACTCAGCCGCGCAGCACGCACAATATATCTTCTTCCCCCATGACCCTCCTGACCTTTTTACCATCTCTATGGTGACGTGGCATTTCGGACAATCCTTGGTGTTCTCATGAATCCATTGTGCGGATTTAACGTCTAATTTTTGTGTTTTCAATGTCCATTTCCTCAGCAGCTCGCACGTGGCGGGTTCGTGACAGTCCTCTCCGCAGCCGAAGCAGAAGCGACGGCCACACTCGCATCTCACAGGCTCGGCACCTGGGCGCTGCACTTTGACGGCGTGATTGCAGTCGGGCGCAGGGCACCATCTTAACAGTGGGTTATGCGCCACAAAACTTCTCGTGATCAACCGCTGGTACGCCAGCTCTCCACCCGCGCCCAGGTCTCCCAGGAGGCGCATGCCCACGACGTCATCGACCAGCTTGTCACACCCACGAGCGGGACAAGGAATCTCCCCCGTTTCGTCATTCGAGTCGAGGAGCAACGCGATCTCTGTCCTCAGGTAACCTCCCAGATACCACGTGCAGAAAACATGGCCACACTCCAGGCGTGCCACATCATTTTCGGGGGGGTTTAAATCCACATGGCACTGACACGGCACAACATCGCAGACAGGCTCCTCGGCGGGGTCGATGGCGCGGCGGCACCCGGGGAACACCGCATCCAGGTTCCCGTCAAAGTACCTTTCCACCAGCTTCTGCTTGTTCCACTTTAAGCGACAGAGCATGATGCGTGTGACCGTCACCGGGTTCTGGGTGACCTCGTTGACTTCCGCGATGCACTCCATCATGCACTGGAAGGTCTGCTCCACGGTCAGCACTTCGATGGCGTCATCGTCACGGTCGTCAAACGCCTCCACCTCCATCTCCTCCTCTTCCTCCTCCTCCTCTTCCTTCTCCTTCTCTTCCTCCTCTCCTTCCTTCTTCTCTTCCTCCTTTTCCTTCTCTTCCTCTTCTTCCTTCTTCTCTTCCTCCTTTTCCTCTTCCTTCGCCTCCTCTTCCTCCTCTTCCTCTTCCTTTTCCATCTCTTCCTCTTTTTCCTCTTCCTTCTCCTTCTCTTCCTCCTCTTTCCCCTTCACCTTCTCTTCCTCCCCCTCTTCCTTCACCTTCTCTTCCTCCAATGGTTCTCCCAAAAAGGTCCATGAGTCGCCGTCGTCGTTGCCATCGTTGTATTTCTGCTGCTGCTGCCGCTTCTCCTCCTCGCCCGTGTCCTCTTTGCTCGCTGTCCAACTCGTCCACCAGTTCTCGAATACTTCCCCCCATCCCGTTTCAACCGGTGTGGCCTCCGCCGCCGCCCCTTGGGCGGGTTGCGTCGAAACGCCTGCCATTTTATGTCAGCGCCCGTTCGTCTGTGGCTGCTCTTTCCGCTGCCGGATTATTCTTACGTTACCAATGACAAAATGACCGGTTTAAAGCTTTAGTCTTCTTTTGCTCTTTCCGCTGTTGAGTTATTATGACGTAAGCAGTGACAAAATGATGGGTCTAAAGCTAGTACTATATATATATATATATAGTCTTATGTTTCCCTTTCTGCTGTGAAGCTATTATGACGTTAGCAGTGACGAAATGATCAGGTTAAGCTCAATCGTGCCACATACATTACATTACATTCTGTTACTGTGTCGTCGGCGTTGTCAGGGGGAAACCTTGTTCAATGTTCATGCTCATCATCCAAAACCTTTCCTTTTTATTTTTGAGCGGTGCAAACTGCTCCTTCACCTCGTGTTAACCATGACGTCAGCACGGACCAATCAAAGGCTGTTCTGATCATGATGTCATGTGTTAAGCAAACAGAACAGACCAATCCAACGCCGTTCTCACCTTAACATCATGGACACAGAAGCTTACGATTGGTTCGCCAGTTTCAGAAGCATGGACAAAACAAGGGGGGACAGACAACAGACAGACAGGAGAAAAAAGATAATTCTAAAATAGAGAGGGAGGTTAGGAAACATTAAGAGGGACAGCTCAACAGTTAGGCTGTTACAAGCTGAATATTCAAAAGCTGTTCTGACCAGAAGAAAATCTGGCAACCACATTCGCAATTTCAGAAAATTGCATCTTCTCTAGTTGTGGGCTCGCCTGAAAGGCGACAACACTGTTATCTTCATTATTTATTAGTCTATCAACTTACGCCCCAACAGTACAAAGGCAGGGCCCTTAGCCAATGAGGTGCAATTGAAAATTGGCGGAGTGGTGTTAGCTGGAGTATTGGTTGAGCTTCACATGACAGTTAGCACGCTGCAGAATATAGTCACGAGCGAGCCCACTGTTTCGTAGGAACAGTATAGTTAGTTTCTGTTCTCTGAAAATAGCTTTCTACAGATTGCACTGAATTATTGAACAAACACTCTCTTATATTGTCAATGATGTCACAGTTCTGTCACAGTTCCGACTTTCTGGTGTGATTGGCTCTCCTAAATTTGTTTTTATACATCATCAATATCGATTTAAACCAATTATATTCAATCTTGGAAATGTTATAATTATGTATTTTAGATATTTAGATTATGCTCATACACATTAAATGACCCACATCGCAGCCAAGTCTACAAGATATCCAACTCCTACTTATTCACCACATTATGAGGACATCTGCATGTGTGTCATATTTGCACCTCTCACTTTGCACGGGTGCGATAAAAAAAGCCTTTTATAGCGCCACCAGGAGGCAGACTTATGTAAAACACATTTTTGGATATGACTCCTTCAGATATTATCCAAAAAATCACACAAATCAGCACACAGTATCTCTGCAGTCATGTGACCAAGACGGATCTGTCCGATATTTCATATTCCATATTCCATCCTGGTTGGCTAAGATTGGCATCCAAACTTTTCAGGATTGGTCCGTTTTGAACAAAATGCCTCAAATCATTAACGCAGCTTGCGCTTACCGTGAAACTTTGCACGCACATTCCCACTAGGTCAAGGAACAAATGCCACCCTTTCACATTGGCCTGTTATAGCGCCACCGTCAGGTCGACTTTTGCAAAACAATTTTTTTGAACAAAATCATGCATGAGTCCGTGAAGCAGCCGTGATGAAGACTTGGCACCGTTTTATATAACACCGTTATAACACCACCAGGAGGCCATAGAATAACCTTCCTGACCTGGTGGAGACCTGTGCTCGGAAGAGCACTGCTTCTAGTTAACAATAATTTTACTCTTGAGAGCGTAAAAATTAAACCAAATTTGGTTTCATTTTACCTTACTAGTCCATTTGGTTTCATTTCACGCTCTATAAGATCTAAGGGTCCATTTTGGTTACCAACTCTCCATCATTTAGCTGGGGACCACCTGGAATCCCCTCAAGGACCACTAGTGGTCCCCGGACCACTCGTTGAAAGCCACTGAACTACATTAATTCTTAATTCTTAACCACTCGTTGAAAACCTCTGAACTACATTAATTCTTAACAGCTATAGTTACTAGTTACTTCGCACATTTAGATTAGTCTCCTTAATACAATTATGAATCAAAAATCAACCCAAAACCTTAACACAGGTCTACATCTGTGATATTTCAGAAGATTTAGGGCGTTAGAATCCACACAGCTGTGCCAGAGAGGTGGGCCTATAAGTGTGTCTGCAATGGCTCAGGAGCTGTGAAGCCTGGCTGTGTTCCAGTAGTGGAAACAGGGGCGTCACAAGGGGGGGAAAGTGGGACTGAGTTACTAGGGCCCAAGGTGGAGGGGCCTTTGGCTATTGAAAAATAGCAGATATACAAGCTCACTGCGAGCTTGTAGATCTGCTATTTTTTAAAAGTCGTGAAAATGTGTGCAAGTCTTTGAAAATATGTATTTTTTAAGCGAACATTTGTAACAGAAATTTTGCTTCTGGAATACAGGTACTTTCAGTGTTGTAAAAAGTACTCATATTTTATACTTAGGTAAAGTATCAATACAGCAATGTAGAAACACTCCGTTACAAGTAAAAGTACAGAATTCAAAATATGAAAGTATTGGCATCAAAATGTACTTATAGTACCAAAAGTAAAAGTACAAAATGTTTGAAAATAGCTGATCTACAAGCTCACGATGCGATGCGTGCTATTTTCAAAGGGTTAAAATAAGGCTAAAGTGGTTAATGTTTTTTTTTTATATTATAATTTATATCTGCAAAGTAACTAGTAACTAAAGTTTTCAAATAAATGTAGCGGAGTAAAAATACAACATTTGGATCCGAGATGTAGTGGAGTAGAAGTATTGGAAAGTGGACATACTGACTAAAGTACAGGTACCTCAAAGTTGTACTGAAGTACAATACTTAAGCAAATGTACTTAGCTACTTTACACCACTGGGTACTTTACTTGAAACAGAGCATGTTTTATATTGTGGGATTGCTCCTTTTACTCAAGTAAAAAAAAAAAGAATCCTAGTACTTCTATCTTCCGGCCGCTGACCAGAATCCAGACAGCCGTGCCAGAGGAGTAAGTGTGTCTGCAATGGCCCGCAGGAGCCGTGAAGCCTGGCTGTCTTCTCTGCGTCTGGCTGCTTTAAGCCATGTAGGCCTAGAACTATTCAATGCTTTAACTATTGAAAAAATAGCAGATCTACAAGCTCACAGCACGGCACCGAGTGCCGCGCTGCGAGCTTGTAGATCTGCTATTTTTGAAGTGAAGGTTTGCAACTCCAATTTTGCTTCTGGGTGGTCCCTGGAACTATATTTTGAGGGTCCATGGCCAAATACATATTATTTTGGGGGTCCTTCACATGAAAAAGTTTGAGAACCACTGAGATAGAAACATAGGTTTTTCAAAAAACCTTCGAAGGATTCAAAAGACACTTTTGGGTCAAAATCGGGTCAAAATTCAAATTTTCACGATTTTTCCAAAAATAGCAGATCTACAAGCTCGCAGTGCGCCTGAACGCGGCACTCTGTGCCGCAGCGGCACCTGCAAATCTTTGAATACATGTATTTTTTAAAGTGAATGTTTGAAACTCAAATTTTGCTTCTGGGGGGTCCCTGGAACTAAATATATTGAGAGGGGGGTCCGTGGCCAAATACATATCATTTTGAGGGTCCTTCACATGAAAATGTTTGAGACCCAATGACATAGAAACATAGGTTTTTCAAAAAACCTTTCAAAAGACACTTAGGTCAAAATCTGGTCAGAATTCAAATTTTCATGATTTTTCTAAAAAAAATAGCAGATCTACAAGCTCGCAGCGCGGATCTGCTATTTTTCAATAGTTAAAGCATAAAATAATAACACGCAATATTGCTTACCCGCTCTAGCTGGCTTAATGCGGCACTCTAATTGATCAGCATTCATCCCTCATCCACAGTGGATTTATGGAGAGACAGTGCCCGCGGCTGCCATGGGCTCTGCCACGGGGCCTGAAGAGGAATGACCAGTGGAGCCGTGCCATCCACTATCCACACTGGGGTGCGCGGCCAGCTCGCCACTGCCCATGCTAATTATGTTTACTAATCCAGATTTACACCCTCTTCTTTTATTCATGCCAGTATATCACCACAGTGTATACTGGGGATGGGACGATACGCGATATTATCGTTTATCGTGATAAAAAAAACACTCACAATAATCGTATCGTGGAGATTTAATTTATCGTGATATCGTCCTCCGTCACGCACTGGGATCAATTCACCTTTTATTTGCCGAGCTGAATATCCGGTACCACTTAAACCCTCTATAATTGGTAAAAGGTACTTATAATATACACTTGATCTTTTTCACTCTCTATCAAATGTTTTTGCCAAAAAATAGCCGATCTACAAGCTCACAACGCGTCACGTTGTGACGCGCTGTGAGCTTGTAGATCTGCTATTTTTTGGCAAATGTTCCGCCCCAGGATAATGGATTTTGATTATCGTGATAATATCGTAAATCGCGATTTCTTTTGTCACAATAATCCTGATATGACATTTTCATATCGTCCCATCCCTACAGTGTACACTCTACTGATCTCTGGACCTGTGGTGCCCAATTGAGCATACACATACAATATGATATTTAGAAAAAAATAACTATACGGTAATTGGCTAAACTATACTCGGCTTCCCGATGCATTGTGAGCATCAGACATTTTCACTATTTTTGAAGATCAATACATGACTATTAACTCTTTGAGTGCCAGCGCCCTCTAGGGGCCAAAGAATGCCAGCGCATCTCTCATAGGCGAGCGCTTTAGCTTCCAGGACTTCAGCTTCCAGGACCTGACGTGCTCACGTTCATGCACGGCATGGAAATGTCCCGGATGAAGATGCTAACAGAATGGCTATTCCCATTTTGTCATCTAAAAGATCATTTTTGGGCGATTTCGCCGTAAATAAACCTCGCGCCGCTTTCCTAAAACACAAAAAAGAGATATAAACCTTTAAAGATGCGGTCTTTCATTGGATTAGGCGGAGATTGGCGATTGCGTTCGCAAATTACGGCCGGCCGGGACGTTGTTAGCTTTCGGCTAGTAGCTACAAAAATCAAGCCAGGCTTCAGAAGGCCTCTTATCATTTTATTCATTTAATTAAATAAAGCCGAACTACTTCGGGATCGGCACACTCGTGTACTCATCGGAAGCGGCGCCGAACATCGGGTGAACATTGGGGAGCTCAAAAATGTATTTTAAACCATTTTTAATGGAATATATCGTCGGACAGAGTAGAACGGCTAGCTGGCTAGCGGCTAGCGAGCCAGGACCACCCACGACTCTACAAGCAGCTCGGGGTAAGTGAATTAATAAAAAAAAGATTGTATTGGATTGAAATAAAGCCGAACTAGTTTGGGATCGGCACCAGATGAGTTAAAGCAGCATTGTGTAGCTTGGGGTATCAGTGGCCACTTTGGACACAAATAACATGGCAGCCTTTGCCTTCAAGCATGTGCAATGATTGGCCTTCCCTTTGACTGGCAGTTCAACCTCGGTGCCTTGGCAAATGCCGGGATGGAACTCATTTAGCGACATCTTCATTCAAAAACGTGCAGAGAATGAGGCGCAGGGGCTGAAATTTCTAAAAGGGCATTTTGGTGAAAATATCGGAAATAGCAATACCTCCAAGCTCACAATGCGTTGCTTGGAGGTCGGCTATTTTCGGTATACCACACTAAACTAAGCATAATCAAGTCAATACTGGAGATGTGGAGTACTGCACGGATTTCTACACAAAGAGGGCAATTCTTTCAGCAGAAGACGCTGCATTCAAGTTCAGGAGAGTTTGGACAAGGCAATTCTCTTGAATGCTGCCTTCAGGTATGGCATGAAAAGGGGTCGTTTTCATTTCTTTCACCATAGTGAAAGCTGCATTCATGGTCTGAAGAGTACAGTACAAGAGACTTGCGAGACTTCCAAATCCTATTGAATCCAATAGGATTCTGAAGTCTCGCAAGACAAGATTTTGAACGCGAGTGAACCGTTTTATGGCAGATCTCAACAATAACATTACCAAACTCTGCATGTTAGCTCATCAGTGCGTTTATAAACAGCAGAGAAGTAACGAAAAAAGGGATTTAGGAGCGATAAGCGGAATTGCCTATGGCCCAAGGCTGCCATTGTGAACTGTACAAGCCTGTCACGGCTCAGATGAAACTGACAAGAATGCTTTTTTGGATAAAAAAAAAGAAAGAAAAAAAAAAAACCCGGACCAGTTTTTTGATGACTAAACAGGAAAACAAGGTAAAAAAAAGTGATTTACCCCATCGAATTGAGTGTATTTAAATAATTGACTAAATTGATGAATTCATACTGACTGTTGCATCCCTGCTACACATATACCATATCATAATAGCTTCCGGGCAGTTCATTTTTAAGGCATTCTTTTTGTTTTCGATGGTTTGACAGCGGGGGAGAAGGACTGGTCCCCCACTTGAAAAAGCCAGCAGCGAGAGAAGTGATTGTTCCGCCTGCCCGAGGCAAGGTTGAAGATTCATCAACTATACAGTACCGAGGAGGAATCCATATTCAACTCCACGGACGTCCTTGTTTGGAAACGAGCTCCTCTGGCCATCAGCGCGTCCGTCCCTGCTGCGAGGAGAGGGGGGGGGGGGGGGGGGGGGGGGGGTGACTTGGAGTTCTTGTGTTCCTGAGATGTGGGGTGAAATGAACTGCACCACTTAGCTTCATATATGCCACAACTGATGCTTTCCAAACAGGGGTGTCGCACCAAATTCTGGGCCCTGGGTACAAGGATTCACTGCAGGCCCCCCATGAATGTTCTTCATAGGGGGAAGAACCCATTTAGACTGGGAACACATTATGCATTGTTTTGTGCTTTAACTATTGAAAAATAGCAGATCTACAAGCTTAGAGCGCAGCACCGAGTGCCGCGCTGCGAGCTTGTAGATCTGCTATTTTTGAAAAATCGAGAACATGTGTGCAAGTCTTTGAATATTTCAAGTCCTTCTGAGGTTTTTTGTTTCTATATAATGTCAGTGGTGCTCAAACGTTTTCATGTCAAGGACCCCCAAATGATATGTATTTGGCCACGGACCCCCATCTCAAAATATGTAGTTCCAGGTACCCCCCTAGCAGCAAAATTTGAGTTAAAAATGTTCAACAAAATGCTTAAAAAATACATTATGTTCAACGATTTTGACACATTTTCTTGACTTTACAAAAATAGCTTCGGTATAAAATAATTCCAGGCCCCTCCACCTTGGGCCCTAGTAACTCAGTCCCACTTGCCCCACCCTTGTGACGCCCCTGCTATAGCTACATATATGCCACAACTGATGTTTTCCAAAGCTAAAACGCCATCTTCCAAAGAGGAAGATGAAACAATCATGTTCCCTGGTGTCTTCCTGGCCTGGGCCTTTGCAGACACGATGGGGAGATATTAGATTTTATTTTGTCTCTAATGGATAAAAACACAAACAATGACATCTCAAGGTTGCAAAATGGAAGAGGCTTGTGGGCGAGGGGGAGGTGGGGGAGGGGGAGGTGGGCGAGGGGGAGGTGGGGGAGAGGAGAAGATGGATTAAGTTCTTGTCCTTCAGGGAGATTTCCATCCAGGGCTCAGCGATTGACCGAGAATACTGTACACCGAAAGCGATATTTTAGATGCAATAACCGACTTAATCTTGCTCATAGCTTAATCCAAGGGTCTTCAACGGAGGGTCCGGGACAACTAGGGGGTCCTCAGAGTTACTAAAGGGGGTCCTCCAAATCTTTGTGTGATAGCAACTTTATTTTCCTCCTTTTTTTATATTAACCACTTGAACCCTAGCGTCCATATTCTGAGAACATTAGCAAAAAATAGCAGATCTACAAGCTATGAGCTTGTAGATCAGCTATTTTCGGCAAAGAGGTTTGGTGTAGAGGGGAAAAAGAGCACATTTAGTACAGAGTGAAAGGTCAAGCTTATTAAGTATGGATGGTTCAAGTGGTAAATATCACAAATTGACATGAATTCCAAATACACTGATGATTGTGCTGTCAAACGACGAAACAATGGAATCTATGAACAGGTTGTGGGGGTCCCTGCTTCATCTCTCTCTCGACTAAGGGGCCCTTGGCCTGAAAAAGTTGAAGACTTCTGGCTTAATTGAATAGTCTAGGAGTAGGAACTGTCTAGTTAGTTTTCTTCTTATAATGATTATAATCAAGGCATCCACGCGGGGAGAAAAACAAATAGATTAGTCTAAATCGACTAGTCTGATTATTAACCACTCTATATTATACTTCTTTGGTGTTCAAAACTTGTGAAAATAAACGATCTACAAGCTCACAACATGTCGCATCATGGCGTGTTGTGTAGCTGTAGTCCTCCTATTTATATACCATACTGTTACTGTATAATCGTTCATTGATTGTAGTTGAGGCAAAGTATGAATTGATTTGAAGCCATTTGCCCAAAGGAGGAGAGTGGAGGAGGTGGAGGACTGGGAGACGACGGCTCAAGTTTTTGGCCTTCAGGGAGACTTCCATCCATCTGGGAAGTCGCTGTGAGCACAGCCAAGTCACACTCCGTAACAAGCTCTTAATTTGAGGACACATATGCCATCGCTTATGGCTTCTGGAATCCCCTCGCATACTGTAGCGGAGATTGGTAACATTTGCTGGAAGACAGGGTGGGGACATAAACGCTGTTGTTTAGAAGCCATGCACACGTAACATTGTCCTTGCCGTCCATTATTGCTTCCCACGCGGCACTTTACAGAGATAGACTTTCGACGGCATTTAAGCTGACTTTATTACGTCTTTATCTGTCTTTTACATCCTTCTCATGCTTGTGTGCCTTTTTGTATATCGTCGTTGTCGGGTGGAAACCTTGTATATCCAAGTTTCAAATGTGTACGTTCTTTCGCAAAGTAAAGCCCTGCTTCATCATACAAGGCCATCGCACAAAAGTAGTGAAAACAGCCGACTTACAAGCACACAACGCCGTTGTGTGCTTGTAGATTGGCAAATTTTCACTAGTTTAAATCATTTTTAAAATGATAAATGCAAATCGAACGGTTTTGGACAAACAAGGTTTCCACCCGACAACGACAATATGCAATACGTCTGCTACAGAACTTGGAATTAATGTCAAATGGTGTTACTTTGTGGATAAGTCGAAGTTAGAGAACCACACGGGGAGTGCTGGAGGGAGCAAAGCAAATGTGGAGTGAGCTCCTTTGTTGATAGGGACTTTTACACACACACACACACACACACAAGCCATGTGCCGCGAAAGCCCAGAGGCCAGATATGGACGGAATTGTGAATCCACCCACACTGCATGTCACCATCCGTAGTTCAGTAACTGTCACCGTGCTATCTGTGTCGCGCGCACGCACACGCACACACACACACACACACACACACACACACACACACACACACACACACACACACACACACACACACACACACACACACACACACACACACACACACAGAGAGATAACTGTTTTGAATGCATGGATGCCTACTATAGGCATCAATGCATACTGTATATGGATATGGACATCATCCCCACCGGGCACGATAACTATATAAAGATATATAGTTTCAGTTTTATTTATTTTTAAAATATCGTTTCATTTTTTATTTATTTTTTTAAATATCGTTTTTTAAATTAAATATTGAAAATGGTATCTGCAAGCTCCCAAGCTTGTAGATCTGCTATTTTAGCTATTTCTGACGTATATGGTGTATTACTCTGTTTAAAGCAGTTACTCAGACTAATCAATTTAGTCTATAATAATTCTCAATTCGACATAAAGTATTGAAACATTGACATCCTCAAGTGAAGTAAATTTAAAAGTAGCCTACATAGAGTAAACGGTACTTTCCGCCACTGGGTACGAGTGTAAGTCGGTTGCACGGCCAGACTGTTTATACATCTCCTGTCCAGAGGCGTCAATTGGGTATGGCAAGCTATGGCAGCTGCCATACCTTGGCTACAAGGGGAAATAATAAAATGTACTTTTCATTGTGCCTGTTGCTAAGGTATGGCAACATGACTGGTGTCTTGCGCGCGTGCAAGACACCAGTCACACCAGTCACAGAATACGTTCCACTCGGCTGAGTGACCTGTCCCATGATGCCTCGGTGCAGCTGAGCAAGAAATGGCGCTTCAATACCTCTGTGTATTCAGATCTTCCAGAAGGATTCCATGTTCCCCCACCATTGCACTCGGGCCCTTCCCACCACCGATGGAGAAATCTGCTGTTTGCTAAATGGAGCTATAGTCAACTTTTTCTTGAAAATCGGATGCTAAAATAAAAATAACGTTTCGGAAATATTAAAAAATAAAATTAAGCTTCATATGTGTTTCTTTTCAAAAAATTACCACAAAAAGCGTAAAATAGGCCTAATGATAAAATAATCATTTTGGCCATTGTCAGGCTGACTTTGTTTACATCCCTCTTCTATTCTTTTATATAGATTCTTTTTTTGTGGTAATTTTTGAAAAGAAACACATATGAAGCTTAAAGCTATACTGTGTAAGTTGCTCAACTAGTGGTCAGTAGTGCTATAGCAAACCGCGGTCGCGTCTGATTTTTTCGGCCGTTTTTCGCTGCGGACCGGGCCTTCAGTCCCCCGCGTCCGCCTCGCCCGCCTCGCCAAGTCGCCACGCATCCGTAGTGTCCCTCTGCGGACCGGCGTTGGGGAGGTTTACAGGCTAGACTTCTAGACCAGTGTAAACAAAGCTGTTGAAGCAACTAAGCAAGCTATTTCCTGAAGAGACCTCAAGATGCACTGTCATTGGCCGGTAGTGTATCATGTGTGTATGATCTGCAATGTGATTGGCCAACGTATACACAACGTATACGGATGATGCAGATTGCCGCGAAATCCCGCCCCTGTCACGGCTAAGTAGAAAACATATAAAGAAAAGGCTTTTGGGGCTGAAATTAACGGAGTGGGGGTTCTAAAACTTTAGCGATTTAATAGTTAGGACAATTTTAAGATATGTTTTATAAAAAAAGTTACATAGTATAACTTTAATCTTTTTTATAAAATATTTTCAAAAAGTTTATTTTAGCGTCCGTTTTTTCAATAAAAAGTTGACTATAGCTCCTTTAAGTATGAAAGCTTTTACATAGTGTTTCTCAAAAATGCTCAGGTCAAGGAAAGCATAACCCAAATTCATAGGTATTTGAACCATCTGAAAAGATGCCAGGGACTCCCGGAGGAGAGGATTTGGGGGTTTTGTTTTTCTTCAAGATTTTTCAAAATCTTTCAAAAATAGTAGATGTACAAGCTCACAACGCGTCCCATCGTGGCACCTTGTGAGCTTGTAGATCGGCTATTTTTAAATCTATTTAAACACATTTTTATGGAGTATAAAACAGGTTATAAAGTGGTTAGAACGATTGTGATGCTACATAAACACATTTTTGCTGGAGACCCCACATAGGGAAGCACTGTTTGAGATATCTAGGCTGATAAGAAAATGTTAACAGCTATGATTTAAAAAAGAATATTTTGTATTTGTGACGATGATGTGCAAAGCAGTGCAGCCCTGCTCTAAAATACCACATTGCACAGAAATGACAGAAATGGCACATGCAATCAACTTGGAAGAACATATGCACACTTGCAGGAGCCTAATATCTCACCCGGTTAACTCGCACAATAACCATGAATGGTTAATGCAAATGTGAGCCCGAAGGTAGACTCTACAAATGAAAGCAGCGTGATGCTATACTAAGGACTGAATGCAGGGATGTCACAAGGGGGGGAAAAGTGGGACTGAGTGCCCAAGGTGGAGGGGCCTTAATTATTTTATACTTTAGCTATTGAAAAATAGGAGATATACAAACTCACAGCGCAGCACTGCGAGCTTGTACAGCTATTTTTTTAAAGTTGTGAAAATGTGTGCAAATCTTTGAATATGTGTTTTTTTTTACGCAAACATTTGTAACTCAAATTTTGCTTCTGGGGGGTCCCTGGAACTAAATATTTTGAGATGGGGTCCTCGGCCAAATATATATAATTTTGGGTGTCCTTCACATGAAAAGATTTGAGCACCACTGACATAGAAACATAGTTAAAAGAAAATAGAAAAAAAAAATCTAAGGATTTGAAATATTCAAAGACTTGTTCAAGATTTTTCAAAAATAGCAGATCTACACGCTCGCAGCGAGGCACTCGGTGCCGCGCTGCGAGCTTGTACATCTGCTATTCTTCAATAGTTAACGCACAAAATAACGCATAATAATGCGTTCCCAGTTCATGGGGGGCCCGCAGTGAATCCTTGTACCCAGGTCCCAGAATTTGGTGCGACACCCCTGGGTGAAAGGAAAAAGCACACAGACTTGTATGGGTATAGAAAGCCAGCTAAATTAGAACACTATCAACTAACCAAGGAGCCAGCGCACACACGCGCACGCGCACACGCACACGCACACACACACACACACACACACACACACACAGCTTCGGTCTGAAATGTATTCCCCACACCCTGCTGTGTCTCAGAATAAAGTAGTAGTCGGTTGAATAAAGTCTTTATTCAACACCTCCACCACGGAGCATGCATGCCGGTGGGGTATCCACATGGAGCCTTTAACCGCCAAAGACCTGGAACGCATTAACCATTAATACATGCTTTAACTATTGAAAAATAGCAGATATACAAGCTCGCAGCGCGGCACCGAGTGCCGCGCTGCGAACTTGTAGATCGGCTATTTTTTTTGAAAAATCGTGAAAATGTGTGAAAGTCTTCGAATATCTTTGACCCGATCTTTGACCCGACTTCTAAATCCTTCCTCTGAATCAGCTGTTCTCAAACTTTTTCAGGTCAAGGACCCCCAGGTATTTGGCCGCGGACGCCCCATCTCAAAATATGTTGTTCCAGGGACCACCCAGAAGCAAATATTTGAGTTACAAAAGTTTGCTTTTAAATAGATATTAAAAAATATATATATCATGATTTTTCAAAAATAGGAGATCTACAAGCTCGCAGCGCGGCACTCGGTGCCGCGCTGTGAGCTTGTATATCTGCTATTTTTCAATAGTTAAAGCGTTAAATAATTCTAGGCCTAAATGGCTTAAAGAAAGGGAAATGCAATCACACCGAGTAGTGACTACCTGAGAGGAAAAGAAGGTTTCGAGGGGGCTTTCAACCAGGCCTCCCATTCTACAATCTACAATATCACATGCGGTGCATTGTGAGCTCGCAGATCTAGCTATTCTTCACGCTTTTTTGTTGAGACTGTAGCTGTTTGCGCTTGTTTGTCGTAAAGCAGGAAATCACAGCACCAAAATGTATGGCTTCTAACAACAAACATACGCTATAAAGATAGATTCCCACAACCTTCGGCGTATATCGTCACTGTTGGGCAGAAACCTCGTATCTCCAAGTTTCAAATGTGTATGTTTTTTCGCGAAGTAAAGCCCTGCTTCATCAGACAAGGCCGTCGCACAAAAGTAGTGAAAACAGCAGATTACAAGCACACCACGTATGTCTGTTTTCACTAGTTTCATTTTTTTTTAAATGATGAAAACGAACGGTTTTGGACATACAAGGTTTCCACCCGACAACGACGATATTGCGAGTATCAGAAAAAGGAAATGGAAAATGAGATTAAAGCGTGTGAAATGGAGGTGTTCGTGGGGCACGGCAGACTAGCAGAAAGGTGCTGTTTTATTATGACACATCACATGTCAGCGATAAGCCGGATGGCTGCGACAGGAGTGACAGGGAGACACGGACGTGGATTGACAAACAAGTGGAGCGGTCGTGGAATGGCAATGGATTTCATATGCACTGAAAATGCATCTGTGATCTCTTTAAAGGGGCACACACCATGAATTTCACATTTTTAATTTCATTTTTCATTTTCATCTACAAGCACACAACGCCTCGCGGTGCGAGGCGTTGTGTGCTTGTAGAGCTGCTGTTTTCACTATAGTTTAAATCATTTTTAAAATGATAAATGCAAAACGAACAGCTTTGGACACGCGACACAACGATTTACAAGTGCAAATCAAGCCCAAAGTTACAAATAAAAAATGCTGTAAAATACTAATAAGCGGACATGGCAACACTATGGTTGCACCATGGGCTCAACTTGAGGCTGAAAGTTGTTTTGTAGGAGTGGACATGAGGACACTGGGCCTCAGGGAAGAACAGGAGATGCAGACTCGGCAAGAAATCATCCAACAGACACCTATACCCACAGATATAACAAGCTAGATGCCTCATCCTCCGCTGCAGTTCATTGGAGCGACGTGCAACAACTGGAGGCCGGATGTCCAGGAGTGCCGGTGACCACGCAGAAATGATTTCATAGTTTGAGATATATATCTTTTTTTCAGAGGCCATGCGGCCCGATCCAGGCCCGTCGTACAGATTTTTGGGAGTGGGGTCAAGATCAAAGACCTGGGCCCCCTCTCCACGTGGGCCCACGTCGGTTTTTCGCCCGTGTAAAGCGCAAGCCAAAAAAGTAATAAAACTGTTCAAAACAGTTCTACACGGCGGCAGAACCGTTTAGGCTTTATATAATAGGGTTTATATAAAGCATGATGTCTTAACAATTTTGCTGCCATTTTAAACACAGCTGTACTAAGCAGCTGCCAAATTGTCCTTACCTTTTAACGTGGGCACGCGCTCGCATCGTGTACGATCTGTGCGCGACTCATCTAGTAGACGTGTAGACTCGGTGACAGCTTTCGAATAAAAAAAACCCCATTGAAATAGACATATCTGTTGCGAGACTGTATCCCTGCTTATCCGCCAGTGTTTACATGAAAAAACAATGGAGACAGCCAGCTGTGCGCTATGTTAACACGTGGGCACGTTTGCGCACATAGCAGACGATATGTGCGCGGATCATAGGCCAGGCGGGTAGAGGAATCAAACAGCTACCAAATAAAAACAACCGCGTGGAAAACAGACCATTCTATGGCACTCACTTGTTTACAATGAAAAGCTATGCGAACGGAGCTGCGATTGGACGTCAGACCGGATATGGAAACCTAGATCCGGTCCAAACGGGAAATACGACCGGATACAGTTAGGGGGCGGGCCTAAAGTCTCCGAAGCGGCTATATACAGCGACCATACTTTTAATCGTTTCATAAAGATTAAAGCTAATTAAATCTTCGGGCTCCTCTGGCATCGCAGAGAGGTACAGCGGGAAATCTTCGGTTTCGACGGGGATCGCAGGAAATGAGTTAATCTTTACAGTCACTCAAATCTTTCCTACACAAACTAGACTGCTCCCGAGTCCCGTTCAATGGGGGGGCCCCCCACCGCAGGGCCCCCCTCTTTCCGGGAGGGGGGACAATAGTACCCTTTGGCCCCCCCCCCCCCCCCCCCTATCGGCGGCCCTGCCCGATCTAGTCCTCTCTCTTCTCTCTAACTCCTCATCTAGTCTGCGAACACTCATCATCCCCCAGCGAGAAGCAAGCTCTACTCGTGATCAACCTTTTATCAATCACACGAGCGTCCACTCCCACTGGAGGAGAAGAATCCACTTTCATCTCCACCTAAAGATAGAAACTCATCTCTAGACATAATAGCGGCAATTGGGAAATCTCTGCTATCCTTAACCCGTTTAGAACGGGTACACTGTATTGTGTATCATTATTTTATGTTTTAACTATTGAAAAATAGCAGATATACAAGCTCACAGCGCGGCACCGAGTGCCGTGCTGCGAGCTTGTAGATCTGCTATTTTTGAAAAATCGCGAAAATTTTAATTATGACCCGAATCTATAAGTGTCTTTTGAATCCTTCTAAGGTTTTTTGAAAAACCCATGTTTCTGTGTCAGCAATCTGGCCAGCCATTGTCAAAGAAAAGGTCCTTTTCCCTTCACTGGAGCTCAGGTAGTCTGTACTTGAGACAACTATGTCAGTGGTTCTCAAACCTTTTCATGTAAAGGACCCCCAAAATGATATTTATTTGCCCACCATCTCAAAATATCTAGTTCCAGGGACCCCCCAGAAGCAAAATTTGAGTTGCTTTAAAAATACATATATTCAAAGATTTGCACACATTTTCATGACTTTTCATGACATTTTCATGACACATTTTCAAAATTGCACACATTTTCATGACTCAAAAATAGCAGATCTACAAGCTCACAGCAAGGCACTCTGTGCCGCGCTGTGAGCTTGTATATCTGCTATTTTTCACTGGTTAAAGCATTCAATAATTCTAGGCCTGAATGGGTTTTAACAAAACGAGAGGAATATATGAAGTAGTTAGCGATCTGACAAAGGGACAAAATGAGGAACTCAAAGGCTTTGAAGGAAAGAGAAATAATTTGAGTTAGGAAAAAGTGGGTGCCATTTGTGATTCTAAATGGAGGTGCATGTGATTGGAAAGCGAAGATAAAAATTGGGCTGTAACCTTATTTTAGAAAATGCTTAATGTCGTACATGACCTGAACATGCATAATTCATTTATAGTTATCCATTAATCTACTCAGACGAGAGATTTGACATCTCCCCATGACCAAAACTAGTGAAATTAGCCGATCTACAAGCTAACATGTCGTGATGAGAGGCGTTGGGAGCATGTATATTGGTTCCTTTCACTACAAATTAAAGGTTTCTGGGTTTTTTGTTTCAATGAAATTTCTTTGATTTCTATATAGTTTGTACAAAATACTTTAAAAAAGGGAAATTTATCCTACTTGTGACCAATAAAATCACACCCAGTGTGTAAGTGAGCAGTGCTTTTTATGAGTTCATTTAATTAAGCGTTCTGCGTAAGTACTTTTACTTATCAAGTACAATTTTGAAGAATTTGTACTTTATTTGAGTATTTCCAATTTCCAATACTTTTACTTCTTCTCCAATACATCTTGGATCCAAATATTGTACTTTTATTCCATTACATGAGGCTGGCTGTCGACTACAATTATATGAACTTCAGTTACTATAGTTACTTTGCAGATAGGCCTATAAATGGGGGAAATCTCGCTCTTTCGAGCGACCATCATTTCGACAAAGGAGCGTCGGGAGGGTTAGCGACTCACCCCACGGAGGTTAGGGTTAGGGTTAGGTTTGGGTGTCGAAAAGATGACACGTAGAAACAGCGAAACGCTCCCCTATAAATGTCACATCGCGACACACTGTGAGCTTGCAGATTTTTGAAATGCAGACATTTAAAATAGGGATTAAGTGTTTGAACTGATTTTGATGCTATAACCCATTTAGCTGGGGACCCCCCAGAACCCCCTCAAGGACCCCTGGGGGTTCCGCAAACCCCACTTTGAGAACCACTGAACTGATGCCTCTAAAAAAGAAAAATCTTCCTCTCTGACAGACTAACATCAGACAGATCGGCAGCTCCAAAAGAAGGCTCTAAAATAATTCAGAGGCCAAGAGGATGTAAAAGAGACTTGGATTAGAAGTGGCTCGTCACATTC
This sequence comes from Nannobrachium achirus, assembly GCF_963921795.1. Taxonomy (NCBI): domain Eukaryota; kingdom Metazoa; phylum Chordata; class Actinopteri; order Myctophiformes; family Myctophidae; genus Nannobrachium; species Nannobrachium achirus. Next base: position 67,568,581 of record NC_137812.1, read on the forward strand.
TGCCAACTTGTCACAAACCGCATGCCAACGGGAAACAGAACACAGCCTGGCTTGTGTGCGCCTTCCAAAACCTCACACATAACTAATATCTGTATATCTCCAAGGCTGTGTTTTATCCTCTAAAAGAATATATCCAAACTAAGACGCTTCCTGTCACACACTCAAGAGCAGGGGTGTCACATGGGGGGGGGGGGGGGGGGCCTTAATTATTTTATACTTTAGCTATTGAAAAATAGCAGATATACAAGCTCACAGCGTGGCACAGAGTGCCGCACTGTGAGCAAGTCTTTGAAGATGGGGGAAGATGGGGTCTGTGGCCAAATACATATCATTTTGGGGGTCCTTCACATGAAAAGGTTTGAGCACCACTGACATAGAAACATAGGTTTTTCAAAAAAACCTTAGAAGGATTTGAAATATTCAAAGACTTTTCACGATTAAAAAAAAATGCTGTGAAAAAAATGCCGTGCTGTGGGCTTGTATATCTGCTATTTTTCAATAGTTAAAGCACAAAATGTAAGTGAATCCTTGCAGGGCCCAGAATTTGGTGTGACGCCCCTGCTCAAGAGTCTGAAAAGCTGGTTTGTGCTTTTTTAGTTCCAGTAGACTTGAATTACCATAGTGCACTTATTGCTGGACTGACAAAGCAAGTGTTACATAAACGTGTTCAGAATGCCACACAGCCAGGGTACTAATTAAAAACCAAAGTGTTTGGGCGCATCACTCCTGTTTTAAATTATCTTCACTGGCTCCCACCGTGAAACAAATAATTGATACTAAAGTACTTATTGTTTTTTTAAATGTATAAATGGCCTCGCTCTTTCCTGTATTGTTGACATGCTGACTGAATAATAATACTAATGATAACCAGTAAGACTCCCTAATCGGGAGATAAGCGACCGTCAGGTCGCAGTTACTATGAAAAGCTCCACCTCATGGTGGCGCTAGAAGAGGGGCATGTGAAAAATCAGGGGCAGGGGTTGTGGTTTGTTTGGCATGGATAGGGGCAACGGTGCCGGAGATAAGATAGGGCAAAAGTGTGACGTGACGTGATGTGACGTACCTGACGGACAGCCGGTTGAGCTTTTCATAGTAACTGTGACCTGACGGTCGCAATAATAGAGGGTATGTGCGTGACATCATCATCGTACCAGGAAGTTACGCAGAAACGCCTACTGAGTGCCAAAAAACGACTTTCTGGCCTTGAAAGCCCATACATACATCCAAAAAGTAAAGTCCTATCTGATTGCATTAAACAATGTTAAACAACGTTAAGCTCACTTTGCCGCTCACTTTGCCACTCGATTTGCCACTCAATTTGCCATTCACTTTAAGCATGCGCATACCCTCTATAATAATACTATACTCTCCAAACAGATCCCTTGGGGTAGATCATCGGAACCTAGAATAAATTCTCTGTCAATTCATGGTGCGGCAGGTTCCATCATTATGGCTCTATGGTTCTGAACTTCTGGAATTCTCTACCACTTGAATTAAGCCTAAAAATGTCCCTCATAATATATGGGGTGGTGGTATGACAAAGTTTGAGAAACCCCGGTCTGTGCATATGGTGTGGAATGTGCTTTGGCTTAGTTCTGTGCCAATTAAAAGAACATTGGCATAATCGTTTCTCTGCATCCAAATGTGTTTTCTAAGCCCCCTCTTGTGGTGTGTGTACTGTACAAGATAACATGCTGGCGAGGGAAGACATTCCGCCTTCATTAGCCTCTCATTTACATAAAGGACCCATGTGGTTACTGCCAACGATGACATTTCACATACACCAACTGAACATGTACTCTGGGCGACCCGAATAGGTCTGTCTCTACACTGACCTATATCAAATGAAGCAATAATGCCAAAACAGAAATTCATAAATAAAGAAATACGGACCGATTCAAACGCCCCCTATACATGGGAAGAAAAATCCAACATCAAAGGTGTAATTCGAATGTTTGACTGCTAAAGTCAACCGCGCGAACCCTGGCGTCGCAGGTTTTGCGTGGGAGGTGTTGTGAACATCATTCAGGACCCGTTTTGTGCATAAGCAACGGCTCTAAATGAGGCCCCAGAGGCCGGTTATGCTTGGTTTTAAACTCAAAGTCGGCCTACTGGGTGTAAAGCTTATTACCAAGAGAGGCACAAAGTCAAGACCTGTGCATTATCTATCAGGGACATGCACACATAGAAATCAAAGGGGGCTTGAGCCCCTGCCCTTTTATCTGTCTGTGTAAAAAGTGCCCTCTCCAGAAACATGAATGCAGTTTTTACTATGGTGAAAGAAATGCAAATGCCCCTCTTTCCATGCCATACCTGAAGGCAGTGTTCAAGAGAATTGTCCAAACTCTCCCTCTCTGCCCTCTCTATGTAGAAATCCATCTCCAGTATTGACTTGATTATGTTCTTGACTTGTTTAGTTCAGTGTGGTATCAAGCACCGAAAATAGCCGACCTCCAAGCTCACAACGCGCCGCAGCGCGACGCGTTGTGAGCTTGGAGGTCGGCTATTTCCGATATTTTCACCAAATGGCCCTTTTAGAAATGTCAGCCCCTGCCTCTCTAACATGCTCTGCACGTCCCTGATTTCTATCATAACAAGACGGCTTGTAACAAACACGTCTCGCGTATATCATCTTTACAATGAACGGGCTTTTAGACAGTAATAGGGGCAGAAGAAATCCAGTTGACATATGAAGCGTGAGGAGCTGATTGAGAGCTTTTACATTCTGTGGGAGGATCTATTTGAACTCGCGGTGCTGTCTGTACATCTCTATTAACTTCCCTATCTCGGTGTCCATGAAATTGCCTTTTCTGTTGCTTTGATCCTCCATAGCGTCGCCGCAAATTAGAAAGGATTAGCGACAAATTAGCAGGCTGGCGGGAGATTGTTAACAACGTATCCTAGCAACACATGCTGCATTCTCGTGATTGTGCATGGCTACGAGCCCGGGCATAGTTTAGACTAGTCGTAAGTTTGATTGGTGTAACCGACATTGGTCTTAACAAAGCCAATAGGTAAGGTAAACACATCCCAGGGGTTTTCAAAGTGGGTGACAGGGCACACTGGGGTGCCGTGACGGCAGTCCAGGGGTGCCCCGAGATAATTTGATAATATTTGGAATTTATTTGGACACTTGAAAAAACATTTAGTATCATTTTAAACTTGAAGTACAGTTATTTTCAGTCAGTTCTAACCAAAATGGCTATTATCTCAACGTTTTCCTCGCAATATAATCATTATAATATTGTCACTGTCGGGCAGAAACCTTGTATCTCCAAGTTTCAAAAGTGTACTTCTTTTGGTAAAGCAAAGCCCTGCTTCATCATACAAGACTGTCGCACAAAACTAGTGAAAACAGCCAATCTGCTGTTTTCACTAGTTTAGTACATTGTATAGATGATAAATACAAAATGAACGGTTTTGGAAGTACAAGGTTTCCACCCGACAACAACGATATGCTATAAATATAAGGTGCTGGGAGTGAAAATTATAATGTAGGGGTGCCTCAGATTAAAACAATATTCATGGGGTGCCCCGAGACAAAAACATTTGGGAACCCCTGAGATAGACAGTGTAAACTAAGATCACAGGTAATCCAAGAACCTTGCATCGGTTAATATCGTATAAAAATAATAATAATCTGAACATCGAAACTCAAAAAAAAGTTAGGCTTAGTAATGACAAGTTGGTAATATCTCACGCAACCAAGGGGGGGATTCTTGTGTGTGCTCTGAACCGTAATTTGTGAACCAAAGACGTGTGGTGCGGCAGCCGCTTGTTAGCCCGCAGACAAGATTAATTGTTTCCACAGGAAAAACTCGCACGATCCCAGATGTTTGCTTGGCAGCCTTTCTGCATCAACATTGTTCTAAACTGGTGTTAGCTGAAATGTTTAATAGCTTTGGCATTGTCTTATCCCATGATCCTGTTTTGGTCCCTGTTTACTGTGCAATTATGGAGATGCTCCAATGATTCAGTCGATTTGAGGATATTATCACCACTAGGAAGAAAATGAAGCTTTGCTATTCAGCGGCACTGAGAGATGGAACTGCTTTGTTAACCGGCAAGCAAGAACAAATAGAGATACTAATTCAGATACGTTTTCATTTTGCAAATCGAAGTTGTTCACAGACAACATCCATTAGCTGCGATGCAACACGTTATGAGCCAGGTAGATTGTCCATTGTATCCGTTTCTGAAAATGCTTGCCTATAATGATATGGGCAACATTGGGACGCTGAAGTTAACCCCTTAAACCAGTGGTTCTCAACCTTTTCAAGCTGTGACCCCCAAAATAATAATAGTTTAACTGGGGACCCCCCTCCCTGACAAATACTAAGAGTTGAGGAATTACATTTTAATGTATAACATGGTTCTATTGTGAAAACAGCAGATCTACATGCATGCTCACAACGCCTCGCAACAGATCTGCTATTTTCACAATTTCTGTCTCTAATATTTGACAATTTGACGATTGTTTAATTTGTCACTTCAGAGGTATTAAAAAGTCCTTAAATTGTCACTTTAGAAATGTGCATAAACCCTCTATACACTTAAACCTTATGTTGGTTTGTTTACTGTGTAGAGTGAGAAAACAATGTTGCACATTAAGTTAATTATCTGGGGTCCCCCCCAACATAATTTGGGTCTGGGGGCCCCCCAAAATGACCCACAGGTTGAGAACCACTGCCTTAAACCACCTACATTCTTAGAAAAACAGACATGAGTTGCAACTGTACTTGGACAGATTTCCCCGCCTCTAAACCAAATCTCTCCACCACAACAAGTTATATACCCCCAGGAATGTATGGATGCTGGGGTTCAAGTGGTTAAAATGGTCTTCAGAGGGTTGTTTATCGCAGAGATGGCTGCCAGTGCCGCTACACACAAGCGCAGACCCCACACATTCGCGTACATGTCATTTTTACTGGTTTGACCCGGCAGCACCTGTCCCATCAAGCCTTCCAGTTTGGTCTGGACGCACAGGGGCGTCACATGGGGGGGGTGGGGGGGGGGGGGGGGGGGGGGTGGGGGGGGGGGGACTGAGTTACTAGGGCCCAAGGTGGAGGGGGCCTTCATTATTTTAAACTTTAGCTATTGGAAAAATAGCAGATATACAAGCTCACAGCGTGGCACCGAGTGATGCGCTGCAAGCTTGTAGATCTGCTATTTTTGAAAAGTCGTGAAAATGCGTGCAAATCTTTGAATGTATGTATTTTTTTAAGCAAACTTTTGTAACTCAAATTTTGATTCTGGGTGGGGTCACTGGAACTAAATATTTTGAGATGGGGGTCCGTGGCCAAATAAATATAAATAAGTCCTTCACATGAAAACGTTTGAGCACCACTGACATAGAAACATAGGTTTAAAAAAAAAAAAAAAAAAAAGAGTAGAAGGATCTGAAATATTCAAAGACTTGCGCACATTTTCACGATCTTTCAAAAAAAATAGCAGATCTACAAGCTCGCAGCGCGGCACCGAGTGCCGCGCTGTGAGCTTGTAGATCTGCTATTTTTCAACAGTTAAAGCACAAAATATTTGAAGTGAATCCTTGTACCCAGGGCCCAGAATTTGGCGCGACACCCCTGTGGACGCACATCAACACGCGAGCGCTGGGAGAGAGAGACGAGATGGAGGCTCGCCTTGGCCTTTGAACTCCTGTTGACAACTGCTGGAGCCATCAAGTTGCACGGAGGCTTCACGATGATATGGAGAAAAAAAATCACAGGAATACATTTGAATGCCACGACTCGAGCAGAGCCACATTGGCATTCTATACACACAAACACACAAATAAGATTGTAGATTGAATGCAAATAATAAAGAAATGTCAAGATTGTAGTGCAATTATGATCAATTTGACCTTTTATATTACTCGATATTCGCGCTGCACAAACACACACAATTAAACTAATACACGGTTTAAGTGTAGACACACATACAGTTAGTCCATGGGCCATACGAGTTGTCGGTATCAAAAAGGTGGCAAAGGTTACCATGCATTTTATAAAAGCTCTATATCTGTAGATTATATTTTGGTATGATAACCCTTTCTGAGACACAGCTAAATTGGTGTTATCAGATTTGTTGTAGATTTGTTGTCCCATTAACTTTACATTACAGGGAAAAAAAAGCAAAAAATGAATCTGATTTAAGTAGCATATGAGGGGTCAAACTAGGGGGTTTTCATGATGCTGAATCAATTGCAAGCATCTGTTTTGCACAAAAAAAAACATTCCTTGGGCTAAAAACTGTCCCACAAGACTATGGTTTAGTGATGAAAAGTGATGAGTCATCACTTTTCACACTTTTGTGGGGGGCGTTTTAGCCCCACGGATGTTTTTCGTGCAAAACAGATGCTTGCAATGGATTCAGCATCATGAAAACCCCCTAGTTTGACCCCTCCTATGCCACTTAAAGCAGATTAATTTTTTGCTTTTTTTCCCTGTAATGTAAAGTTAATGGGACATCAACTCTAGCGGCTGATAACACTAATTTAGCTGTGTCTGAGAAAGGGTTATCATACCAAAATATAATCTACAGATATAGAGCTTTTCAAAAATGCATGGTAACCTTTGCCACCTTTTTGATAACGACAACTCGTATGGCCCATGGACTAAGTAGATCGTCTCTGTCGGGTGGAAACCTCAAATGTCCAAAAACGGTTACTTTTCAGGATTCTAATTAAAACGTAGCAAAATTTGCAGATCTACAAGCTCAGAATGCGTTGCTTCGCAGCCACGTTTTGAGCATGCAGATCTGCTACTTTCATACATACATAGCCTACAGTATGTACAGTTACAGTATATAGGCCTAACCTTGTCGGGTGGAAACCTCGTATCTCCAAGTTTCACATTTGTACGTTCTCTTGCAAAGTAAAGCCCTGCTTCATCATACAAGGCTGTCGCACAAAAGTAGTGAAAACAGCCGATCTACAAGCACACAACGCCTCGCGGTGCGAGGCGTTGTGTGCTTGCGGATCGGCTGTTTTCACTAGTTTAAATCATTTTTAAAATGATAAATGCAAAACGAACGGTTTTGGACATACAAGGTTTCCACCCGACAACGACGATATATATACAGTACATACATAAATAGAGATCAAACGCCACTTCTTCTATACACATATCTCTCCCACAAAGCATCAGCAAAAGTGCTACAGTCATGTTCCACATGAATTGTCCTGCTTAGCGCGGGGCTAAGAAAGCAAAGCTCCTTAAACGCAGGGAGCAGGGGGAGCCTGGGAATCTTTTAGCGGCAGGGATTATCTCCCTTGTAGCAGTGTGCTCTTACAAATGCTTTTCTTTCTGGTAAACCATGTATCTCTCAATTCAATTAGAGGCCACATAAACAGTTTCATGTGTGGCAAGTGAGCTGTGAAAGGAGAGCAGAGGCAGCAAACGGGCTCAAGGATGCGGCGGGCGGCGGAGGAGTGCAAACAAGACCCCTTTCTCTGCAGTGTTGGAAGAAGTACTCGCATTCTTTTACTTGATTCAAAGTATCAACGTCGCAATCTAGAAATACTCCGTCAGAAGTAAAAGTTCTGTATTTAAAATGCACTTGAGTAAATGTACAAAAGTATTGTCATCAAAATATAATTAAAGGACAACTTTAGTTTTTTACAACAAGGGTTCATATTTTAGATTGTAATTAAAAAATATAAAAGATGAGTGTTAAAATTATTTAATTTACTTCTTTCTATTGTTTTAGAGATTCTTATTTCAGTGGTTGGGGGCATGCGTACAAGTGGCTAAATATGTCATTTTACACAGAATAAGCCCATTCCCAAGATACAACGCAACCTTTCATGGTTGGATGTGACTTATGGGGGCTAGAAGTGTTACTGTAAATAGCAATAAAGAAACTTCTGGCTTATTGTGTCTAAAAATACATATTTAGCTACTTGTACGCATGCCCCCATGCGCACGCATGCCCCACATTTTAGCACGGTAAACGCGACAAAACAATAGAACGAAGCAAATGAAAACATTTTAACACTCATCTTTTCTCTGATTACAAGCTAAAATATGAACCCTTGTTGTAAAAAAACAAAGTTGTCCTTTAAAGACGGGGTGCTATGTTTTTTCCCCCTAAAACATGATCATCAGGTATTATGATTCAACTTGGAGGAAGATTTCTTTCAAAAAAGTATACAGAACGTGTTAAAATGGTGTATTTAGCAGCAGTGACAACAGAGCAAGCGTGTGAGGAGGAATCATTTGGCACACCGACTAAATTGGGAGGATAAACAATAGTTTTAAATAAATTAAAAAAGGCCTGTTACGTAAAAGGCCTGTATTTGTATTTTACTTGTGTAAAAGGTACACAAAGATTGGCATCAACATGTTCTTAGCAGATCTACAAGCAAGGAGATGTACTGGGACAGTGCCGCTTCCCAATCTTTTTGTCCTCGGAGCCCTCATATCCGTCACAAGCCGAGACCCCCCACGGTGCACACTTGCCCTGCACACGCAAACATGCACTCATGCACACACAATCTTGTCTTTTGGTTCGCCTCTTAAGTTCTATACACCTGGCGTATGATAATAATCGCTCAAAATGCTTAAGTTATGATTTTCTGAATCATGTTTAGAATTTTGGACTATGCCTCCAAACAAGACACGTGGTCGCATACATTTAACTTGCAGCATACTCTGAAACACGTAGAGGTTTGTCAATCATGTTTTACTCTGACTTTGCTTGGTTAACTCAAGTACTTTCTGACTGACAGGCTTATCTGGTATAGCAGGATGTTGTTGCGTAGGCTACAGGACAAAACGGTAGACAGTAGACTCATGCCTATAACCTGTAGCAAAGTATATTTTTAACACCGGATATCTGTGAGCATGCAGTATACAGTATAATATAAACTGTTGAATCTGTCTGTCTGTCTGTCTGTCTGTCTGTCTGTCTGTCTGTCTGTCTGTCTGTCTGTCTGTCTGTCTGTCTGTCTCTGTCTGCCTATCTGCCCGTCTGTCTGTTTGTCTGTCTGTCTGTCTGTCTGTCTGTCTGTCTGTCTGTCTGTCTGTCTGTCTGCCCGTCTGTCTGTTTCTGTCTGTCTGTCTGTCTGTCTGTCTGTCTGTCTGTGTGTCTATGTTAACTTACAGACTGAAGCACTGGTGTCCAGTCCGGGCACCCTTATGGGTCTATAACTCTGAGAGTGTATAAATGGAACCAAATTGACCTGTACGGGTCCATTTGGTTCCATTTGTACACTCTCAGAGTTACATTTTTAAAAAAGGCTATCAAAAGAGGGGTTTGTGGCCGAATGCATATCAAACTGGGGGGTCCTTAATTTGCAACAAACCAAGGTTGAGAATCAGTGTTTGATTGTTCTCCAGGTTAGCCACTCCCTCTAGTGATAGACAGAGGCAGTGTTCTAATTGTTCTCCATGTTAGCCACTCTTATTATTATTGAATGCTTTAACTATTGAAAAATAGCAGATATACAAGCTCGCAGCGCGGCACCGAGTGCCGCGCTGCGAGCTTGTAGATCTGCTATTTTTTTTAAATCATAGAAATGTGTGCAAATCTTTGAATATCTCATTTTCAAAGTGAACATTTGTAACTCAAATATTTGCTTCTGGGGGGTCCCTATAATTCTAGGGCTCCTTGACATGAAAGAGTTTGAGAACCACTGACGTAGAAACATGCGTCTTTCAAAAAACCTTAGAAGGATTTAGAATACACTTATAGAATCGGGTCAAAATCGGGTCAACATTCAAATGTTCACGATTTAAAAAAATAGCAGATCTTCAAGCTCGAAACTATGTGTGAAAATCAGCAACGCCACCATGTCACATCTTTAGCTTCTCTGAGTCAAAGCAAACAAAGCTAGAGACCTTTCTGTTTGCTAGATGCCTTTTACTGAGATTCTTTATTTTTCATCATTTCCTCTGTTATCCTGTCTGCTTTTCGGTTCGCCGTTGCCTTTTACTGAGATTTCTTTCATCATTTCTTCTGTATCCTGTCTACTTTTCAGTTCAATGCCTTTAACAGATTTTCTTTTTATATATATTTTATTCTCAAAAATGGTTGAATAAGCTTCGAAGACGTGTAAAAGAGAGACAAAGGATTTGCCTATCCATACTAGCATGATATAATGTGCCTATTCATACTGGTATGAGAGGATTTGCCTTTTCATTCTATGCATGTTCTTGGCGTACAGAAATGTCTGTTGTAGTCGTTTCATTTGAATGTTCTTGTTTTCTATTCTCAGAATAACAAATTGTCTTTGTATTCAAATGTCCATTTCCATGTGTTTCTTTTGCATTGTCTGAACCACTTTCAACCTATATGCCCTATTTTGGGCATGTCCATAGGCAAAAAATGGTTTCTCAATGTCTGGTCCGGGGCCCACCATGGTCCATAGAGCATCGCAGTGGGCGTGGTTTACTGGTCCCACTGAAAAAAAGTGGTTTACTGGTCCCACTGAAAAAATATACTGTTCATTTCCTCATAGACTTTCACGAAAATATTTATAACTTATGTTAATCCTAGAACCAAGCCATCCAGGATTGCAGTGAATCATGACCATAAAACCTCTGTTTCTATGAAAAGAACATTTTGAAAATCACTAAACAAAGGGTAGTTATTAAATGTAGTATATCAAATAATTTAGTTTGTTAGTTTTCACATAGGATCAAAGGTGTTATGGTCATGATTCACTGCAATCCTGGATGGCTTGGTTCTAGGCATAATTGTTATAAATATTTTTCTATGGGGAAAATGAACAGGAGATTTGTTAGTGGAACCAGTAAACCACTTCCGCTGTGATGCTCTATGCACCCTTATGGGTAAGGAAACGCTGAGAGAGTACAAATGGCACCAAATAGACCCTTATGGGTAGGTAACGCTCAGAGGGTAAAAATGGCACCAAATGGACCCTTATGGGTAGGTAACGCTGAGAGGGTAAAATATTAACCATTTTTAATTTATATTTTTGGGAACCCCAATCTAAACTGCAAAATTCACTGTTCATTTGGACCCTCCTGGGTCCATTTGGTTCCATTTTGTACACTCTCAAGAGTTACAGACCCTTTAAGGGTCTATTTCAACACCCTAGTTGGTCCCCAGGGGACCCCAAACATGCAGAACCAGCGTCCTCACGCCGAACTGGAAAACACTCTTTCAGCGTCAAAACATCCTCCTCATTGTTCTCTGTCTCGTTTCATCACACTCATTTACATAAACACAAAAACAAAAACCCAGCTTGATTGAACGTCTCCCTCCATTGTGGAAAAGGCACGTTCGCTTCCATTGAAGTGGTTGGGAGCAGGATAATGAGCCTGGGCTGGGTCTCTTTCTGCGGTACACAGGCACGTGCACACATAGACATCAAAGGGGGCTTGAGCCCCTGCCCTTTTATCCGTCTGTAACAAAGTGCCCTCTTCAGACCATGAATGCAGTTTTTACTATGGTGATAGAAATGCAAAAAATGCCCTCTTTCCAGTTTCCACGCCATGCATGAAGGCAGCGTTCAAGAGAACTGCTTTTTCCAAACTCTCCTGAACTTGAAGGCAGCATTTTATGTTGAAATAATTGCCCTCTCTGTGTAGAAATTCATGCCGTTACGCCATATAGCCAGTATTGACTTGATTATGCCTAGTTCAGTGTGGTATCAAGTAGGGATGCGGTATCGGTACTCGCAGTATCGGTACTCGCCCCGATAGCGGCCAATATTGCTGTACTCGTACTCATCCAATATTGCTCACGGCAGCGCCAGATACTATTTTGTTTCAAAAATATGTTGGTAACAACATATCAGATGTCCTAAGACACAGTTGTGTGTGTGTTAGTTCAACTTATGAACAGTGTTTTCACCTTCTCTTACTCTAGCCATGACAACATAATTATTTAAAGCATTTTATTTTGGGGCGCCACACACTGTTTAAGCACTTGTACAGAAACTTAACTTACAGTATCGGTATTCGGTATCGGCAAGTACCCAAATTAAGTACTCGTACTTGTACTTGGTCAGCAAAAAAGTGGTATCGGGACATCCCTAGTATCAAGGACCGAAAATAGCCAACCTCCAAGCTCACAACGTGTCGCAGCGCGACGTGTTGTGAGCTTGGAGGTCGGCTATTTTCGATATTTCCACCAAAAGGCCCTTTTAGAAATGTCAGCCCCTGCCTCTCTAACATTCTCTGCACGTCCCTGGCGGTACATACTATACGGACTCTGTGGGTTTTTCCGACGAGGCCTAGTTTCCCTGTGTCCTCCGCTTCCCCTCATCCATCTCACTGGCCTGAATGATGCAGTCATGCTTTTCACTGGCAGCCCCGTTACACCCCGAACCACTGTTATTAACCATCCGCACCGCACTGCTTTCATAGCTGCGTTCCGTGGACTTTTAATGTACTGTACTTATCCGTTGTGTATATCGACGCTGTCGGGTGGAAACGGGTACTTTTTAACCGGTTGAACTACCCTTTCCTAGTTGTTTTTATCTTGTTCTGTAAAACGACTTTTAGTACCTGGAAATCGCTATATAAGTTGTATTACCGGTATGTATTATTGCGACCGTAGGTCGCAGTTAACTATGAAAACCGGCACATCTTGTCCACGTATCCGTGTATTTCTGAAGGTCACGCCTGACACTGTGGTTCTATGGGTTTGCCGCTCTGACATCACGCTCTGGCTTCACTGTGATGTCACACTAACATAATCCCCTTTATGCCCATATATGGAGTTTCCTGATGTCATCAACACGAAAGAAGAAGAAGCCCATATCTAACAGGACTTCATATGGGAATGCCCATATGTGGAGGCCACATCTGCCACATGCCACACTAACAGAATCCATATATGGCCAAGACAGATGGCCAAGACAGACCATATCTATGTGGCTCTTGTCTGGTTCTACAGACAGGGATCTCCATGTATGGGCATGAAAGGGTATGATATCAGATGTCATTGACATCATAGGACTTTCACATAACGAATAACTAAGTAAGCATGTTTGGGCTCTCACAGCATATCTCCGTATACAGTACATGGATCTCCATAATATATGGGTACCAGGGGTCTCCGTATATCACTGTATATCCCTGGCCAGATGGCCAAGAATTGGCGCAACCTCACCCTTTAGGGCAAGGTCGCATGTCGCCCTGAGGCGTCATACACGTAATTATTATTACTATTTTCAGGGAATGAAAACAAAGAACCTGTGTTCCAATGGATCCATTGTAGTTATTGTTTATTCACAAGCTCTTGTTAATACTTTTCATAATCACTTTCAAACATTTTGTGAAAGTGAAAATTGCCAATCTAGAAGCTCACAATGTGTTGTGATGAAGCCCGCTGTGAGCATTTTGACTGGCCAATATATATATATATATATATATATATATATATATATATATATATATATATATACATATATATATAGTATTTTAGTTTATTTTTGCAAATGTGTGCTATAATAAACACTGACCCAAGTTGGATGTTTTTTTCTTACATGCATGCATGCGCCACAGTCAGGGTGATTAGCCCTGTGTTTAATCCTGTAGAACCCAGATCTAGTTTTTTTAATCATATTTGATACAAGAGGTATTACAAGTTAAAAGCTTCATCTCTCATCTATACAATATGTAGTGGGGGTCCCTGCTTCATCTCTCATCTATACAATATGTAGTGGGGGTCCCTGCTTCATCTCTCATCTATACAATATTGGGGGTCCCTGCTTCATCTCTCATCTATACAATATTGGGGGTCCCTGCTTCATCGCTCTCATCTATACAATATGTAGTGAGACTAGGCCTGTAGTATCAAATATGATAGAAACATTTGACACTGTAAAAAAACAAACTATAATGCTCAATTTTGAGAACTCATAAGTTCATTCAAGTTATGCAACACCCATTTCAAAATATTAGTAAAGATATACGAGGAAAACTTACCAGAACTTCTTCAAAAAACAATTGTTTGTAGTAATGCATCAACCTCCCTTGTTTAGTTGAAGGCAGCCATTTTGGGTCATACCACCTGAGGCTCTACCTGCAGGGCAAATGGTATGGTCCAGGGGGAACAGGGGATGTGTCAGATGTGATAGGTTCTTGGTCCAAGTATTGATTACACTGATAACAGATTGGATAATTAGTTATGTGTATCATATTATGATACGTTTGGCATTATATGACCTGCTCTGCTGAAATTAGTAGGACGTTTATTGTGTTTGTTTTTCTTTGCTCTTTGAGAGGTATATGTTAATATGAATTAATGAACAAGGCATTTAAAGGACAACTTTAGTTTTTTCCAACAAGGGTTCATATTTTAGATTGTAATTAGAGAAAATAAAAGGTGAGTGTTAAAAGGTTTTCATTTACTTCGTTCAATTGGTTTATCACGTTTAGCATGCTAAAACGTGGGGGCATGCATACACATGGGGGCATGCGTACAAGTGGCTTAATGTGTCTTATTGGACACAATAAGCCAGCAATTTCTTTATTGCTATTTACAGTAACAATACTAGCCCCCATAAGTCACATCTAACCATGAAAGGTTGCGTTGTATCTTGGGAATGGGCTTATTCTGTGTAAAATGACATATTTAGCCACTTTAGTATGCATGCCCCCAGCCACTGAAATCAAAATAATTAAAATCTCTGAAACAAAAGAAAGAAGTAAATACAAACATGTTAACACCCATCTTTTATAGTCTTTAATTACAATCTAAATTAAATATGAACCCTTGTTTAAAAAAAAAAGAAGTTGTCCTTTAAATACAGTACATTACCAGTAAGACTCCCTAATCGGGAGATAAGCAACCGTATTGTCCCTTTATGCCCATAGATGGAGATCTCTTAACTGTAAGTCCTTGTCCCTTTTATGCCCATATATGGATATTCCTGATGTCATCAGTATATGAACATATATGGGCTTTCTGATATGCCCATATATGGAGATCTCTTAACTGTAAGCCCTTGTCCCTTTTATGCCCATATATGGATATCCCTGATGTCATCCGTATATGCCCATATATGGGCTTTCTAATATGCCCATATATGGAGATCTCTGTATCTCCATATATGGGTATAAAAGGATACTTCAGGTCTGACATCAGGTTTGTTTATATTGGGTTGCTAGGTTTGACATCACAAACTCCATGGGCCATCTGACCTAGAAATCTATATTTGGGCCTTACGGTCGCAATAAAGGGGCAGTGTGATGTCATACTGATGCGGAGATATGAGCAGGGCAAAGGTGTGACGTGTGACGTGTGACCGACCGACCGACCGACCGACCGACCGACCGACGGCCGGTGGAGGTTTTGATACTAAACTGCGACCTTACGGCCGCAATTATACTGTACAGTACAGTTAGAAATGTAATGTAAACAATCTTTATAGGAGTTAGCTAGTTATGCTATTTTCTTTCAGCCTTTAGTTTTGTCCCTGGGCACATTTTGAGTCGTGTGAATTTGAGGGGATTCTCAACTTTTTCACTTTTCTTTTACACTAAAACTAGTCAGAGATTTAATGACCAACTGTTACCACACAGCTAAAACCTGAGCGTTCATTTAATTGTGAGAGTGTGAAAATATGAAACGCAGCGTCAAAGCATATGATGGTAATACAGTCATTACGCAACGGACCATTTGCACATCCAAAGACGCTCCAACTGTCTGCATTCAAAATCTACCTTACGTTTCTTCTGTGTGAGAATCTTTCGGCTGGATTTATGGGTTTACATTGAAATATATCGTCACTGTTGGGCACTTTTTTCGCAAAGTAAAGCACTGCTTCATCAGACAAGGCCATTGCACAAAAGTAGTGAAAACAGCTGATCTACAAGCACACAACGCCTCACGGTTGTAGATCGGCTGTTTTCACTGGTTTAAACCGTTTTTAAAATGATGATAAAAAATAATTATAACGTTTTGGACATACAAGGTTTCCACCCGACAACGACAATATATATCCCCTTGTTCACTTATTATTTTTTGCCTGAGCTCAAACAACGATACAATAATAATTTATATCAGTTTCATTTATGACATTTCAGTGACACTTCAGTTTAGAACATAATTTAATCCGGGCTGAACGCGCTTGAATTAATAATGACCTAAGACTTCACCGAAAGGCAGTTCTTATTACAAAGAAAAGGTTAGCCTTCATTCACAGCTAATTGTATTGATTTAACTAAAAAAAGCTGTACAGTACAAACACGGCTCACCCATCATTCGCCACAAATCACACTTTCTATTTGAGCGGCATCGTTCTAAAATCCATGTCTTTCGCACCGACAAGCTTTAAAATCAGATAGCGGCGCCCTCAAAATAATTGATTTTCCCAGGGTACCAGACATCACACCCAGTACAAAGGGGGCATTTATTCATAATGTATTATCTTTTTATATAACCGACATACTTTTTTTTGGAGGTTACACAATAATTTATTCATTGTTAAATAGGGATCCAGGGTCAAACACTGACTGCATCTCTTGCTTTTGTCTCCCATAGCCGTGCGTAATGAATTTCTCTTGTCCGACCAAAGCGTTGTACTGTAGGGCAAGGGTCTTCAACAGGGGGTCCGGGACCCCTAGGGGGTCCTCAGAGTTACTACAGGGGGTCCTCCAAATCTTTGTGTGACATTTTTCTCCTTTTTTATATGAACCACTTGAACCCTAGCATCCGTATTTTGAGAACTTTAGCCAAAAATAGCAGATCTACAAGCTCACAACGCCTCGTGCTGCGAGGCGTTGTGAGCTTGTAGATCGGCTATTTTCGGCAAAGAGGTTCGGTGTAGAGGGGGAAAAGAGCAGACTAAGTACAGAGTGAAAGGTCAAGTTTATAAAGTATTGACAGCCCATGTGGTTAAATATCTGAAAACACAAATTGACAAGAATCCAAAATACACAATGATTGTGCTGTCAAACAATTAAACTATGGAATCTGGGGGTCCCTACTTCATCTCTCTCTCAACTAAGGGGTCCTTGGCCTGAAAATGTTGAAGACCCCGGCTGTAGGGCTTGACAATCTTAACTCTCAGAGTGTACAAAATGGAACCAAATGGACCCGTAAAGGGTCAAGTGTGTTGATTCATAAAACAAACACTGGGGTTTTTACTGTGTAGCAAAGCTGCCAGGCAATTCTATGATGCTTAGAAACCTTGGTGAGGAGAATTAGTGATGTGTCGTTCATGAGTGATTCGTTCATAAGATTCGAATCATTAGCATGACTCGTGAACGAATCGTTCAAATCCCTGAAATGGGTCGTTCACACTTTCGTTCACACCCCTGCCCCTCCCCCTAAAAGCCCCGGCCGGCAGACAGGACGCGACGGCGGGCTGTACTCGCGATGTAATAAAAACGCTCCCACGATTGTGTTTTTCACGGGACAATCACGCTATGAACGAATCATTTGAACGAATCTTTTGAACGGATCTTTACCGTGAACGTGAACGAAATGATCCGATCACTGAAATGAACGGGATTGCCCATCACTAAGGAGAATGATTTGAACGCGTTCATTGTGTCAACATGCAATTTCTAGGATCTTGTTTTTTTCCTCTACTTCATTTCTGTGAATAAGCTGTAGCCTTGGTAATATGATGTATTAATGCACCAAGTCTCATGTCAGGTTCCACACCAGACACATGCTGTGGGAACTGGTTGGAAATAATGTAGGAATACACAATTTGAACATGCACGGTATGTCATTATTACATCTCAATTTACACTTACATTTCTGGTTAATGCCCACAATCACTGACTATCCACAGGTTTTGACGCAATTTGTAGCACTTAAGCATTGAATGTAAAAAAATAAGGAAAAGAAAGAAAAAGAAAGACATTATCTGTCTGTCTGTCTGTCTGTCTGTCTGTCTGTCTGTCTGTCTATATATATATCTATCTGCCGCCCTAGTAACTAGTAAAACGCCTCAGGGCGACAAACGACCTCAAGGTCGCGCCACAATGATGTGGACATCAGGGTTGTGGACATCAGGGTTGCGGACATCAGGGATCTCCATATATGGGCATAAACGGGATTTGTTCCCCCTGGCATCACACGGATCTCGATCTCTAACAGGGCATCATTAATATTGATGACATCAGGGAACTCCATATATGGGCATGAAAGGGATTCTGTTAGTGTGACATCACAGTGAAGCCAGAGCGGAAAACCGGTCTATGGGTTTGCCGCTGTGTACACTGTACACGTCTACACGGATGCGGACAAGCTTTGACGTTTCTCATGGTAAACTGCGACCTTCGATCGCAATAATCATTGTGGTCAGAACAGGGATCAAACTTACTGTACAAAGTGTGCAACCTTGGTGTTAGTAATAAGTACCAGTAAGACTCCCTAATCGGGAGATAAGCGACCGTTGGTCGCTTATCTCCACAAATATCACAACCTCCACCTCTCACGTCATACGGGTAGCCATAGTTACACCTGGAATGTTGAATCTCCATATATGGAGATAACCTACGCATCACACAAAGTCTGACCTCACCAGCCCATACTTGGGCATGGACGACTTATATCTCCATATACGGAGATGGCCATATATGGAGATACGATGGCATCACAGAGTCCACAGCTGATGATGTGGCGTGATGTCATACAATACACAAACAAGCCCTATATAAAGGGGCAATTCTCACCAGGGAAGAGAGCATTGCCTGGAATGTTGAATCTCCATATATGGAGATAACCTACGCATCACACAAAGTCTGACCTCACCAGCCCATACTTGGGCATGGACGACTTATATCTCCATATACGGAGATGGCCATATATGGAGATACGATGACATCACAGAGTCCACAGCTGATGATGTGGCGTGATGTCATACAATAAACAAACAAGCCCTATATACTGATGCGGAGATATGAGCAGGGCAAAGGTGTGACGTGTGACGTGTGACCGACCGACCGACCGACCGACGGACGGACGGACGGCCGGTGGAGGTTTTCATAGTAAACTGCTCCCTGACGGTCGCAATTAAGTCAGTAAGTCAACTTTATTTAAAAAGCACCTTTCAAAAGAAGAGTGCTGCACAATGAACAAAAACATTGCATATTAAGCATTACAAAAAAACAAAATATATTAAAAAGCATTGCAAACTACCCAGAAGGAAAAACAAACACCATAAAACAAAGTGCTTATGGGACAAGTGAGTTTCTAACTTAAAACAAGCCTCCGTCTCTGACCTCATAACTTGGGGGAGATAGTGTATAGTTCCAGAGAGAATGAGCTGCCACTGCAAAGGCTCTTAGTTTTTCTAGCCTAGTTTTTTTGGGACAGCCAGAAGGCCTTGGTCAGAAGGCCTGGGAGATCTCACGTTGTCGGGGGAATGCAATAATTCACATATTATGCAAAGTGGGGCCTGCCCGTGTAGTGCTGTATGTAAATAAGTAGTCATTATGAGTTGGACCATTTGCACATCCAAGCTCACAACGTTTGCATTTCTTGCTACTCCTCTTGGTGAAGTTTAGACTATAATGTATATGCCTATTCTTGTTAGCTTGTTACCTTCGAAATTGGTATTTCAAGTCTTAGATTTCGTATTATACTTTAAAGGGAAAGTTCACCCCAAAATGACTTATTTCCTATATCGATTACTCACCCCATGCAGTTTTTGTCGCATTTAAGCCAGTAATTTCCCTTTAAAAAGACAATCACACGATTTTGCAACCCATTTTTCACCCGGTGTCAATTATCTAGGCGCTACACTCCCTCTGCCAACCTGAGGAGACAACGGACTGACCTCATCGGCTATTTTCGGCAAAGAGGTTTGGTGTAGAGGGGAAAAAGAGCAGACTAAGTATATAGTGAAAGGTCAGGTTTATGAGGGCTCAAGTGGTTAAATATCTGAAAACACATTGTCTATGAATCCAACATACACTGACAATTGTGCTGTCAAACGATTAAACTATATGGAATCTACGAAAAGGTTGTGGGGGTCCCTGCTTCATCTCTCTCTCTCTACTGAAAACATTGAAGACCCCTGATTTAATAGCACACCAAGACTGATTCTGAGCAACATTGATTGCAAAGGCTCAGGTATCAATCTGCCGATTGCCGGGACCGTGGGCAGATCGAGGCGTCGTTACCTACAGTAATCACCGGGCACCGCTGAGGATTCTGAGAGTTCGAAATGTACTTTTTTTCCAGCCACTAAGTAGAAAACCCTGCCCGTATAATGAAATATATAGAGCAGCAACACGACCGTGTGCTCATCCCACTCTCTGCGTCACAAGCAGGGGCGTCACAAGGGGTAGGAAAGTGGGACTGAGTTACTAGGGCCCAAGGTGGTGGAGGGGCCTTAATTATTGTATACTTAGCTATTGAAAAATAGCAGATATACAAGCTCACAGCGCGGCACCGAGTGCCGCGCTGCGAGCTTGTAGATCTGCTATTTTTGAAAAGTCGTGAAAATGTGTGCAAATCTTTGAATATATGCATTTTTAAGCGAACATTTGTAACTCAGATTTTGCTTCTGGGGGGTCCCTGGAACGAAATATTTTGAGATGGGGGTCCGTGGCCAAATACATACCATTTTGGGGGTCCTTCACATGAAAAGGTTTGAGAACCACTGCCATCGAAACATAGATTTTTCAAAAAACCTTAGAAGGATTTGAAATATTCAAAGATTTTCATGATTTTTCAAAAATAGCAGATCTACAAGCTCGCAGCGCGGCACTCGGTGCCGCGCTGTGAGCTTGTATATCTGCTATTTTTCAATAGTTAAAGCACAGGGGCCCCACAGTGAATCCTTGTACCCGGGGCCCAGAATTTGGTGCGACACCCCTGGTCACAAGTGTTACAAATGAGGCGATAAAACCCGAACAGAAAATGAGAAGGAGCGACTGTAGGATGTTGTATTTATGTGCTGTACTCAGCGCGACGAGCGCTACGCTGCTGAGGAAACCGCTGTGCTTGTCTGTCGACGCAGGCGAAAAGGGAGAGGCGGCGCGCGAGGCAAGATGGAAACACATCGATGTGGGACCGGGGGATATTTATTTAGTTACACGCCTGTTACCGCTCATTATTCAACATTAATGCCGGTACTGAGTGCAACCTCACAGTCGAGGGGGCCCGGAGTGAGTACACAGGCAGGGGCGTCACAAGGGGGGGAAGTGGGACTGAGTTACTAGGGCCCTTAATTAATTATTTTATACTTTAGCTATTGAAAAATAGCAGATATACAAGCTCACAGCGCGGCACCGTGTGCCGCGCTGCGAGCTTGTGGATCTGCTATTTTTGAAAAGTCGTGAAAATGTGTGCAAATCTTTGAATATATGTATTGTTTAAGCGAACGTTTGTAACTCGAATTTTGCTTCTGGGGGGGTCCCTGGAACTAGATATTTTGAGATGTGGGTCCGTGGCCAAATACATATCATTTTGGGGGTCCTTCACATGAAAAGGCTTTTTTCAAAAAACCTTTAAAGACTTTTTCACGTTTTTTCAAAAATAGCAGATCTACAAGCTTGTATATCTGCTATTTTTCAATAGCTAAAGTACAAAATAACGCAGTGAATCCTTGTACACAGGGCCCAGAATGTGGTGCGACGCCCCTGTACACTCGGCGGCGGGGAAGGAACCAGGGAGGGGAGAAGAGAGGCCTACTGTTATAATGACATTACAGCACGATTACTCAGATAAGGTGGGGAGAGAGAGGGAGAGAGAGAGAGAGAGAGAGAGAGAGAGATAGAGAGAGAGATGTTCTCAGAATGATTGCACTGGACACACTTACACATGCAGACACGTGCACACATAGACATCAAAGCGTGCTTGAGCCCCTGCCCTTTTATCATTCTGTAAAAAGTGTCCTCTCCAGACCATGAATGTAGTTTTCACTGTGGTGAAAGAAATGCAAATGCCCTCTTCCCCTGCCATACCTGCAGGCAGCATTCAAGAGAATCGCCTGTCTAAACTCTCCTGAACATGAATGCAACGTCTTATGTTGAAAGAATTGCCCTCTTTGTGTAGAAATCCATGCCGTTATCTCCAGTATTGACTTGATTATGCCTAGATCAGTGTGGTTTCACACACCGAAAATAGCTGACCTCCAAGCTCACAGCGCGTCGCGCTTGGAGGTCTGCTATTCTTTGACCTAAAAGGCCACTTTGGAAATGTCAGCCCCTGCCTCTCAAACATTCTCTGCACGTTCCTTCATGTACACACAGATGCAACACAATGGTGATCAATAAAGGAATGATCACCAAAGTGATGTATCAGGGATGTTATTAATACATCAGTGTACTGTATCGCCCAGGGACAATTCAACGTGAATGACACCCAGTTGAAGACCCCTTTTTTTCCACAGTGGCCATTTTGAAGGATAAACATAGCTTAAAGCTGCAAACCGGGAAACGTGTTTCAATGAATAAAAGATTAATTTTACCGATCTCAGTGGTCAGAGTATGTTAATCCGTTTAGGCCTAGAATTATTGAATGCTATTGAAAAATAGCAGATCTACAAGCTCGCAGCGTGGCACCGAGTGCTGTGCTGCGAGCTTGCAAATCTTTGAATATATGTATTTTTAGAGCGAACGTTTGAAACACACATTTTTAGATGGGGCGTCCGTGGCCAAATACATATCATTTTGGAGGTCCTTCACATGAAAAAGTTTGAGCACCACTGACATAGGTTTTTCAAAAAAACTCAGAAGGATTCAAAAGACACTTATAGAATCGGGTCAAAATCGGTAAATATTCAAATGTTCATGATTTTTCAAAAATAGCAGATCTACAAGCTCGCTGTGAGCTTGTAGATCTGCTATTTTTCAATAGTTAAAGCATAAAATAATAACACGTACCCGGTCTAAACCGGTTAATACAATATAACTATAGCACATGTGCAGTGGTTGGAGCCTGGAGGTGGTCTTCCTACAATTCCATTGAGAAATGTAGACCCTGCTTTGGGGTATGAGTGACACTGTGTTCCAGTGCAATATGAATTTGGTCCATCGAGGAAGAGCTGGGTCTGAATCCTGGGTAGGACATGTGGTGGAAAAAGTACTATTTTTTTAACTTAAATAAAAGTATCAATAGAAATACTCCCGGAATTCAAAATGTACTTGAGTAAAAGTACCTACAAAATGATTGGTATCAAAATGTACTTAAAGTACCAAATGTAGCAAGTAGCTATATCCTCACAGCATTATGCAGAATGTCCTGTTTCACACGTTTTCAAATGTATAAAACATTTTGAAAACTAGCAGATCTACAAGCAAAGTTAAATAGGAATGAAGTAGTTAATCTACAGTATGTTTTGTAATAATAATCAAAATCTACAGAAAGTCAATAAATCAAATCATTATAGTGGTGTAAAAGTACAACATTTATCTCTGAGATGTAGTGGAGTAGAAGTAAAAGTATAGAGAATTGGAAATACTCCAGTAAAGTAAAAGTGCCTCAAAAATGTACATAGGCTACAGTAGGCCGTAACAGTACTTGAGTTTTTTTTTTTATTATTATAAAACTTTATTAAACATTTTTGTATTCACAAATACATACTTTTTTTTTTCTTTTTCCAAATGTACAAGAAGAATCTCACAATAGACAAAACTAGTTCCTCATATATTTCATACAAAAACACTCAGCAAAAGAAGAAATCATGCAATAGAGCAACCAAACAATGGAGACAGCGCTTCTTATGCATCTGCACTCTGAGAAAAAGACAGACTGTAATAGGGCAACTGACCAATGGAGACAGCGCTTCCCATGCATCTGTGCACTCCGAGAAATAGACTGAATATTCAGCATCCACACCTCGTTCCCACCTGCAGACAACCGAACAAGTATCAAACTATTTTTTTTTTTTTTTTTTTTTTTTTAAACAGTTAAAAATTCAGGAGGTGCCAAGGTGTTCTCTTTCCTCTGTTTCTGTCTAGAGTACGGGCCCTTCTAAGACTGGACAGAATTTGGTTAAAAACAGTGTTGTGTGGAATTATTTGTACTTGACCCAAAGACATTTTACATCTAGTCTTCCATAATTTTGCAATGACGACACCATAAATCCACCAAAAGAACTCATGCTTTTCCCTCTCCATTTTCTCTCTGAAGACCCCATACCTACAAGCTTTTTCGTTCACCTCCATGTTAAATCCAATTCCAGTCATGCTGGCCCACACAGCTTTAGATCTATTGCATTCGAACAGGAAATGGTTCAGAGTTTCAGCTTGACTACAGCTCGGTACAGGACATTCCGTTGTGTTAATTCTATTGCACCATCTCAGGACGTGTCTAACCGGGAGTTTATTTTGGGATATGAGAAAAGCTCTATCTTGCATTTCATTTGATAGATTTCCTGTATATTCTTTACACATATTTCATTTTCTTCATCATTTAAACCTTCGTATTGAGTCATGCCTCCATGTACTTTCTCATTGATCATGGTATAAATCATTTTACTAGACAGCGTGTTCCAATCAATATTTAAATAATCATATTTCTTAATAAAGTCTCCATATAGCAGTTGGTAGTTGGGAATTCCATTACGTCCTCTACCGTATCTTTTCCTCCAAGAGTTTGGATCCCCGACCCAAATTGCTCTTCTCTCTATGCCATTGACTATATTTTTAACAAAAAGTATTTTTAATTTTAGTTCTAAATCTACAGCGTCAAGGCCACCATGTTTCTTACTGCGGAACAATATTTTTCTCTTTGTGATTTCATAATTTGTTCCCCATATGAAGTTCACACACATCTTATTCATTTTTGTTACATATTTTTTGGGAGGTGGAAAAATTGTACCAAGGAACATGAGTGTAGATATTAGGTAGCACTTCTGAATTTCCACTTTGGACCTGTAAGGGATATTTAATGTAGCATATTTCTCTATTACCTCCTGTAATTTTGTAATTCTCTTCTCCCAGTTTTTTTCACAACATTTCTCCTTGCTAATATACAGACCCAAGACTTTGATTTCATCTTTAACTATTACGTTTACTGTTGGTTTATTTTCTTGTACTCCCATCCAGACTCCCTCTGTTTTATTTTGATTCAATTTTGCTCCAGCTACTTCTGCATACAGTTCAAAATGTTTATTTACTATATTCATTTCATCTTGGTTTCGAATTATGATGGAAATATCGTCTGCATAAGCCAAGGCAGTAACTTTCTGACCTGTACTGATGACTAATCCTTGTATATTAACATCGCTGTTTATTCTTTTCAACAAAGGGTTAATAGCAAGAATATATAAGGCTGCGCTGACTGAACAGTACTTGAGGCAAGTACTTTACACTACTGGCAGGAGTGTCACACCAAATTCTGGGCCCTGGGTACAAGGATTCACTGCGGGCCCCCCATGAATGTTAACTATTGAACAATAGCAGATATACAAGCTCACAGCGCGGCACCGAGTGCCGCGCTGCAAGCTTGTAGATCTGCTATTTTTGAAACATTTTGGAAAAAGTGTGCAAGAAACCCATGTTTCCATGTCAGTGATGATCAAACCTTTTCATGTGAAGGACCCCCAAGATGATATTTATTTGGCCACGGACCCCCATATCAAAATATTTAGTTCCAGGGACCTCCCCGGAAGCAAAATTTTAGTTACAAATGTCCGCTTAAAAATACATATTCAAAGATTTGCACACATTTTCACGACTTTTCAAAAATAGCAGATCTACAAGCTCGCAGCGCGGCACTCGGTGCCGCGCTGTGAGCTTGTATATCTGCTATTTTTCAATAGCTTAAGTTACTAGGGCCCCTCCACCTTGGGCCCTAGTAACTCAGTCCCACTTTCCTACCCCTTGTGACGCCCCTGACTACTGGACCTGCATGGGTCTGAATCCTACATGGAAATTATGCATGGCAACTTTAAAGTACAGTAATTAATTGTGGGTGTGTTTCATGCATGAATAGCTCCTGTAAAGTTAATTAACACCTAAAAGAATCACACATCATCTTAAGCTGTGTTTACTTGTCAAAACGGCTGCTGTGAAAAGGGTTCCCTTCCCTTCCTTCTCATTCTCATTCTGCAGAAGTAGGCCATTCAATCTAAGCCAAAAAAAAGGCCCAACCCAAAGGAAATTGCAATAGTAATCATTCAGGGTTTTTTATGATCCTTTGGGTCCTCTAAATAACATATTAAAAGTTGTGAATTATATATTTAGTGGATCAAAGTAAATGCAGGGGGTTCGAGTTTGGGTCCATTCACTTATTATACAGGACAAAAAGACTCTTCTTTAAGTAGCTACTTAAAGAAGATTTCTTGGGGGATCTTTTTTCCTGTATATTAAGTGAATGGACCCAAACATGTTATTTGGAGGACCCAAAGGATCATGAAAAACC
The DNA here is from genome assembly GCF_963921795.1 of Nannobrachium achirus. NCBI lineage: Eukaryota > Metazoa > Chordata > Actinopteri > Myctophiformes > Myctophidae > Nannobrachium > Nannobrachium achirus. The sequence goes on from NC_137812.1 coordinate 67,594,837, forward strand.
CTGAATTATTACTATTACAATTTCTTTTGGGTCAAACCACAGATTGACTGGACTAAAGAGACAGGCCATAGATCAGGGTTCCCCAATAGGTGGCCCGCGGGGGGCTACTGTCAGGCCCCCACCATCCCCAGTAATAATAGTGGTATAAGAGCATCAACAACACTAGTATATCGTCATTGTCGGGTGGAAAACCCGTATCTCAAAATGTGTACGTTCTTCATCACACAAGCTAGGCCGTCGCACAAAAGTAGTGAAAACAGCCGATCTACAAGCACACAACGCCTCGCGGTGCGAGGCGTTGTGTGCTTGTAGATCGGCTGTTTTCACTAGTTTAAATCATTTTTAAAATGATAAATGCAAAACAAACGGTTTTGGACATACAAGGTTTTCACCCGACAACAACGATATCTGAACTGTCACTGGAGTAGCGGGAACGCCTCCGTCGCCCCCTGCAATGTTGTGGCCCTTGACTTGGTACCCCAGAAATAATTTGGCCCTTGGGGAAAACTAATTGGGGAACCCTGCCATAGATGCATAGCAAAAGCCTTGTGACTTTGTGTATTATCAAAGCTAACCTGATTATGGGTGGTAACAATTTGGTGTTCATTGCATCCAGTTGTCCTTGAAAAGCAATCAGCAGTTTAAAGTAAGAGATAATGAATAGCAAAGCCAGTCATTATTGAGAAATAAGCCCAGCAGGGGTGATACAATTGCTCATATTACACAGCCATTTATGAATATCGTATTGTGGTAACTGTTGTAAGCGAGCTGGTTAACGCTTCCATACAGCTTTGTAAACAGAGACACAACTGCAAGCACAAAATAAGACTGCAGAGTGCTACGATTGACCAATCAGAATCAAGCATTTAATCAGGGTCATATTAAATATAACCCACAGCTATAGCAGTGGTTTTCTGGATCAGGGCCCACTTAACCCATTTAGGCCTAGGATTATTGAATGCTTTAACCAGTGAAAAATAGCAGATATACAAGCTCACAGCGCAGTACCGAGTGCCACGCTGCGAGCTTGTAGATCTGCTATTTTTGAAAAAGTCGTGAAAATGTGTGCAAATCTTTGAATATATGTATTTTCAAAGCGAACGTTTGTAACTAAAATTTTGCTTCTGGGGGGTCCCTGGAACTAAATATTTTGAGATGCGGGTCCGTGGCCAAATACATATCATTTTGGGGGTCCTTCACATGAAAAGGTTTGAGAACCACTGACATAGTAGTCTCTCAAGAACAGACTAACTGAGCTCCATTTAAGTGAAAAGCACCTTTTCTTTGACGATGGCTAAGCCAGATTGCTGACATAGAAACATAGGTTTTTCAAAAAACCTTAGAAGGATTCAAAAGACAAATTTTCACGATTTTTCAAAAATAGCAGATCTACAAGCTCGCTTGTATATCTGCTATTTTTCAATAGTTAAAGCATAAAATAATGATACACAATAATGTGTACCCGTTCTGAAAATAAGTGCACGCAGACCACTCCTTCTGACCACTCAACAAAACAGTCTGTTTTGTGTACACAACGGGCTGTTGTGTAAAATGCTCAGATGGGTGGGCCGCGTGCATTCTCAGAACACGTTTATTTGAATGATCAATCAATCCATCGATTGTGAATCTAATACTTTAAGTTCCGATTCATCCGTATCACAATGAAAACTCATTTTGCAAGGTTTTAAAGACAAAACAACATGGTTTTTAACATATTACCATTTGAATTGTATGTTGTATTGTAAAAGTTAAAAAAGAAGAAATAAAATAAAATAAATAAAATCTTAGTGTTTTGCCAATTATCTGAGGGTCCACTAGCAATATCCTCACAGCCCACCAGTGGGAATCGCCAGCATAGGGAAACCAGCCAAAGCTCCTCCCCCACAGAACGCTCCCATAAAGGGCGTTCAGATTAATAATGCAACGCTATCTATGACCACTCTCTTTTATAGTAGCTATATGTATTCTTCAGGCACTCTTGATAACTCTTATGGCGTCATTAAAAATTAAAAGTGGCTGGTGGCGGAGGTAGAGTAAATAAAGGAAGGTTTAGTGAGCTAGATGTAAATGCAACATCGTTTCCATTTAATGGGAGGAAATACAAAGCCTGAGGGAGGGGAAATTTGCTTAACGACAGGTTTCACCAGGGGCGTCAGTGCGTCACAAGTGGGGGGGAAAGTGGGACTGAGTAAAGCCTCTATCAGAGTCCAGGGTGAAGAGCTATTCACCGCAAATTTTAGGTGTAAAGCTCTCCACCTAAAGTGAGAAAATAAGTGGAGGCCATCATAGTCAGTCACGGTGAAGTCCTATCACTGTGACTGACAGGTCTAGATTGACCAATCAGTGAACGGGGTGATGGGTCGATCTGTCTGAAAGTAAAAACAGAGAGATGTGTCGGGACTCGCGGTGGATAGCTCTTCACCGCAAGTAATGACGTAATGTTGTAGTTTTATGACTTAAAAAGACTACACCGCGGTGGATAGCTTACCACCGCGGTGCCGACTATGATAGGGGCTTTAGGGCCCAAGGTGGAGGGGCCTTAATCTTTTAGCTATTGAAAAACAGCAGATAGGCTATACAAGCTCACAGCGCGCTGCAAGCTTGTAGATCTGCTATTTTTGAAAAGTCGTGAAAATGTGTGCAAATCTTTGAATATATATATATTTTTTAAGCGAACATTTGTAACTCAAAATTTGCTTCTGGGGGGGGGGGGTCCCTGGAACTAAATATTCCAATGACCCTATTTGGTCACAGACAACATCCGCAAATATGTTGTACCAGAGACTCCTACAAGAAGATGTGTTATAGTATTCAAAATGTTCCCAGTTGTTTCAAGATTTTCCCCAATTTTTCCAAAATAGCCAATCAACACTCTCACAACTGTGGCTTTTTGAGTTAAAGGCCATGTACACAGAAAGTAGAAAACAAATGTAGTTTATTTATTTGAAGGGCTGTGGGAGCGTTCCACCAAAGACAGGGAAATAATTGTTATAGCCAGAAGATGGTGATGCCCACTCGGGCATAGCCTGGCACACTGCCCACGAGATGGCGCTGTACTCTAGGGTATAGCATCAAAACACTGGTATAAGTCGAGTCACATGACAGTCTGATTTGCAGCAGATTCTGATGACATCACTACCTTTTTATGTCTGTGTTTTTAGTGCCTACAAGAAAATCTGCTGAGCAGGAAATGCCCAAATAAGGCATGTCCTGTGAACAGTCAAATAAATATAGGCTAGTGGAGTAACAACTACAACATTTTCCTCAGATGTAGTGGAATATAGCGTACTGTACCAAGCGTCAAGAAATGAAAACACCAAAGTTGAGTAAAAGAAAAAAACCTTGTACAGTACTTGAGCAAACGTACTTGGTCGCTCCCCCCCACCACCACTGACTGCTGGAGTGTGTGTGTGTGGGTCCGGGAGTGTGTGAGACCTCCCGGTGCCCTTTTAGCGCGGCAGCGCCGCGACCTTTCTCCACCTTGGTTTTGATGGGAAGTGGGATACCTTGTAATGTCAGTGTCTCTTGGCATTTCCCTGAACGCAGTGCGTTGCGGCGAGGGGGGGGGGGGGGGGGGGGGGGCGGAGATGAGTAGGTAATGATGTCAGACCACAGCGGAGCCACAGACCACCTGCTGGGCTTCTCTCTCTCTTCCCCCTCTCTCTCTCTCTCTCTCTCTCTCTCTCTCTCTCTCTCTCTCTCTCTCTCTCTCTCTCTCTCTCTCACTCCCTCTGTCCTCTCACTCGCCATGCTCGCTCTTCCGCTACGCGTTCGTCCGTAGGCGCGCACACTTCCTCGCCCGATGAATGTTTGCACAGACTCACACACGCACACGCACACATATTTGTATTAATATCGTCGTTGTTGGGTGGAAACCTTGTATGTCCAAAACCTTCCCTTTTTTATTATTAAAAAAACGGTTTATTGCACAAAATAGTACAAGCACACAACGCCTTGCGTTGCGAGGCGTTGTGTCCTTGTAGATCTGCTATTTTCACCACTTATGCAAGACTTTTGTATGATGTAGGGCTTTAATTTACGGGTGGAAAAAAACATACAAATTTGAAACCTGGAGATACGATGTTTCTGCCCGACAGTGACAATATGCTTGTGAGGACGTCAATATTTTAAGACAACGATTAATGCCATGTTGACATCTTTTCTAGCCATAAGCCTAAAGCCCAGAAAATGTGCAGATCTACAAGCCCACAACACGCTGTCGCTGTGACGTGTTGTATGCTTGTAGATTTTACTTTTTTTTATTTTTTACTTTTTTCAACCATACTGTAAAACAACCATGTTTCTTGTGAGGTCCAGGAAAACCGTCCTCACAACGTCTATGCTCATGTCGTCACTGTCAGGCAGTAAAGTAATCATACAAGACTGTCGCACTCGGCTAGTGAAAATAGCAGATCTACAAGCACACAACGCCTCGCACCGCGAGGCGTTGTGTGCTTGTAGATCGGCTATTTTCAGTAGTTTAAATAATTCCTAAAATGATAAATGCAAAACTAACGATTTTGGACATGCAAGGTTTCCACCCGACAGCAACGATATTCTGCTATACTTGCAGGGACATCCGGTCCTCACAAGCACAGTAATACAAACACCCGCACATGGCACAAACACACAGACGCACTCACGCACGCACGCGCACATTTCCCACCCGTGTAGGCGAGCGCAAATAATTGCACAGATCCACCTCAGTCACTCTCAGCGTGTCTCGTGGCGTGTCAGTTAGTGTGAATGGCGTCATGCCTCGAGGACATTGTCACTGATGCAGACTAATGTTGACACATCCACACCCAAGGACCCGCAGTCAATTAGCACGCTGTCTAATTAAAATGATCTAGCGCCCTATCTAAGCGGAGAGATCGGCGCTGGCCGTAAAAACCGTGTCCACGCCGCATTAACCGTACAATGGGGTTCCCTATCTTCCTTCGTTTTCCATTCGGATGTTAATGGCAATACGCTGAGTTTTAAGCGTCCTCCATTACCAAACAGATTGTGTAAGCAGAGGTGGCACGGCTGCTTTTCTCTTTTTGTTTTAACTAGCCCTTACCCGTTCAAAGATATGAGCTCCGAAATGATGTGCAGTGTGTGGGTTATGGGATGTGCACTGTGCACACAGTATATGAGGGATGGAAAGTAACTTTAACTGGTGCTTGCATGCTAATATGTAGGAGCATCAATGTAAGAAATACCCGTTCCATTTAACGGCTACAGAGATACTGTGTACCGATCTGCATGATTTTTGGACAACATCTGTAACAGGGCCAGAACCCCCCCCCCCCCCCCCCCCCCCGCCCGCCTGCACACACACACACACACACACTCCCCCCTCCCCCCCCCCCCCCGTGTGTGTGTGTGTGTGGGGGGGTTTGTGTGTGATTGTGCTAATGGCCTGAACAACAGCGCCCCTCCCTTAACATGTGTGGTCACAAAAGGTACTGTAGGCTAAATAGATATAGATACACCATAAAAATGCGAATATACAGCATACGATTTGTGAAAGTGACAAACGGGCTTCACAGTTATGTCAGGTGTGTTCATATGCTGATGGTGATGCGATTTCAGGTCAATTGCTCCAGCCACTGAGGAGAAACGCTGTTTCAGACAGACAGACACTCACTCAGACATTCGCAAAATTATAGTATAGATGTGCTGTAGAGGCTCTGTACACTGCAGCGGCTATGCTGCAATTGTGTCGAGTTGTAGAACTTGGGACTTACAAAGTAGCCATCCAATGAATCAAGCAGGAGGCTACACCAGTGGTTCTCTAAAGCCCCTATCATAGTCCAAGGTGAAGAGCTATCCACCGCAAATCTTAGGTGGAAAGCTTTCCACCTCAAGTCAAAAAATAAGTGGAGGCCATCATAGACAGTCACGGTGAAGTCCTATTCACCGTGACTGACTGGTCCAGGTCGACCAATCAGTGAACGGGTAACAGAGAGATGTGTTGGGACTCGCGGTGGAATAAAGCTCTTCACCGCGAGTAATGACGTAACGTTGTAGTTTTATGACTCTAAAAGACTACACCGCGGTGGATAGCTCTTCACCGCGGTACCGACTCTGATAGGGGCTTAAGTGGGACCCCCAGGGGTCCTAGAATGGGTCCCAGGGGGCCCCAAGCTAAATGTGTTAATAAAACATAAAATGTGTTATCATTTGAACCCTATGCTTTAAGTTACTAGTTACTTTGCAGGCAAGACCATTCATTTATACAACTATGAATCAAAAATCTTCATATAAAAAAATACAAAGTCAATCTACTTGTACATGTATAAAACAGGGCTTAAGTGCTTAATGATCAATAATCATAGTCCAAAAACACGATACCTTATGCTTCTAAAATGGGACATTGTGTATAATGAGTAAATTTTACTTTGTGCTACTTGATGCAAATACTTTTGCACTTTGACTTAACTGAGATTTCGCAGGGCGTTTACTCTACACTGTGGTATTGGTACTATACTTTTATTCGAATCCAAAGCCAGAATAGTTCTTCCGCCAGCACCACTCCCCACTAGCAGTCCAGCTGTAAAGTGTCCAAAAGTGTGCCCTGTGAAGACTGCATTATGAGAGACCGAGGAGCATTGCTTGGCGAGGCAGCGTTCCATCAGTTAGACGTCCCCCAGGGGGAAGAGGCATTTAATAGAATAGAGATGAAACCAAATCGCATCTGACACTCTGGTGTATCAGCGTAATTAACACACAAGCACACACGCCTCTTTCACACACTCTCTCTCTCTCTCTCTCTCTCTCTCTCTCTCTCTCGCTCTCTCTCTCTCTCCCACCCACACACACACACACACACACGATGTCAGCACCCTTGTACCACGGACCGGGATCAGTGGCCAAGCGTATGATTACGCTGGGGGTCTCCGAAGTCTTCGCGAACCGACTTCCATCAGCTCCGCCGCCGCCGCCGTGGCAATTGTACAGCGAACATAATTGAGACCATTAGGTTTGGCGAACACAGCCTTTGCAGCCCACTTGTGCAATCAGCTGGGTTGTGCACTATATGCAGAGGATATCGTCGTCGTCGGGTGAAAACCCTGTATGTCCAAAACCGTTCGCTTTGCATTTATCATTTTAAAAATGATTTAAACTAGTGAAAACAGCCGATCTACAAGCACGCAACGCCTCTCACCGCGAGGCGTTGTGTGCTTGCAGATCTGCTGTTTTCACTACTTGGTGAATCAGGGCTTTACTTTACGAAAGAACGTCAACGTACACATTTGAAACCTGGAGATACGAGGTTTCCGCTCGACAGCGACGATATGCCAGTTTCAAGGCTCTTATAGTGGCTTTTTACGAGGCCAGAAACATATGGGCCCCATGCAGGTATAACATGGTCTGATTGCACAGGTCTGGCACCGGGAACGACGGTCGTTGTACTCTACGAGTCTTCACTGACACGCTGTGACACTTTAAAGAAAGGGACTGAACACAGGAAATGCCTTATTTGGCACCTGATACATGCGTTATCATATCCTTGGGATGGGACTGTTATCAATATTGTCATACCTTAGCCAAGGCTCAGTAGTCAGACTACCAACTACCAGGAGCTGGGTAGTCCCAATATCAGCCTTAATATCAGCCTTGGTCTTGTCATTGCAATGCGCATGCGCCAACACACGATGGGAAAAAAGAAGTCACGCTGGGATTCGAGACTACAGGGTTGGGAATTCTAGCCATGCGTTCTTACTGAGGACGCTACAGAGATGGATGCGCCGCTCCGACATTTCTTTTTGCATTAGGGTTAAGCCATAGTTTTACTGAGGTTAAGGTTAGGGTTAGGGTTAGGGTTAGGGTTAGGGTTAGGGTTAGGGTTAGGTTTAGGGTTAGGCATAGTATTTTTCACCGCCGCATCGCGTTCCGTTACCGAGTCATGTGTAAAACCAAGCAAAAAAAAAAGTCCGCCAGCCGCCTCGTTAGCTCAGTCGGTAGCGACGGGGACTGGTAATCTGACGGCCCGGGTTCGATTCTCACTGAGGGAGCGACCAGTACATTGTTCCCGTGAACGTGCGTGGCGGTCGCAATCAACCCCTCCCCTTTTACCATTCACCCAACACTGTGGGTGTGCAGCTGGGTCACCACCCACCTGACAAGGTTATACCCCGCCACTCCGACATGTCTCCTTTCCGACATCTCTCCATTCCGACACTAACCCTATCTCTAACCCTTACCCTAAACCTAACCTCTATGGAAGTGTCGCCACTCCGACAATAAGAAGTCACTGTCGGAGTGGTGACATGTCGGAATGGAGAGCGTCTCCCAACCATAATACCTGCTCATCATGTTTTAGGGGAGAAAAAAATCACGGCACTGCATCTTTAAGGGCATCTTGAGTGCACGTGTGCGTGCACACTGTGTCTCTCCATGTGAACTATGGCTTCACGGTAAGGAGATGGTTTATGTATTCCTCAGTATTATTCTGCTAAATGAACGGATGAAATGTCAGGCTGCTGCGTGAGTGTGTGGGCTTGTGTGCGTCTTGAGTGTGTGTACATGTACAGTATGTGCGTGTGTGCGTGCGTGCGTGCGTGTGTGCATGCGCGCTCTGCACCCGTCGTCAGCCAGAGCTAGTGTGTGCATGTGTGTCTTTCTAAGTGGTGCATGTGTGTGAGCACTGCACTGTGCTGTCCTGTTTGTGTTCGTAATCGGTTGCTAGTCCGTTGCAGGTGCTAAATGGAAACACTCAAACTATGTACTGTACACGCACACAGAGTCACTTGTAGAAGCGTCTGGCACCGCTTCAAAAGAATGCTTCATATGGAATGTAAATGCCTAAACATTTTCCTTTGTACCACAGTATCATATCGTCGTTGTCGGGTGAAAACCTTGGATGTCCAAAACTGTTTGTTTTGCATTTTTCATTTTAAAAATGATTTAAACTAGTGAACACAGCCGATCTACAAGCACACAACGCCTCGCGGTGCGAGGCGTTGCGTGCACTTTGTGTGTACTTTACTGTACACCAATGCTCTTTGCCGAAAATAGCCGATCTACAAGCTCACAACGCCTCATGCTGCGAGGCGTTGTGAGCTTGTACTGTATAGATCTGCTTGTACTGTAGATCTGCTATATTGTTGAAGACCCCTGTCTTACATGATGCCAAGTCGGCAGCACAACATTTTACACGGTGTAATCCTACATGTGTTATCTCAACGAGTAAAAACAGATGATTACGGTGTGCAAAACTAGCCATATTTTCTTTTAAACGTGACTCAACTCAACTCATGAAAGATAACGTCACTGTCTGGCAGAAACCTTGTATCTTGTTTCAAATGTGTAAATTATTTCATAAAGTAAAGCCCTGCTTCACCATACAAGACTAGTGAAAATAGCAGATCTAAAAGCACACAGCGCCTCGCGATGCGAGGTGTTGTGTGCTTGTAGATCGGCTATTTTCACTAGTTTAAGTAATTTTTAAAATGATAAATAAAAAACGAGCGGTTCTGGACATATAAGGTTTCTACCCAAAAACGACGATAACTAGCTAAACGGCGGAACACGCAGCAGCACCCAGACACAGCGTCGCGCGGGGAAGGTCAGGGCCAGAGCCGCAGCCAAACTCTTGTCTGTTCGTCGGAATCTCGGCCAAGAGTATGAGCCTCCGGGGGCCCTTGCTCAAGATGGATCCTTCCATTAACGTTTCCGTGTCGCGTGGCGTCTTGCCACGACAAAACACTTCCACTGTGAAGAACAAGGGGACAGGAAACTAATTTGTAAACACTAATTAGACGGAGGAGGAGGAGGAGGAGGGGGGCGGGGGAGAGATGTGGAAGGGAGGGAGGGGGGAGGAGGAAGATAAGGCCCTCTGGAAGGCTACATTATGCCGTCCAGACCGGGTACGCATCATTGCGTGTCATTATTTTGTGCTTTAGCTATTGAAAAATAGCAGATATACAAGCTCGCAGCGAGGCACTGAGTGCCGCGCTGCGAGCTTGTAGATCTGCAATTTTTGAAAAATCGTGAAGATTTGAATTTTAACCTGATTTTTACCCGATTCTATAAGTGTCTTTTGAATCCTAAGGTTTTTTGAAAAACCTACGTTTCTATGTCAGTGGTTCTCAAACTTTTTCATGTCAAGGACCCCCAAAATGATATGTATTTGGCCACAGACCCCCATCTCAAAATATTTGTTCCAGGGACCCCCCAGAAGCAACATTTGAGTTACAAATGTTCACTTTAAAAATTCAAAGATATATTCACACATTTTCACGACTTTTTCAAAAATAGCAGATCCACAAGCTCGCAGCGCGGCACTCTGTGCCAAGCTGCGAGCTTGTAGATCTGCTATTTTTGAAAAATCGCGAAGATTCGATTCTATAAGTGTCTTTTGAATCCTTCTAAGGGTTCTAGTTTTTTCTATGTCAGTGGTTCTCAAACCTTTTCATGTCAAGGACCCCCAAAATTATATGTATTTGGCCACGGACCCCCATCTCAAAATATTTTGTTCCAGGGACCACCCAGAAGCAAAATTTGAGTTACAAACGTTCGCTTTAAAAATACATAATATTCAAAGATTTGCACACATTTTCACAACTTTTTTTCAAAAATAGCAGATCTACAAGCTCGCAGCGCGGCACTCGGTGCCGCGCTGTGAGCTTGTATATCTGCTATTTTTCAATAGTTAAAGCATTCAATAATTCTAGGCCCAAATGGATTATTTATGACAACCCAATATGTTTCCCTTCCTCCAAAGAAGCGGGCCAGGCGCTGTGTAGTTGGGGAAGCGGTGGAGCGAATAACTTCATAATCCATCAGTAATTCCAACTAAAGGGTTAGGAGGGTTAATGAAAGCAGAGCACACAGTAAAATATTTTCGGGTACAATTCCCTCCCCAACTCCCAGAATCAAATTAACATTCAGGATTGTATAGTTCAGGCTCCTTAAAAGTCATCCTATATGCAAAGGAATCTGTGCCGCATCCAGCAGTGGCAAAGTCTATGTGATGAATATGCAATGACAAAGTCTAGCATGTAACATGTAATGAATATAACATATCTCTGATGTCGGGCCGAAACCTCCTAACTCCAAAATGTTCATTTTCGGGAAAAAGATCTAGCTCAAGTGGAGTTAGGAGGTTTTGACCGAAGGGCTTTTTACTACTTTTCATTGGTTCAATATTATTTTAACCAACACACAGATGTAAAGAGTAAATGGTGCATTTATATAGCGCTTTAATACAAGGCGCTTTACATAGATTGTGCACCCACTTACATTACATTCACCCACACATTCATACACCGGTGGCGGAGGAAACCATGCAAGGCACCAATACTCAACGGGAGCAATTAGGGGTTCAGAGTCATGCTCAAGGACTCTTCTACATTATCTCAGGGGGAGCCCGGATTCGAACTGGGAACCCTTCGGGAACCCTTCGGACTCTATTGACGGTTTCTCTACCCCTGAGCTATGCCGCCTCCCTAGGGTGTACAATAGCACATATTTATGAAAAAAAGAGAGGGCCAATCAGGTGGAGTTAACTGGTTTGGCAGAAAGTGTGGAGTTAGGGGTGCCCCCGTGGAGTTAGGGGGGCACGGTGGCGCAGTGGTTAGCGCTTCGCCTCACAGCTAGAAGGTCCTGGGTTCGATTCCCGCCGGGGGACGCTGTGGGCACTGGGGGTGTGTTTCTCCCTCCGCGTCATCAGCGCCCACACACCCTAGGTGGGGTCGGCAATAGGGCCTTTCTGTGTGGAGTTTGCATGTTCTCCCTGTGTCTCCTAGGGTTGATACCCTCACAAAAACATGCAGTAATCCTGGTCTCAATAATGCCTCCCCATGGCCAGCCGGGGCGCTTGATGGAGGGGAAAGGAACTGGTTGGAATAACGTGTTCCTTCCATGCGCTACGTCCATCCCGGGGAAATCCCCCCTGTCAGGTGAAAAGAAACAACTTGGACTACTCATGCATTGAAGGAAGCATGAGGTCAGTCCGTTGTCTCCCCAGGCGCGGCAGAGGGAGAGCAGAGCCCAGGATTACATAGGCAATTGGCACTGGGTGAAAATGGGTTGCAAAATCGTGGGATAAAAATTATTTAAAAAAAAAGAAAGTGTGGAGTGTCCCAAGCACTTTTTTACTACTTCCCATTGGTTCAATATTATTTTAACCAACACTCAGATGTAAAGGGTGTTCAATAGTCCTGATTTATGCCAAAAAAATCAAAAATCTCAAAAATGGAGTTAAGAGGTTTTGGCCAGACAGTGACGATTATAGCAGGGCCGTCATAAGGCAGTGCAAAGACATTAGTATACTGTGGGGTACAGTATACTAATGTCATCATCAGTAGACCTCAAGGGGCCCCGCATTCTTTTTAGGACAATATTTCTTCTCCACCTGGGTTTTTCTTCTTCGTTCTGCCAATTCCCTGTATTCCAGTCCCTTATCACTGCTCAGTCCTACATTTGGTACGTGGCCCAGCATCAAATCTTTTCACGGAGACCAGAATTCCTGGCAACGGCCCCGGACAGCATGCAAATGTGCCTCAGGCTGATGTGGTATAACGTTACATGAATCTTACTAGAGGACACTGTTTTGTCGAGATTGGGTGTTGTGTCTCACTGTGACAGCAGAGGTTTTCAATAGGGACGGGACGATACCCGTTTATTATGATTCATCGCGATACAAACGCTGGCAATGGTCCAGCGTGAAGTTATCCCGTCATACACTGGACCTGGAGGCGGCTCTGTACTTGGAACGCTTTTTCCCCTGTCTAGAACCAAATGTCTTCGTCCAATAATAGCGGTTCTACGAGATCACAACCTTGTTGTGTTGAGACACGTTGCGAACTTGTAGAACATTGCCAGGATTTTCTATTTATTTTTTTCCTAGATTTGTTGTATCGTTGTTGATCTACTGACATATTATCTTGCTTATTATATTGATGTATTACCTCCTTATTGTAAGTCGCTTTTGATTAAAAGCGTCTGCTAAATGACTAAACTGTAAACTGTAAACTGTAACTGCTATTTTTAGCTAATTTTCTCCCCAGAATATGGATGCTGGGGTGCAAGCGCTTAACAAAAGTGACATTTTAAAAGTTTTAAGCATATTTTGATTGGCGCGACAATATCGTTAATCGCAATGACATTGCGGCCATGCACAATAATCGTTACATGATATTTTCACATCATTCCATCCCTAAGTTTGGATGTCTTTTTTAAATCAACATTTTATTGAGTTTTCACATCAAGGTGTGACATAAATGTATTCAAAGATTTAAACAGACTGCAATAAAATGGATGTCTTCTTTTTAAATCTGCCAACTATGTACAATAGATGTTTGTGTCAAAACATGTGTGAGTAGTGCATGCGTAAGCCATGAGTTCGCATGATGTGTGTTATGGGTTCAAACACTCCAGGGTAGGACGAGGCAGTGTTTGTGTGTTGTTCCCGGCCCTCAAAGGGAGGAACATCCAGCGAGCTCTATTGATACCCTGCCAGACATGCCTCTGACCTGTCTCTGTGCGAGCTTTCCCCACATTAAAGACCCGAGCCAGGCTCATGCCCACATGGCATTTTATGCTAATTCCCCATTTTGATCCCAGCCTTTGGATGTGGGACAACAAAGCAAATGCTAGGTGCCACTGCACATGAAATAAACATCAAGGGATGGGAATGTGCGATTGATCAGCCAAAAATGCTGACACCCAAAGTAAAAGTAAAGCACTGCTTCATCATACAAGGCCATTGCACAAAAGTAGTGAAAACATTGCGTTGTGTGCTTGTAGATCGGCTGTTTTCACTAGTTTAAATCATTTTAAAAATGCCAAATACAAAACAAACAGTTTTGAATTGAATTGAATTGAATTGAATTGAATTGAATTGAATTGAATTGAATTGAATTGAATTGAATTGAATTAGCCTTCATTGTCTCCGAGGAGAAATTTGTCTTGGGCAATCAGAAGTATCAGAAAACTACAAACATACAAAAATACAAAAAATACATTCATATACCTAAAATTCATAAGCACTTATCATGACACCCCAGTGTGCAAATACATCAATAGCCATGTTTTGGACATACAAGGTTTCCACCCGACAACGACGATATGATATTGTCGCTCTCTGGTGGAAACCTTGTATGTCCAAAACCATTAACTTTTCAGGAAATGGGACGAGAATTGCACAAAAAATAGACAATCTGCTAGCTCACCAACGCGCCATGATGCCCATGGCGACATGTTGTGAGCTTAAAAGATCAGGTATTTTCACAACTTTTGCTTAAAGGTGATACACCATGAAATTTCACTTTTCCTAATTTAAAACCTTTTTTTGGGGTCCCACTAGCACCTTTTATCCTCACAAAGTCCCATTTCTGACCGTTGTGTCTTTCTCTGGTTTTGAGAAGGCGAAGGTTAAAAGTATCCCACAGGCTATCCAGATTTGCTGCCGATTGTGACGACATCTGCCGATTGTGACGTCATCATAAAAAAAATAAAAAATAAAAAATAAAAAGAAAAATTAAAAAAAATTAAAAATTAAAAAAAGTTCAGGCCAAAGGTGGTACTGCAGCTGAAATGCTCTGAGAGCCATTCAAAAATGAGAGAGGCTCTCTATTCAGGAGTGGTAATTTAGCCTCAAACCTTTTGAAAAACGTTTTTGGGACATAAACAATATGACATAAATACTTTTTAAATGCATGGTGTATCACCTTTAACACTCGTGTATATGACTATAAGCAGGGCATGAAAAAACATTAAAATGTTGAAATATGGAGATAAGAGGTTTCTGACAGTGACGATATATACCGTATATTTTGAATAGCAAAAATAGCTGATCTACAGTATTAAGCTCACAACATGTCGCCATGCAACATGTTCTGAGCTTGTGGATCGCCTATTCTCGCTACATCCGTCATACGATGAATATTTATACGGTATATTAAGCTACAGTATATCTCATGGTTTCTTCTCCTCTGCGATGAATCCTTCAAGATCCTCCTAAAACGCAGCATTGTTAGCGCCAGACATTTTTACTTCCAGCTGTCCGTCACAAAGGCCATTAAGCACATAACGGCTGAGAGGAGGCTACAGTGCCTCAATGATTCATCTGGAATTAATACATCACTTTTCACTGCGAGGACACATCGTTCAAATTATGGCTATTATTATTGATACAGGCTAAAAATAGCCAGGCTCATCCAGTGCTATATATATCTCTATATCAGGCATGTACACAGATAGACATCAAAGAGGGCTTGAGCCCCTGCCCTTTTATCCGTCTGTAAAAAAGTGCCCTCTCCAGACCATGAATGTAGTTTTTACTGCACTGAAAGAAATGCAAATGCGCTCCTTTCCATGCTATACCTGAAGGCAGCATTCCAGAGAATTGCCTTGTCCAAACTCTCCTGAACTTGAATGCAGCATCTACTGTTGAAAGAATAGCCCTCTCTATGTAGAAATCCTTACCATACACCACATCTCCAGTACTGACTTGATTATGTTCTTGACTTGTTTAGTCTTGTTTAGTGAGCTTGGAGGTCCGCTATTTTCGATATCTTCACCAAAAGGGCATTTTCAGAAACGTCAGCCCCTGCCTCTCAAATATTCTCTGCACGTCCCTGCTCTATATATTCCCCCCCATCTACTGCAGCGGGGTCTATCGCTAAGGTTTTGACACGGAGCCTAGCTCCAGGCAAAGACACCTGGACACACACACACTCACACACTCTGGAGACAGAGGGAGAGGGAGAGGGATGGCTGGTGGGGGCACAGACAGCGGGTTTGGACAGGTACAGACAGTGAAAGTGCATTAGCCTTGTCTGGGTGCCTGGGAGACCACGGCACGGCTCCCCGGGGAACCTGCAACACCGTGACAAGTCCTCTCTCTCCCGGAAGCACATGACAGATCGTTTGCAAAATGTGGCCAATGTGAGGACGAAGGAAGACTTCGCATAGGCCAGATAGGCAAAGTTTTATGATGGATGGCGACAGAGGGTCAGATATAGTTACGAAAAAAGAAAAAAACATGCTACTTTTACATTTGAGCCATTACCTTACTCCACATACCGTATGTCAAACTCAAGGCCCGGGGACCGAATCAGGCCCGTGAATGAATTATCTTTGGCAAGTGTAGTAAAGTACTTTTACTTGAGTACTGTCAAGCAGCCAAAGGTATGGCTCCTCCATACCTCCAAAAGCTGATCAACCCCTACACCCCCACTCGTTCACTTAGATCAGCCAACACAGGGATGCTGACCGAACCCTCGCTAAAAACTCCAGGGCAAAAATCCCCTCGTCCGAGACAGTTTGCCCTCTTGGCTCCCAAGTTGTGGAATAAACTCCCTGTCGCACTTAGAACAACGGACTCACTCGCTACCTTTCGCCGTGGACTGAAGACTCACCTTTTCAGACTCCACCTAAACCCTTAGCACTACAGTAAAATCAATGACCATACATGAAGCTAGTTAACATTTGTTTGTTAGGTTTCTTTAGAACTTGATTATATTGTGTTTTTCTCTAGATAGATATCCATTTACATTGTTATATTGCTGTTAATGTACTGACCTATTATCTTGTTTATTATTGCGATGTTGTATCTGCTTATTGTAAGTCGCTTTGGATTAAAAGCGTCTGCTAAATGCCTAAACTGTAACTGTAAACTGTACTGTACAATTTTGAGGTACTTTTACTTTAATGGAGTATTTCCAATTTTCCGTATTTTTACTTCTACTCCACTACATCTCGGATCCAAATATTGTACTTTTACTCCACTACATGTATTTGACAACTTTAGTTACTAGTTACTTTGCTGATATACATAAAAAAAATACATTAACCACTTTAGCCCTATTTTATACCTTGGCTATTTGAAAATAGCCGATCTACAAGCTCACAATGCGTTGCATCGCGATGCGTTGTGAGCTTGTAGATCTGCTATTTTCGCGTTGCTTGTAGATCGTAATTCCGTACTTTTACTTGTAACTGAATATTTCTAGATTACAGTATTGATACTTTTACTTAAGTAAAACATCTGAGTACTTTTTTCACCACAGTCTTTGACCCGTGGGATGATATTTGATTACTATTAGAACTGGACCGCTGGTATCATCTCGGATTCGAACCCAGGTCTCCCACATGAAAGTCCAACATCTTAACCATCAGACCAAAGGGATATCCCTATGGACTGGGGGAGATATTAGACTTTTGAGGCCATCAGGCTGAGGCAGGCAGTGAGTCACTCTAACTACAAACACACCACCAAAATACTACAAGTCCCACAATACACTGCAAGTGCATTGGCGCGTATCGAGGGCCCATGACCGCAAGCCTGTGTCTAAATAGCCCTCGACTTACCATTTTAAAAATTTTGGCCCACTGTGTATGTGAGTTTGACATCCCTGCCTTATACTCTAATCCAGTTGTTCCCAAACTTCTGTTTAATTTCAAGGACTGGGTTATCCTAAAACAGAAGCCGATGAAGGTCTAACGGACCGAAAAGGTTGTTGTTCTCATTAAAACTTTTTTAATTGCATTTGAAGACAAGTGTGCAGGAGTTTTCTTTTTCTTTCAATTTCAAATGACTCTCAGAGTTGCAGACCTGTAAGGGTCCATTTGGAACCCCCTCAGGGAAACCTGAGCTTCCCTTGGACCCCGCTCTGAGAGCCGTTTGCTCTCATCGGTCCAATGATGAATGGGTGATGTTCAGGCACCCATTTATCGGTCATACTGCGGTATCGTTGTTTTGAGGTCCCAGTAGTCTAGGCCTAGGCCTAGGATTATTGACTGCTTTAACTATTGAAAAATAGCAGATCTACAAGCTCACAGCGCGGCACGCAGATCTACAAGCTCACAGCGAGGCACCGAGTGCCGCGCTGCGAGCTTGTAGATCTGCTATTTTTGAAAAATCATGATTTTTTTTGCAAGTCTTTGAATATATCTACTTAAAAGCGAACATTTGTAACTCAAATATTTACTTCTTGGTGGTCCCTGGGACAACATATTTTGAGATGGGGGTCCGTGGCCAAATACCTGTAATTTTGGGGGTCCTTGACATGAAAAGGTTTGAGAACAGCATGATTTAGAGGAAGGATTTAGAAGTCGGGTCAAAGATATTCAAAGACTTGCACTCATTTTCACAATTTTTCAAAAATAGCAGATCTACAAACCTCAGACTACTGGTGAACGCTAACCTGCCGACGCGGGTGAACGCTAACCTGCCGCCGTGGGTGAACGCTAACCTGCTGACGTGGGTGAACGCTAACCTGCCGACGTGGGTGAACGCTAACCTGGGTGAACGCTAACCTGCCGACGCGGGTGAACGCTAACCTGCTGACGTGGGTGAACGCTAACCTGCCGACGTGGGTGAACGCTAACCTGCTGACGTGGGTGAACGCTAACCTGCTGACGTGGGTGAACGCTAACCTGCCGACGCGGGTGAACGCTAACCTGCTGACGTGGGTGAACGCTAACCTGCCGACGTGGGTGAACGCTAACCTGCTGACGTGGGTGAACGCTAACCTGCCGACGTGGGTGAACGCTAACCTGCTGACGTGGGTGAACGCTAACCTGGGTGAACGCTAACCTGCCGACGCGGGTGAACGCTAACCTGGGTGAGCGCTAACCTGCCGACGTGGGTGAACGCTAACCTGCCGACGTGGGTGAACGCTAACCTGCTGACGTGGGTGAACGCTAACCTGCTGACGTGGGTGAACGCTAACCTGCTGACGTGGGTGAACGCTAACCTGCTGACGTGGGTGAACGCTAACCTGCTGACGTGGGTGAACGCTAACCTGCTGACGTGGGTGAACGCTAACCTGCTGACGTGGGTGAACGCTAACCTGCCGACGTGGGTGAACGCTAACCTGCCGACGTGGGTGAACGCTAACCTGCCGACGCAGGGTGAACGCTAACCTGCTGACGCGGGTGAGCGCTAACCTGCTGACGTGGGTGAACGCTAACCTGCCGACGTGGGTGAACGCTAACCTGCCGACGTGGGTGAACGCTAACCTGCTGACGTGGGTGAACGCTAACCTGCTGACGTGGGTGAACGCTAACCTGCCGACGTGGGTGAACGCTAACCTGCTGACGTGGGTGAACGCTAACCTGCCGACGTGGGTGAACGCTAACCTGCTGACGTGGGTGAACGCTAACCTGCCGACGTGGGTGAACGCTAACCTGCTGACGTGGGTGAACGCTAACCTGCTGACGTGGGTGAACGCTAACCTGCTGACGCGGGTGAACGCTAACCTGCCGACGCGGGTGAATGCTAACCTGCTGACGCAGGTGAACGCTAACCTGCCGACGCAGGTGAACGCTAACCTGCCGACACAGGTGAATGCTAACCTGCTGACACAGGTGAATGCTAACCTGCTGACGCAGGTGAATGCTAACCTGCTGACACAGGTGAATGCTAACCTGCTGACACAGGTGAATGCTAACCTGCTGACGCAGGTGAACGCTAACCTGCCGACGTGGGTGAACGCTAACCTGCCGACGTGGGTGAACGCTAACCTGCCGGCGCGGGTGAACGCTAACCTGCCGATGAAACTACATGGAATCTATGAACAGGTTGCGGGGGTCCCTGCTTCATCTCTCTCTAAACTAAGGGGTCCTTGGCCTGAACACATTGATATTTCCTGGTTGAAAGACTTTAAACAGTTGAACTGTTAACTGTTTAACTGAGTTATATTTTATATTGAATACGGTTTCCCTGGCAATGAAAGTGAGGAAAGAATAACAAAGACAAAACAAACAACCAAGACGTCATTATTGGCATCAGCAAGCCAACTTGTTCTTTTAACCATCTGCATGTGCCCAAAATGTTCAAATGGGTTCATCCGTGTAGCTAAAAGGCCACTTCAACAGTCCACATGCCTCAGCAACACAGAACATTTTGTGGTGGTTATGACTCAGTGCCTGGACAAGCTCAGAAAGCATGTTCTGCTGCTGATTAATTCACTCACTCAACAAAGCAAATTCAAAGTCATTTTCTACCAAGAAAAACTGCCCTAGTTAAAGAGATAGTTCATCCCCAAAGATTCTGTTAGTGTGACATCAAAGTGATGTCAGAGCATGATGTCAGAGCGGCAAACCCATATTATTGTGATAATATTGTAAATTGCGATTTCTTTTGTCACAATAATCGTGATATTACATTTTCATATCGTCTCATCCCTACTCCTAATAAGCCAATAATTTGAGGAGTCTCTTTTTGTCTCCATAGGGAACAAAGCAGGCTCTTTGTGTCTCCATAGGGAACAAAGCAGGCTCTTTGTGTCTCCATAGGGAACAAAGCAGGCTCTTTGTGTCTCCATAGGGAACAAAGCAGGCTCTTTGTGTCTCCATA
The DNA here is from genome assembly GCF_963921795.1 of Nannobrachium achirus. Taxonomy (NCBI): domain Eukaryota; kingdom Metazoa; phylum Chordata; class Actinopteri; order Myctophiformes; family Myctophidae; genus Nannobrachium; species Nannobrachium achirus. The sequence goes on from NC_137812.1 coordinate 67,615,136, forward strand.
GGGAACAAAGCAGGCTCTTTGTGTCTCCATAGGGAACAAAGCAGGCTCTTTTTGTCTCCATAGGAAACAAAGCAGGCTCTTTGTGTCTCCATAGGGAACCACTGCTGGTCATCAAATGATCGGCTTGGGAATGCGATGAACAACAAAACAAATATCAATTCAGTTCAATTTGAAAGGAGCTTTATTGTCGTGAGAAAACATACATTTACATTGCCAAAGCAAGCATATCCATGAATTCAAGTAATTGCAACCGTCAGATCGCAGTTATTATCAAAACTTCCACCGGCTGTCAGTCTGTCCGTCATGTCACACTTTTGCCCTACTCATATCTCTGCCACCGTTGCCCCTATCCATGCCAAACTTTGCACTCACACACTCCTTGGCTGTGAAACCACAACATCCACCCCTCATTTCTCACATGGCCCTCTTCTAGCGCCACCATCAGGCCGATTTTTGCAAAACACATTTTTGAACACTGCTCCTACACATTTTGGCCTAAAATCACGCAAAGCGATACACAGTATCTCTAAAGTCATGTCATCAACATGCATCTGTCCCATTTAGTGCCACCATCAGTCCGATTTTTGCAAAACACATTTTTGAACACGGCTCCTACACATTTCGGCCTAAAATCACAAAAAGCGGTACACAGTATCTCTAAAGTCATGTCATCAACATGGATCTGTCCCATTTCCCATATTCCCTCCTGATTGGCTACCATTGCCTTCTAAAGTTTGTGTATTCGACGTAACGGTCGCTTATCCCCCGATTAGGGAGTCTTACTTGTTCTAGTAATCGACAAAAAAAGTAATTTTTTGGATGAGCTATCCCTTTAGGTTGGAGGACGGCATTTGAAGGTAGGGAAGAGAGGGGGAAAGAAAGGTCCAGTGAGCTGGAACATGCGGTGAATACGGTTGGTTTGAAGGTTAAGGGCATCTGTAGCACGGACCGGACGGACACCCATCCATCCAAGCAGCCAGTTCCCCAAATCAAACTGTCTGCTGACGTCAAGCTCCACCTCTCCACCGTCCATGAGCGCCTCATTCATTCATCACCGGCACATAATCGGGACGCCTGGCCAAAGGAGATGAAGTGGAATAGGATCCTCTGAGGTGTGTAGGAGAAACAGTACAGAACAGTACAGTACAGTACAGTACAGTACAGTACAGTACAGTACAGTACAGTACAGTACAGTACCAGACACGTGCACACATAGACATCAAAGGGGGCTTGAGCCACTGCCCTTTTATCTATCTGTAAAAGGTGCCCTCTCCAGACCATGAATGCAGTTTTCACTATGGTGAAAGAAATGCAAATGCCCCTCTTTCAATGAAGGCAGCATTCACAATTGCCTTGTTCAAACTCTCCTGAACTTGAATGCAGCTAGCGGTCATATGTTGAAAGAATTGCCCTATCTAGATCCATACGACACATCTCCAGTATTGACTTGATTATGCTTTAGTTCAGTGTGGTATCAAGCACTGAAAATAGCCGACCTCCAAGCTGGGAGGTCTGCCATTTTCGATATTTTCACCAAAGGCCCTTTTAGAAATTACAGCCCCTGCCTCTTTAAGATTCTATGCACGTCCCTGTACAGTACAGTACAGTACAGTACAGTACAGTACAGTACAGTACAGTACAGCAGTGGTTGTGGATTCCAGAGACTCTCTAGGTTCCTTTAGCGGGTTACTAGTCTGTAACTCTGACAGTAGACAAAGGAACCAAACGGACCGGCTAAGGGACAACCTCAAAATGTAAAAGTTTGAGAACCACTGCAGCACAGCACAGCACAGCACAGCACAGCACAGCACAGCACAGCGCAGCGCAGCACAGCACAGCGCATCGCAGCGCAGCACAGCACAGCACAGCACAGCGCATCGCAGCGCAGCACAGCACAGCACAGCACAGCACAGCACAGCACAGCACAGCACAGCACAGCAGGCTACCGGGCTACTGGGGAATACAAAAAGAAATAGGCCTATAGCAAGGGTATTCAACAGGAGATCCGGGACCCCTAGGGGGTCCTCAGAGGTATTGCAGGGTGTCCTCCAAATCTTTGTGTGATAGAAACTTTTTTTCCTCCTTTTTTTATATTAAATACTTGAACCTTCCGTATTCGGAGAACTTTAGCCAAAAATAGAAGATCTACAAGCTCACAACGCCTTGCGCTGCGAGGCGTTGTGAGCTTGCAGATCGGCTATTTAACTCATTCGTAGTTTACGGCCGTAGAGCCCGGAGATTTCTCTATGTCTTTCACTGCCGGCTTCTCCTACCTGTTAACGTGGGCGCTCATCCAGTTCCCAACGTGCGTGATCGGACACTGCTATGCATCGTGTGTTCGCGTATTCCATCAGCTTCGCAAATCCGTTGACATTTTTTCAATTGATCAATCCGTTCTCCATCTGTAAGCCGCGGAGTTTATACAGAAAGCTAACGGGCCAAAATAGACGACGGACCATCAGCTTCCGGTTCACGGGCTCAATGATAAGTGGTCCGCTCAATAATGTGTCCGTGTAGAAACCGATCACGGAGCATTAGTTCCGGCCTATTTTAGTTCCGCTTCGATAAAAAAAAATGTTTTAATTAAAGCTTATTAAATCTCCGGGTTCTACGGGCATGGCAGAGAAGGGGTACAAAGGGGTATTTTTTTGGCAGCAAAATTTTTAGTGGTTAAATATCTGAAAACACAAATTGACAAGAATCCAAAATACACTGATGATTGTGCTGTCAAAAGATGAAACTACTGTATATGGAATCAATGAAAAGGTAGTGAGGGTCCCTGCTTCATCTCTCGCTCAACTAAGGGGTCCTTGGTTGAAAAACTTTGGTATTTCAACCAGGTAGACTCTGCTGGCTAAAACCACTTTAAACCAGATGTCTCTATTTCAGGCCTATGTCATTATACAGTAGGTGAATGCAGATGCATCAGCCTACGCACCACACTGTAGCAGCAGGACACGACACAGGACCACGGACAGCGTCAAATCCCTCTCTCTCTCTCTCTCTCGAATCCCCCCCCTCTCTCTCTCTCTCGAAGCCGATCTACAAGCTCACAACGTTGTGTGAGCCTGCATTTTGAGTGCCATTTGTACCGTTCATCACTGTATAAAGAAGCAGAGAGTGTATACGGCATGTGCCTCAAGTCGTTCGAAACAATTCAACATTGCGAATCGAAGGTCAGACAGTCATACAGAATCACATGCATGCATGCATGCACGGTTGCGTGTGCCCACCACGCACGCACGCACACACGCACACACACACACACACACACACTAGTCCCTTTAAAGCGCCTCAGTCATCACTTGAGGTTAAAAAAACAAGTTCACTCACCGTGCACTAATCAGCGCAGACAAGACTGAAATTCTTTCAATGTTTTTTTTCCCATCGCCTTTTCTTTTTCCACTCCTCTCTCTCCAAATGGAATAAACTCTCAAATACCTGGAACGCGCCCGAGTCGCGTTAGATTTTAACCACTTTAACCATTACTTTATGCATTAACTTTAGAAAAATAGCAGATATACAAGCTCACAGCGCGGCACCAAGTGCGCGCTGCGAGCTTGTAGATCTGCTATTTTTGAAAAATTGTGAAAATGAGTGCAAGTCTTTGAATATCTTTGACCCGACTTCTAAATCCTTCCTCTAAATCATGCTGTTCTCAAACCTTTTCATGTCAAGGACCCCCACAATTACAGGTATTTGGCCACGGACCCCCATCTCAAAATATGTTGTCCCAGGGACCACCAAGAAGTAAATATTTGAGTTACAAATGTTCGCTTTTAAGTAGATATATTCAAAGACTTGCAAAAAAAATCATGATTTTTCAAAAATAGCAGATCTACAAGCTCGCAGCGCGGCACTCGGTGCCGCGCTGTGAGCTTGTAGATCTGCTATTTTTCAATAGTTAAAGCAGTCAATAATCCTAGGCCTAAATGGAATAAAGCGAGAACAGTCACCACAACAACACATTGAGCATGCAGGTCCACAGAGGAGGGCCACGGGGCCTCCTCTGTAAAGCCTGCGAGGATCTAGTTGGTGTCATCCATTCACTCCGTCTCATTATGCTCCTCTTCCCCATACCGGGGCCCGCTCTTGTACAACAACAACAACAACAACACAACAATAGTGATGATGGACATGGCTGGCTTCAGGTATAGCCTATGTAATAGGACCACATTTCTGATATGGCCTATAGTAAATGGTTGCTGTGAAAACAATCTATTGAAGGTTTACCTCTTTCTTCAACCCTTTTCATATCTCTGCTGTCGGGCCGAAAACCTCGTAACTCCAAAATGTTCATTTTCGGGGAAAATGAGCTCAAGTGGAGTTAGGAGGTTTTGACCGAAGGGCTTTTTACTACTTTCCAGGGTGTTCAACAGCCCTGATCAACAGCCCTGATTTATGTAAAAAAAACAGTGGCGATATCAAGTTCCATTAATTATTCGGCGTTTAGGCCGCAGACCACCTTTTGATCAGACGTAGCCTCTCAGATCCAAAACTATTTGTTGCCGTTGGATACGATTTTGTCCACAATTCCATGCTGTGTTGATGTGGTGCCATGGAAGAGATAGCAGGCATACATTGATCAAAATAATAATTCTTCTACAACAATTTAACTCTTGAGAGCATAAAATGAAACCAAATGGACCCGTAAAGATCTAATAAGGGTCCATTTGGTTATACCAACTCTCCATCATGTAGCCGGGGACCACCTGGAAATAGCAGAGCAAAGAGGAGAAAGAGATAGTCAAAACCAATCGGTTCTCACCAAATTAAAACATGCTGCAGGCCTGGCAAAGCTTGCGTCTCAGAAGTACAAAGCAGCTGCCAAGTGCTTCCTACTACAGCCTCTTTCGACCACTGTGATTTTACCAGAGCTTCTGTCTCCCAGTAACGTAGCCGTGTGTTTCTGTGCACTGGCAACAATTAACAGACAGGAGCTCAGACGAAATGTCATTTCCAGCAGCACCTTTAAAACCCATTTAGAACGGGTACACATTATTGTGTATCATTATTTTATGCTTTAACTATAGAAAAATAGCAGATCTACAAGCTGACAGCGCGGCACTGAGCTTGTAGATCTGCTATTTTTGAAAAATAGTGAAAATTTGAATTTTGACCCGATTCTATAAGTGTCTTTTGAATCCTTCTAAGACTTTCTGAAAAAAATAAACTATGTTTCTATGTCAGCAATCTGGCCAGCCATCGTCAAAGAAAAGGTCCTTTTCACTTAACTGGAGCTCAGTTAGTCTGTTCTTGAGAGACTACTTTGTCAGTGGTTCTCAAACCTTTTCATGTGAAGGACCCCCAAAAAAGATATGTATTTGGACCCCCATCTCAAAATATTTAGTTCCAGGGACCACCCAGAAGCAAAATTTGAGTTACAAATGTTCGCTTTGAAAATACATATAGTCAAAGATTTGCACACATTTTCACGACTTTTTCAAAAATATCAGATCTACAAGCTCGCTGTGAGCTTGTATATCTGCTATTTTTCAATAGTTAAAGCATTCAATAATCCCAGGCCTAAATGGGTTAAGTTATTTCTAGAGTTAGAGCCACAAGTGCATGACATCATCTTTACGTTCTACGAATCCGCCTCTTGTCTCAAACTACCTTTATGAAATGAAGGACAACCTTCTGCTGGACATGTATCTGTCTCCTCATGTCAGAACACTGTAAACACAGATCAGGACCACTGGTGGTCCCCGGACCACTGGTTGAAAACCACTGGTATAGGACCACATTTCTATTATGGTAAACGGTTGCTGTGAAAATGATCTATTGTAGATTTAGATATTGTAGATTTACCTCTACGACCAGCACAGCTTGTTCATTTCTTACATAATTTTGTCGTTGTCGGGTGGAAACCTTGTATGTCCAAAACCGTTTGTTTTGTGTTTATTAAATGATTTAAACTAGTGAAAACAGCCGATCTACAAGCACACAACGCCTCCGCGATCAGCTGTTTTCACTACCTTTGTGCAACGGCCTTGTATGATGAAGCAGGGCTTTACCTTGTGAAAAAATGTACAAATTTGAAACTTGGAGATACGAGGATTCTGCCCGACAGGGACGATATATAAAGTTCACTGATGAGAAGATTCTCTGTTCAGAAATAAAGATGTTTCTTTTTGTCATGATTTTCTTTTTTTAAAACATTTTGCAATGATATTAGGCCTATGCACCTTCAGTCGTGTCAGTTGCAATGTCTTGGAGTGATTCAATTTTCACAGCAGCATGCTTCAAAGCAAGCACAAACAGTATACTATTATGGATTGGGTATATGACGAAACTACTAAATACGGGACACCACCCTTTGGAAAGTGGGTGGTAGTGCATCCATCCACACACACACACACACACACACACACACACACACACACACACACACACACACAGTGCAAGACACTTTCCAGTTAGTGATGTTTGCATTGTTGTGTCAGGCATAAAAATAATCAGTTACAGTACATGGCCTATTAAAAACATAAAATAAAAACATGATATGCTGAATAGACCCAAATGACCAAAATGTAATACATCATAAAGCAAGCCCATACATGGCCAACTGTATAGGCCTATGCAAATTATGAATAGCCCCCACGAATCGAAAACATCGACTATGCAATCAAACACAGGGAAAATTCGTTATCACAAGTAAAAGGTTTAGGAACTTATGCCCCCCCCCCCCTTTACAGCAACAATTTACAGCCCTGTCCAATCCGTTATATCGGAAGAAAAAAAATCTCACAATGAAAAAATGAATGATGTGATATAGCCACGGGCTGCCATAAATGTCATACACTTCAGCAGCGGCACATTAATTACAGGCAACGTCGACGACGTATTAATTATTAGAACTGCGTCGACTATAAATAGCTCACCATTAATAATCCACAACAGGTATACATTTAATAATTTGACTGAGAAGACTGTGGGGGTACGGAATAGGCTCGTGCGTGGAAGTGGTACGGTATCAGTCTCCGAATTAGTGGACTTTAATCTTTTATATGAGAGAGAACACAAAAAGCCAACAGTTCCGTGGATATGACATCTCGTGATGGCGTCCAGAGGCGTCAATTGGGTATGGCAAGCTAAGGCAGCTGCCATACCTTGGCTACAACGGGGGGAAATAATAAAATGTAGGCCTACTGTAGTCGTGCCTGTTGCTAAGGTATGGCAACATGACTGGTGTAGTCATGTTGCCATACCTTAGCTTTCTCCTGAACTGACGCCGCTGATGGCGTCTCTCGGAGCGGAGTGGAGTGCAGCAGCACCTGTTACCGCCACACATGCACACACATGCACTGAGCGCGTCAAGGAGTTTTTATAGCAGACACCCAAGGACGGATGCCTTATTGATACATGTTTAAAGCAGTGGTTCTCAAACTTTCTCATGTCGAGGACCCCCAAATTGACACTTACCCCGCAGACCCCCATTTGAAAAGACATGCCAGGGACACCCATATAAGAGAGGATTTTAGCGGCTCTAGCAGTGATTCTCAACAATTTAAATTTCAAGAACCCCCCAGTTTAATGGTATTTCTGTCTCTGGAACCCCAATTTATATTGTAAAATCAACGGGAGTTACAGATCCGCAAGGGTCCACATTTGTTTCTTATAATTTAGCTGGGGACCCCCTGGAACTCCCTCAAGAACCCCCGGGGGGTCCCCGGACCCCACTTTGAGAACCCATGCTTTAAAGTAAGTAGGCTATGTGCTGTTAAGAAACGGGACCCGGGACAACAAGCCGAGCTCGGAACCAGAAGAAAACGAATAAAAAGCTGGGCTCACGCTGCTGTTGTGACCGGACCAGTAGACCACGGCGTGGTTGTGCGCAGAGTCCCCGGTCAGCGCGAAGGTGCTGCTGGTGAGCTTGGCGGTGGTCTCGTCCTGCCGGGTATTCCCTCTCGTCCCTTCGTCCCTGATGCCGCTCCACTTGGACTCGGACCTCCCCACGCGGCGCCCGTCCAACAACAGCCCGTCCGTTAAAGAAGCCCCCGCATCCAAACGCGCGGCGTCACCTCCGGCTCCCAACTCCTCTGGAGCGCTTCTCCTCCGTCTCCGGAGCGCCGCGTCGCCGTCCGTCCCCGGCTCAGGCTCGCCCCTGCCGGGCTCTGCCTCGCCAGAATCACCGCCGCGGTAACTTGTTTCTCCTCCTCCGTTGGGGCCACCGGACCAAAGAGCAGCTTCCTTATTATCTGCGCTAATTCCATCCGAACCGGCGTCCTCCTCTTCCTCCGCGGTGAGCGTGGGCATATCATCCTCCGCAGCAGCAGCAGGGTCACCGCCTGCCCGGCGTTGGCCGTAGTTTACTCCAGAACCGTGGCCGTTGTCGTTATTCGCTCCGGCTCCGAGTTGCCTGAACTCCAGTCGGACGGGCTTCAGCAGGGGACTCTCCGGCGGTCCCCGTGCCGGGCGAGCGCGCGTGGTATCATCCAGCCGTAATTCCTGCAGGTGGTGGTGGAGTTGGAGCGGCGATGCGCACGGTGCGCAGGCGATCTCCGCCTCGACGTGGTGCAGGGGGGTCTGAGCGGCCAACATCATCCAGACGCCCAGAGACAAGTGCAGTAAGCCCGGGGACGAACCGGCCCAAGTCTCCATCGCTGACAGAGATTTTGGGACGGGGGGTGACCTGCTGATGAGCGAGCGCTCCGTTGATCCTTATCCCACTTTAAACTGTAACTCCCTTTCCCGTCAAGTCGTTGAGATTGTTGCCCGCACTGCTTCTTCGATCGCCTGTCTGGGTGTTATGGAAAAGTGCTCTTCAGCTAAACTGTTCACGTCCAAAGGATCTGCTGTTTGGGAAGAACCACCACACAGTGAGAGAGAAAGAGAGAGAGGGAGGGAGAGAGAGAGAGAGAGAGAGGGGGAGAGAGAGAGAGAGAGAGAGAGAGAGAGAGAGAGAGAGAGAGAGAGAGGGAGGGGGAGAGAGAGAGAGAGAGAGAGAGAGAGAGAGAGAGAGAGAGAGAGAGAGGGAGGGGAGGAGCTGAGGCTGAATCCAAGCCAAGCTGCCGAGTGTGCGCCCGGAAGAGGAGGCAGTGAGAAAGAACTGAAGCGAAGTGTGTGTGTGTGTGTGTGTGTGTGTGTGTGTGTGTGTGTGTGTGTGTGTGTGTGTGTGTGTGTGTGTGTGTGTGTGTGTGTGTGTGTGTGTGTGTGCGCGCGCGCGCGCGCGCGCGCGTGCACAAGAGAGAGAGAAAGAAAGAGAGAGAGAGAGAGAGAGAGAGAGAGAGAGAGAGAGAGAGATGGGGAAGGGGTGGTTTGACGCTGTCCATGGTCCTGAGTCGTGTCATGCTGCTATAGTGTGTGTAGTAGGCCTAAGCAGATGCACTCCGTGGCATTGTGCAATTAACAAAGTGGTATCCATCAAAAAAAGGTGTAATTTATATATATATATATGTGTGTGTGTGTGTGTGTGTGTGTGTGTGTGTGTGTGTGTGTGTGTGTGTGTGTGTGTGTGTAATGCTTTCCTTACATGTTTTTTTTACTGTGTCCTTCTTCCAACCTCATAATAAGCCAAGTCATTAACATGTCAAAAAGAAGTCGGCTCTGAAGCAAGCAGTGTGCCTTGAGGCATGCATGATGCAGGTCATTGCAATGTTGCAACAGATATAGACCACATATAAAGATGTGTCTTTAAAATAAGAGACTTTAACTGGGGGACCCCCTGGAGGACTCCTGAATAAGCATAATCAAGTCAATACTGGAGATGTGGCGTACGGAATGGATTTCTACAGGGCAATTCTTTCAGCATCAGATGCTGCATTCAAGTTCAGGAGAGTTTGGACAAGGCAATTCACCCTTTGTTAGCCTTCTGGTTAGTCCCTGACTGACCAACCAGCAGGCTCCATCTGCCTTGTCCCGCCCTGGTTCCGCCTTTTTTACGTTGAATTTGCTAAAACATAACTTTTGGATTAATAAAAACATTTAAAAACATGCTGAGTCACTATACTGCCACTGAGCAGCTCCATTTCACTGAAACCAAGTTTGAAATGAGAATTGAACACACAGAATAACAATATGAAGCAACTGAATTACAATGGTAGTGGATGGAGTGTCCCACTGAATGTCCCACCAAGACACAGCAACCAATGGGTGTGAAGAGGAGCGGGACAACGGGCGGGACTTGACAAAGGGTGAATTCTCTTGAATGCTGCCTTCAGGTATGGCATGTAAAGAGGGCATTTGCATTTCTTTCACCATAGCAAAAACTGCATTCATGGTCTGGAGAGGGCACTTTTTACAGACGGATAAAAGGGCAGGGGCTCAAGCCCCCTTTGATGTCTATGTGTGCACGTGCCTGCCCCCAACCCCTGGGAGACACACTGCACCCAGAACACCCAGCCAGAACACCCAGAACACCTGGAACATACCGGTCACGTAGAGGGGCTTCACGTCTAAATTTGGATAAGAGTACTATCTGGTTGCAAAGTGGGGTCCAGGGCCCCCAGAGGTCCTTGAAGGGAGTTACAGTATACAAACTTTGTTAATTTAGCATCAAAATCAGCTTACCCCCTTCATCAGTGCTTTGTTAAATTCTTTTGAAAAATCTTGATAAAATGTGAAAAATGTGGAATAATTTTGATTTCTTTTTCTAACAGATCTTCTCCCCTGGGGGTCCCTGGCACAAAATATTTTCAGATGGGTGTCTTGCGGCCAAACACCTATCACGGAGTCATTGACATGTAAATGTTTGAGAATGACTGGCATTGGTATAGGCTAATGATGTGTATACTGTGCTGTGTGCGTTATACATGGTGTGTAGGCTACAGTATGTGTGTTTGCTTACAGTACATAATACTCTCGCGGCGCTTTCGTGCTTGTATGAGATATCCTTAGCTTGTTTGCCCCTCAACTTGACTGAGGTAATGGAGAACATAATGAAATCCCTGGGAGTTCATTATTATTCCCGGTTAGATTAATCAGAAACCAAATGTGGATTGTAGAACTAGCTGCGTAGAATCACTAAGGAGGCATTAACAGCGGGTCACTTTGGGAGCACACAATATAATTAGAAGGTTACTTTGGATATGTTATTTGTTTAAGAACACATGTGGTTCACCCCCGAGTCAGAGTGCAAACAATTACCGAGTGAGGTGCATCTTAATGTGTACTGTATATGTGCACGTATCTCATCTCTTCACAAATACAGCGCACTCGGGGGTGGCACAGTGGTGAATAGGTTCTGGGTTTGAATCCACTGCGGCGGTGCATTCAGCATTGTCGAGCATCTATTATATCTCTGCTGTCGGGCCGAAACCTCCTAACTCCAAAAAGTTAATTTTCGGGAAAATGAGCTCAAGTGGAGTTAGGAGGTTTTGACCGAAGGGCTTTTTAATACTTTTCATTGGTTCAATATTATTTTAACCAACACACAGACGTAAAGGGTGTTCAATAGCACATATTTATGAAAAAAAGAGAGGGCCAATCGGGTGGAGTTAGCTGGTTTGGCAGAAAGAGTGGAGTTAGGAGGTTTTGTCCCAAGCACTTTGTACTGCTTTTCATTGGTTCAATATTATTTTAACCAAAACTCAGATGTAAAGGGTGTTAAATAGCCCTGATTTATGCCAAAAAGTTAAGAGGTTTTGGCCAGACAGTGACGAATTATGAACATTATGTAAGGGATAACGTATGGCTCAGCTGTCATTATCAAGTGATACAATCCCGACAGGCTGATATGGCTGATATGGCCATTTCAGCCTGAAGGGATTTTATCACTCGATAATGACAGCTGAGCCAGACGTTATCCCGCTTATTACACGGCTACTTAATAAATAAAATGAATAATTTGACAAAAAACAAACAAACAAAAGTATTCCACAAGTGTTGTGCAATGGTCGCTTTGGAAAACAAGGAAGTGTTGATCCAATAGAATCCATTTTCTGATACTGCATTGTCTATTTCTCACTTCAAATATTAAACATTTAGTTGTAAACGTTTAGTTGTAAATGACACTGTGTTTGTTTACATGCATGTCTTTTTTTATTTCTTTTTTATTCTGTTTTTATTATTGATCATCATTGGCATTCCTTCATAACTTCAATATTACACACATACAGCTTCTTAGATGACCAAACTTGATTAACAAACAAACAAACAAAATAAAAAAATAAAAAAAGCAGTAGCAGGGCAGTTACAATAAGCTGGGAAAGCTTTCACTTATTCACACGTATTACAAGAGCAAATACAAAGGTGTACAAAATACAAGGTCTAGGCAAATTTACGAGAGGACAAACATTACATTCATAACATCACCATTCACATTATCAGAACAGTTAGCCAAAGTCAGATCGAAACGGTCTCACGTATTCAGTCCACTTAGTCCAGATCCGCAAGATCTTTTTTTATCATGGTGGATACAGCACAACATCATTGGATACGGCTCTGTCAGCAGGGGAGTGTTGGGTGGGAGGAGTAGGACGAAGGCTCTAAGTCCTCCCGGTAGGGGCTCCTCAATGGAAGGTGAGCCAGTAGGATACACCAGCAGTGGCAACAAGAGGAATCAATTGGCAAAACGACAAAATTGGGGAGAAAATACTGGCACGCTGTTTCTCAGCATTGGGTTTGTGGACCACCAGGGATCCAAATGGACCCTCAAAGGTCTGTAACTATGAGAGTGTGCAATCAAACTTGGGGTCCTTGGAATGGAAAAGGTTTATCATCACTGAACTAAACTGTACTGGAACCCCAACCCCCCAAATCCTCAGTGTTGATTTAACTCCTGACCCTTTACATAGGCTACCCTCTCAGAGTCACAGACCCATAAAGGTCCATTTAGGTCCCCCTCTGACTAATGACAGAGTACAAATGGAACCAAATGGATCCTTACAGGTCCATTTGGTTCCATTTGTATACTGTCAGAGTTACAGACTTGGTCAATTTAGACCTCCCTAAAGGAACCCAGAGACTCACTGGACCCCACTTTGAGTAAACACAGATTTAGACCCTTGGTGGTCCCCAGACCGGATGTTGAGAACCAGCATACTAGTCTAGCACAGTGGTTCTCAACCTGTGGGTCGGGACCCCCAGAGGGGTCCCAAAATTATTTTGGGGGTACCCAGATGTTTAGCTAAATGTTAACATTGTTTTCTCACTCAACAGTAAAGAGACCAACAGTATAAGTGTATAGAGGGTATCTGCACATTTCTAAAGTGACAATTTAAGGAATTTAAATACCTTTTTTAGTACCTCTTGTCAAACATTGTTCAAATTATCAAATATTAGAGGCAGAAATTTTGAAATATAGCCGATCTACATGCTCACAACGCCTCACGTTGCGAGGCGTTTTCATAATGGAACAGATCGAGTCTAATGGAACAGATCGAGTCAAACTAAATGTAATGCCAACTCCTACAATTCCAAGTGCTTGTGCAGGGTGGGGGGTCCCCAGTTCAAATTTGATTATTTTGGCCTGAAAAGGTTGAGAACCACTGATCTAGCACACAATCAAGCGATGCAACGCATGACACGGTGAGCTTGTAGATCGTCTATTTTCGGGTGCGACACTGTCATACAGTGAAGCATAAATCAGGCGTCAGGGTCCAATGTCTTTCTCAAGGGCACTGCAAGTTCTACGCCACTGAGACATGGTAATACACTATATTAAGTTTGAGACAGTGACTGTATGGCATGATTGAATTATTTCAGGGAGTACTGGCATTGTAATGAGATTTTAATGGAAGTGAATGTAAAAATCCATCTCTCTTGTGATGCTGCCATCTATCAATTAGCATTGCCTGTTAATGGGGTGGAAATTATTAATCCTTTTTTTGAAGATAAATCAGACTGAATGTTTCAAATCAATCAACAGCCAAATTAAGTGTAGTTCTAACTTAAGTGGGCACTTCCCTAAAAAGAAAGACGGACTGTCACTGTACATTGTACATTTGTGTTTCAAATACCACAGACAGTATACAGTAACGCTAACCAAGGCAATTATAACTGTAGGGCAGGGGTTCCCAAACGTTTTTGGCTCGATAAATATTATTTTCATCTGAGGCACCCCTACATTATATTCATAATTTTCACTCCCAACACCTTATCGTCGTTGTCGGGTGGAAACCTTGTATGTCCAAAACCGTTCGTTTTTGCAGTTATCATTTAAAAATGATTCAAACTAGTGAAAACAGCCGATCTACAAGCACACAACGCCTCGCACCGCGAGGCGTTGTGTGCTTGTAGATCAGCTGTTTTCACTACTTTTGTGCGACAGCCTTGTATGATGAAGCAGGGCTTTGCTTTACGAAAGAACGTACACATTTGAAACTTGGAGATACGAGGTTTCCACCCGACAACAACGTTATATTTATGCACTATTTTAGTGATTATGTTGCAAGGAAAATGTTGAGATAATAGCCATTTTGATTAGAACTGACTGAAAATAACTTTTTTACATCAAATTATACTAAATATTGATGTCCAAATGAATTCCAAATATTATCAAATTATCTCGTGGCACCCCTGGACTGCCATCACGGCACCCCAGGGTGCCCCGTCACCCACTTTGAAAAGCCCTGCTGTAGGGTTTGAACAAAAACTTTCTTTTTTGTTGTGTATTAACAAGTTAAAGCTTTTTCAAATCAGAGTCTTGGTACAGTACCAGAGCTCTCCCTGTCTCTCCAGCTCCTTCACAAACAGAAAATACATTTTCAAGTTGCACACCAATTTTTCATATCAATCAGGAGAGAGATCCAATTTATCAGCTTCAGTTCCAATTCCAGATTTGCTCATTTTGTCTGGGACACTGTATATATCCTGTATAGTTCTCTCTTGCATTAGTTTGGCACAGTACTATAAAGTAAATCTGACTTCGCAGGACTTCATTTGTATACTTTCAAAAATGTTTGACTGTGACATGCCCAAAATAAGGACGCAAGGTTGAAAGTGGTTAAACAATAGAAAAATATTAGAGCTTGTGACATATCATAACCCCAGAGATTTACAGGTTATTTTCTCTCTTCTTTTTGTACATTTTCATGCAAGTTTTGATTTAGTTTCACTTATATTTATAGCAATTTATTTTTTTAGTTTTAGTCTAGTTTTAGCCGACTAAATATCATAAGATTTTAGTCTACTAAATCTACAGTTGATTTTGTCGACAAAACATTATTTTGGCAGGCCCTGATTGCGTCGTAAAGCCTGATTAGACACTTGGTTGCATGCTGAAAATAGCCGATCTACAAGCTCACAACGCGCAGGGGCGACGCGTTGTGAGATTGTAGATCAACTATTTTCAGAGCCCAACATCGGAATGCAACCAAACATAAAATTACTTGTCTTTTCTCCACTGTAGTCCCTCCATTTTAGTTTTGTTTTTATTCAATATTATTTAGTCTTAGTTTTACTCATCATATCTTAGGTTTTATTTCGTTTTTATTGCTTTTCATCAGTGAAAAAAGGTAGTCTGTAAACATTTTCCGCCATAGTCGTCGAAATTAACACTGGTTTCCACCCGACAGGACAACTGACCGTTGATGATCAAGCTAATCAATCAGTAATGTACAGTACTGAGTATAACTGTTTGATATGCACAGTAGCTGGCTTGCTTCACTCATTAGAAAGATTAACCCTGACCGTAACCCCATTAATCAGCATATGTCTTTCAAATGCCACGTTGCCTCGTGGATTTCCTACCTGTATAATGACGACGTCCTTCCTTTGATGACTTAACCCATTCGGAACGGGTACACATTATTGTGCATTATTATTTTATGCTTTAACGATTGAAAAATAGCAGATATACAAGCTCACAGCGCGGCACCGAGTGCCGCGCTGCGAGCTTGTAGATCTGCTATTTTTTTTTTAGTTGTAAAAATGTGTGCAAATATTTGAATATGTGAATTTTTAAAGCAAACGTTTGGAACTCAAATTTTGCTTCTGGGGGGGTCCCTAGCTGGAACTAAATATTTTGAGATGGGGGGTCCGTGGCCAAATACATATCATTTTGGGGGTCCTTCACATGAAAAAGTTTGAGAACCACTGACATAGTAGTCTCTCAAGAACAGACTAACTGAGCTCCAGTTAAGTGAAAAGGACCATTTCTTTGACGATGGCTGGCCAGATTGCTGACATGGAAACATAGGGTTTAAAAAAAAAACCTTAGAAGGATTCAAAAGACACTCATAGAATCGGGTCAAAATTCAAATTGTCACGATTTTTCAAAAATAGCAGATCTACAAGCTCGCAGCGCGGCACTCAGTGCCGTGCTGTGAGCTTGTATATCTGCTATTTTTCAATCGTTAAAGCATAAAATAATAATACACAATAATGTGTACCCGTTCTGAATGGCTTAAATTGGTTTTTGGCCCCTCTAGCGGCCAGGCTGGACGGATGGGAATGTCAGTCAGGTGGGACGTTTAGTCCCAATTATGACGAAAATGATCGGCTCGACTGCCGCGGAAATTTGCATGTGCGCCTTCATGCAGGGAGGATTAATCTTACCGATCTCGGTGATCACGTGGTCTCTTTACCCTAGGGCCACCCATTAGGCCAGATATCGGAGATGCATAACGTCGTTGTCGAGCGGAAACCTCGTGTCTCCAAGTTTAAAATGTGTACGTTCTTTCATAAAGTAAAGCCCTACTTCATCGTACAAGGTGGTCGCACAAAAGTAGTGAAAACAGCGGATCTACAAGCACACAACGCCTCGCGGTGCGAGGCATTGTGTGCTTGTAGATCGGCTGTTTTCACTAGTTTAATAAATCATTTTTAAAATGATAAATGGTTTTGGACATACAGGGTTTTCACCCGACAGAGACGATAAAAGACATCTAAAGCTCATCCCGAGCAGTTTTTCCTCGAAACTCGCCGAGTACATTCATGTATGCCGGAGGACGATCCCTTACCGTTCGAGTGACTCCATGAATTCTCCCATAGCGCCACCATCAGGCCAACATATCAACCTTGCACAAACAAGATTCGGTAGATAAGCTAATCCAATAGGCAGATTGCAGGATGAACCCATACAGCTATAACATCTGCAGAGGGCAGAGAAAATCACAGCCCGCTCATTGATGAAAGTTTCTCACCCAGTGCATACGCCCCTAGGGATCCCTCCTTCCTGATATCTGTCACATAGCTGAGGTTAGTGTGGTTTAGGCAACGTCTATACGAAAACAATCGTAGGTGATTCGCATCGGTTTTTAATCGTTTAGACCTTTCTGCCACACGGAGCCGACGTTTTGGGTGCCCGAAGACTCACATCTTTTGAAACCGGCTCCCAGAGTGAATCAACCTGAAGACGGCGCCGTCCCGTCTCCGTGTGTACAGCCGAATACGCACAATTCCTGAAGCTATGCCGTTGCAGCACAAACTGTCCCTTAACCCGCATTCGCCGAGCCCCCTCAAACATGTTCTGTTTGTGCTACTGAGTGTGATAGGGCTTCCTCCCTCCCATTCTACCACCGTCAGCAACAAGTGGACATGATGAAAACATCTTCTATCTTTTTTGGTGCTTTGTGGCAGCTTTACAGGCCTGGCATATACTGTTATGTATACTACAGTGGCTTTGGTGCGTTCTGAAGACGGTCTTGCCATGGGGGGCATGGACAAACCGCTCTGATTTTGATGACCCCCATAACCTGTTCTCTTCTTCCCAGCTAAGTCTTGCCCCAGGCAAGATCTCACTATTTCCATAGATAATGCATTGGTGACTTCAGTTCCGACTGCTAGAAACCTTGGTGTGGTCCTGGACACCCAGCTATCATTTAAGGCACATATTGCATCAGTCACCCGGTCCTGTAGGTTCACACTCTATAACATCCGTAAAATCAGACCGTTCCTCACCCAGGAGGCAGCGCAGCTCCTCATTCAGACATCTGTCATATCAAAACTCGACTATTGTAACTCTCTCCTCACTGGTCTCCCGGCATGTGCACTTAAACCTCTCCAACTGATCCAAAATGCCGCGGCACGACTGGTCTTCAACCAGCCTAAGTTCTCACATGTCTCTCCCCTTCTCCGCAGCCTCCACTGGCTCCCGGTTGCGGCCCGCATGGAATACAAAACACTGATGCTGACCTTCAAAGCAGCCAAAGGTATGGCTCCTCCATACCTCCAAAAGCTGATCAACCCCTACACCCCCACTCGTTCACTTAGATCAGCCAACACAGGGATGCTGACCGAACCCTCGCTAAAAACTCCAGGGCAAAAATCCACTCGTCCGAGACAGTTTGCCCTCTTGGCTCCCAAGTTGTGGAATAAACTCCCTGTCGCACTTAGAACAACGGACTCACTCGCTACCTTTCGCCGTGGACTGAAGACTCACCTTTTCAGACTCCACCTAAACCCTTAGCACTACAGTAAAATCAATGACCATACATGAAGCTAGTTAACATTTGTTTGTTAGGTTTCTTTAGAACTTGATTATATTGTGTTTTTCTCTAGATAGATATCCATTTACATTGTTATATTGCTGTTAATGTACTGACCTATTATCTTGTTTATTATTGCGATGTTGTATCTGCTTATTGTAAGTCGCTTTGGATTAAAAGCGTCTGCTAAATGCCTAAACTGTAAACTGTAAACTGTTCTCTGGTGCCACCTTTAAGTGGGTTGGCTTAACAAAATTATCGAAACGAAGCGGATAAAAGCGCCAAACATTTTTTGAGGCTTCTTTAGGACCTAACGATGGATTTTAGCCTTGGGTACCAAACTTTATTTTGAAGTTTACCCATAGAATTATCCATATCAAGTTGGGCTCCCATCGACTTTCTATACAGGAGGAAAATACCCAGAAAAAAACAAATGCTTGCAATGGATTCAGAATCATGACAAACCCCTAGTTAGACCCCTCACATGCTACTTAAAGTAGATTTTTTTCTGAGTATTTTCCTCCTGTATAGAAAGTCGATGGGAGCCCAACTTGATATGGATAATTCTATGGGTAAACTTCAAAATAAAGTTTGGTACCCAAAGCTAAAATCCATCGTTAGGTCCTAAAGAAGCCTAAAAAAAAGTTTGGCGCTTTTATCCGCTTCGTTTCGATAATGTCAAAAACCAGGGTTAAAGTGATAGTTCACCTATTTTTGACATGAAGCTGTGTGAAATACTTGCCATTAAAATAGTGGTTACAAATGTATTAATCCATTACCAGAGTCCTGTGGTCAGAGTTCTGGTCAGTTTTAGATGAATATAAAGTAGTTCCGGTAATTTGGCAGGGGCTCATGGCCCAATCAATAAAAATAGATGAATCCACAAAACTAGCTTCATTTGTATTGTTGACCGATTTCTACCAAATAGACCAACTTTCGTTCAACTTTGACCCCTCTGTCACATGGTACTATTTTTTGTGTCCAGTATCACTACGCCGCTGCAACGTATTTCCCCAAAACAAGGTGCTTTGCAGTCAGCTGATCAGAACGAAACCTCGCTCTATATGGTAGAAATAGGCCAACAATGCAAATGACGCTAGTTTTGTGGATTAATCTATTTTCAATGATTGGGCCACGCCAAATGGCCCCCACCCCATTGGAACTACTTAATATTCATTAGAAACTGACCAGAACTCTGACCACGGGACTCTGGTAATCAATTAATACATTGTTAACCATTGTTTTAATGGCAAGTATTTCACACAGCTTTATGTCAAAAATAGGTGAACTATCACTTTAAGCAACCACACTATTAGGCCAACATTTCAATTGTGCACAAAACTACCTCAAAAAAGTAATGGCCGGTTTGCCATGAAACCTGCTGAGTGCGTTCATGCTTCTGGGAGGACGAGACATTACCATTCGAGTGACCTTTTCCTCTTAGTGCTACCCCGCAGGCCAAAATGTCCACTTGCTTTATGTTTTAAAGGCATTTAATTATACGGTACTTCATTAAATTGCATTCATATTTTAAAACTTCCACATGTTATACGTTAATCCTGGGCATGGGCGTCAATTGGGTATGGCAGGGGTATGCAGCTGCCATACCCTGGGTCCAGGGGGGGGAAATAAAAGTTACTTTTAAATATAAATCCATGATTGTCTCTTTGTCTATCTGCGCTGGTTATTATGTTGTTAAATTACAGTCAAATAACTACAAATGCAAAATTTAACATAATGGTCACTTTAACAAGGTATTATAATTATATTCTCCACACTTGTATTCTCCCCAGCTTGACAAAATTGTATATTACCAGGTTCCGCAGGTCAGCTGCACAGGTGCAATGCATTATTGTTAATTGTGGCACGCTTACTAACATGCTAAGTTTAGCTGCACTTGAAAAACCGTTCCAGGCTGCCATATCCAGCCCAAGAAACCATAGAAACCTGTGTAAAAAACTAACAAAAGTCGTTTTTTTTTTGTTTTTTTTATATTTTTCAGACATTGTGAAAATAGCAGATCTACATGCTCACAACGCCTCGCAGATCTGCTATTTTCACAATAGACGCATTTCTGGTCCACGTTACACTGATAAGAACTAGATGCGTGCGCAGGTCGGTACCAAAATTAGCCAATGAAACCAGCGCTCCCCAAAACAACAGGTTTGGGGATTGATTACATGATACAGTCACCTGTGCATTTAGTCTCATTGTTTGTAAACAAGAAACCCGTCTATAGTACCGTGTTATCCAAAATGTAATGCCTATTTTCCATGAGGACTCCCAGCTTTGCCATACCCTAGCTTTTGCTGAACTGACGCCACTGATCCTGGGATAGGAGCAGCCCAGTCTCTATGAGGCTCTTTAGACTCCATGTCTTGTACTGGTGGTATAGGTCACTCATGAATCCCCAAGCAGAATAATGACAGCCTATTCAGCAAAAAATATATGTGTTCATTGCTTACAGCAAAACTGATAAAGTTTCTTGAAAGCCAAAGGTTTCTCCACACTCGCAGTTCAAAAAGATACAAATCTCTGCTCTGTGGGGAGCATAAGGGATGCTTTAGATGCTTTGAAGCACAAACCATTCATAAAAAGCCCATTATCTTCTTTTGAAGATAAGGGCCCGCAATGTGCATCGGGTATTTCACACTGACCCAGACAGAGGGTCATTGTGTTAAGGCTGTTTTGTACTCTAAAAGTGGCTGTTGATAGTGGCCACCAACAAATGATGTGAAATAGGGCATTCACGAATAGTGATTTTTAGTATTCGAATTATTCGACCTCAAAGTATTCGAATAGTCGAATTCGAATTCAAATATTAAGTAAGCAAGAGGCGAACATTGTGAAAATAGCCGATCTACATGCTCACAACGCCTCGCGTTGCGAGGCGTTGTGAGCATGTAGATCGGCTATTTTCACAATATTTATCTGTGGAACCGAGTCACATTAAATGTAATACCTACAATTCCAAGTACTTGTCAGGGTGGGTGTCCCCAGTTCAAATATGTTTATTTTGGGGGTCACGGTCACGGCCTAAAAAGGTTTGAGAACCCCTGGTATAGAGAATAAACAAATTCATTCACCAGGGGCATTGACAACTCATTCTTATGACTTCCTATCTAGCCAAGCTTTATAAACTATATCTTTTTTAAAGAGAAAACAATAAAAAAAAAAAAAAAAAAAGCGAATATTCGACTTCGGTGAACAACGTCGAATAGTGACTTTGATATTCGAATATTTGAATATTTGGTGAATGCCCTAATGTGAAAAAGATTAAAGAAAAGAATATGTGTCGTCGTCTGACAATGGCTGGGTTTCCCAAAGCGATTTTAGTCCTTTGTAGCTCACGCATGGTCGTAGAGACCAACCCCTGACCGGCTTGTTCCCGGGTTTACATAGGTTCGGGCAAAGCGACTTATTAGCCCCATTGACCCCCTACAACTACAAAAACATTCAGATTTCACCAACAAAGTGCTTAATAAAGTCTCACACCTATCTAAATACGGTACGGCATTCTATAATTACCCGTATCCTTCGTGTTCTTTAATAAGAAGCCTTTTTATCCGATTGTTTTCTGTGTTTCCTTGTATTTCCTGGTGTTCCCCATGCGCACCAACCCGATCTATGGATCGATCGGACAATCGGATAAAAAGGCTTCTTGGATACGAGTAATTATAGAATGCCGTACCGTATTTAGACAGGTGTGAGACTTTATTAAGCACTTTGTTTGTGAAATCTGAATGTTGGTGTAGTTGTGTAGGGGGCTAAATAAGTCGCTCTGCTCGAACCCATGTAAACCTGGGAACATGATGGTCAGGGCTTGGTCTCTACGACCATGCGTGAGCTACGAAGGGCTAAAATCGCTTTGGGAAACCCGGCCAATGTCTTGTACACCTGTCAAAAGTTGTATGTTTGCAGACAGCCGCACATCATTGGTTGTGTCAAAGAATTCTGCATCAATCAGGAATGATGTTTGACTTGTTGAGGCACTCCTTTTAGGACAGAAGTTTATTATGTAGAATGCATTTGTACAATCGGCCTCAGGTCTTATGAGTTAAACTAGAGCCCAACCGATGCCAGATTGGGTATAAGCAATGAAAATTTTGCTGAGATTGTAGATGGTTAGCACTGCAAAAAAAAAAAAAATCACACCCAATGTGAAGTGAGCGGTGGTCGTGCTTGCATAACGTCTTCAGACTAGGATTTGAGTCTAGGATGTACAGGCTATGCTACACACACGTTTTGCTATGGCAAAACGCTGAGGAAAAAGGCTACAGACATACGACATAATCATCACTAGACAAACATGATGCTACGCACACACATTTTGCTATGGCAAAACGCTGAGGAAAAAGGCTACACATACACGCACAGCCACTCTATGGAAAAAAAATCAAACCTCGGTTCGAAGTGAAGCGGTGAACTTTTATTCTATGTGTTCTAGAGCTATGAACTCTGTGATCTATACATTCTTCCAATTCTGAATGAATGAATGAATGATTTTATCTGGAGGGCCGAATTGTCATGTGAAGCTTGACCAATCCTCAAAGTATGGTCTCATTGGACATTTGTAATCATCCAATCATCAGACCGGGACGGACGTTACACACATATTCTGGATGTACGGGACAGATAAAACCTGTTCATTCTGGACTGGAATGACCATATATGGACATGAACGGGACACACAAAGCCACTCCTTGGAAGCGGCTTTCACCGCTTTAAAAAAAAAAAAAAAAAAAAAAAAAGAATCGGTTCATTCTGTACAGGCCGTTCGGTTCTGTACACCAGTTCGGTTGGGTACTTTACACCCCTACTAGGACAAGGGTTCTTCCTCCAGTGTGGCTACGCTGGTGTCTCTTAAGGGTGTCGAGCCGAGTGAAACTCTTGTCACACTGTTG
Organism: Nannobrachium achirus; assembly: GCF_963921795.1. NCBI lineage: Eukaryota > Metazoa > Chordata > Actinopteri > Myctophiformes > Myctophidae > Nannobrachium > Nannobrachium achirus. The sequence continues at coordinate 67,638,351 of NC_137812.1, forward strand.
ACAGTCGAAAGGTTTTTCTCCCGTGTGGACACGCTGGTGTGTCGTAAGATTACCTGACTGACTGAAACTCTTATCACATAGTTTACATTGGAAAGGTTTTTCTCCAGTGTGGATACGCAGGTGTTTCCTGAGGGTACCTAACTCACGGAAACTCTTTCCACAATGTTTACAACAGAAAGGTTCTTCTCCTGTGTGGATACGCTGGTGTATCCTCAGGGAACCTAACTCAGTGAAACTCTTTCCACAATGTCTACAACAGAAAGGTTCTTCTCCAGTGTGGATACGCTGGTGTGTCGTAAGACTACCTGACTGACTGAAACTCTTGTCACACTGTTGACAGTCGAAAGGTTTTTCTCCCGTGTGGACACGCTGGTGTATCGTAAGACTACCTGACTGACTGAAACTCTTATCGCACAGTTTACATTGGAAAGGTTTTTCTCCAGCGTGGATATGCAGGTGTTTCCTCAGGGTACCTAACTCACGGAAACTCTTTCCGCATTGTTTACAATAGAAAGGTTTTTCTTCAGTGTGGATACGCAGGTGTCTGCACAGGTTACCAAACTCACTGAAACTCTTGTCACATTGTGTACAGATGTGAGCTTTTTTTCCTGCGTCGGTCAGACGATGTCTTGTTGCTTCCGATTGCGTTGGAGTCTGGGTCGACTGTTGACTGCTATAAGGTCGTGATCCTTCAGAGTTTCCTTGCTGCTGGCTCGTTGTCGGGAACAGTGGCTCCATCGTCAAAGCTGCTGCTATGTATGGGCCGCAATGGTCCAAGAATGTAACTGGTGATGTTTGACCTTACGATCCGGGATTGGTTACAGCCAGGGTAATAACAAGCTGAATATCAAGTTCATGGATCTCTGTTGGATTAGTTCCTCTTGTAGATGGTTAAGGCCTACACGATGTCTCTCTCCATGTGTGTCATTCACACTATGGAAGTCTGCTTTTAAGCCGAGCTGATTCGAAGCTCACGTCGTCATGTTGTTATGGTGTCAGCCATGCCCAAATATGGAGTTCCATGTCATTTACCTAGGTAACCTAAATTGTCTTCCGGTATGAAATTAAGGCAGCACGACATTATCTTGAGCGGTGCTAACCGCTCCTGCATCTGGCTTTGTGTGTATGTCCGTATGTCCTGCAAAGCTTTGCATGGGCTAGCTCCTTTCGGAACCTCTCCCTCTGCTGCTATGCAGCTCCGAGATGAGGTTCCTGACCCTGTTGTCAACCAGAATCTTCCGGCTGGGTAGAAGATCCGCCGTTAGTGATCACTTCTTACCCATAGACTGTAGCACTGGAGCCCGGAAGTTAGTCAATGGGGAAAACAGAACCGGCTGACAAAATGAGCGATATAAACTCTTTATTTCAACACGTTGCTTCGATTTTCTTCCACGCTTGAGAAGTAAAACGATGAGCTGCATAGCAGCGGAGGGAGAGGTTCCGAAAAGAGCTATGCATTGGCCAAGCTTCGCAGGTCGTTTTCACAAAAGGCACTGCTTCGCTCCTGGAAAGAGCTAAGCTCCAACATCTGGCTTTGTCCGGCTATAATGTCTGGGCTCTGAAGTGTGGCCTACATCTTGGCAGAAAGCTCTCAAAGTTTGTTGTACGCCCAGGGTCACATTGGCCTAGCTTTGCGTGATGCTTAATGAAACTAACTCATAAATAGCACCGCTCACTAGTGAGAAGCGAGCGGTGCAAACACGACGCACGTGCAGCTGTCATTGTATGTGGTTTAATGAGTATGACAAAACTATGACATCACTGTCAATATAGGAAATTAATATAAAACTTCAGATAGCAATGAGTCTGGTTTGTTTGGCTAACTCATGACATCATGTCAACATATCACGGACCAATCAAAGGCCATGAACCATGCTATTTTTTCTTAGTTGAACGCGTTCTAAGACAGGCAAACCAATCCGAAGCCTCTGTGTCTATGACATCATAGTGAGAACAGCTTTTGATTGGTCGACCATTGACATATTTCTGGTAACACGAAGCGGAGCATAGGAGCGGTTTGCACCGCTCCTATGCTACGGCATGACATCAGGTCCTCTCAAATTTTGGGTGACTGGGTCCCTGACTATATCCTACTACCAAGAATAATTCCAGGCCTGCATATTATTGTGGGCTCGCCTGAAAGGCGAGAACATGTTATCTTCATTATGTATAGAGTTCCATCGCGTGAGTTCCGTCGCAGACAGTACAAAGGCAGGGCCCTTAGCCAATGAGGTGCAATCGAGGTGTAGAAAATCTGGGAGTGGTGTTAGCTGGAGTATTGGTTGAGCTTCACATGACAGTTAGCACGCTGCAGAATATAGTCACGAGTGAGCCCACACTGTTTTGTAGGAACAGTATTTATAGTGTCTTCATTATTATATTCAATTTGTTAGAAAATAAGGCATAATAAGGGTGAACTCTATCCTCATGTCAGTGTTTGTCACAACCCAGGATGCTGTAATAGCACAGCCTAATAATACCAACACAGTGAATACAGTATCAAGACTTGTCTAACTTTGTGTTTTGTTTCCTGTGTTCTGTCATTGCCTGGTTGTTTCCATGCCTGACATGAAGAGGCCATGATGTAAACAAACTACCCAGAGGTGTTCGTCTGGTTACTGAATAGTGAAGACAGCCCAGACAGCCAACAGCTGGGTTATGGCACTTTTTGTCTGACACTTTCACTTGTTTTTGACACTTGTCTTACACATATAAAATGACCTTTAACCTGTTTTTTTTTTTGAGCGGTGGTAAACCGCTCTATAGAGTGGCTGTGCGTGTGTCTGTAGCCTTTTTCCTCAGCGTCTTGCCATAGCAAAACGTGTGTGTGTAGCATACCCTGTACATCCTAGACTCAAATCCTAGTCTGAAGACGTTATGCAAGCACGACCACTGCTCACTTCACATTGGGTGTGATTTTTTCTTTAATAGATAATTAATTCATAAAGAAAAACGTCACATAAAACAGTGGTTCTCAACCTTTTCAGTCCGCAACCCCCAAAATAACCATATTTTAACTGTGTGGCTTCCTTCAGACAATGCAGTGGAATATATTATAACAGCAAACAATATAATAACAACAAACAGTAAAGCAAAACTACAAAATGTAAAAAGATAGTAATAATAGTGATAATGACGTAGAAATATTTGGGAAAAGAAAGAGTGCCCTGCAAAGAGAGAATAAAAAGAGCATCCTCAAACACATACGTACATACAGTACATACAAACAGACAAAGCCAGATTAATGTAGGAGTCGTTAGCAAGCACCGCTCAAAAAGGGGGGGAAATTATCGACTACTCTAAAAAATGAAACAAATGCTCCATAAACACATGAATATTAGGGACATACTCCACAAACACATGAATGTAAGGGACATGTATAATCCAGCCGGTATCCTTGCCAAGGCACTTGGCCAATGGCCACCGAGCAGGAGCCGTTCCCTGGGTGCTCCTCAGTGGCTGCTCACTGCTCTTAATAGTTAGGATGGGTCAATAAAGAGGACACATTTCCTCACGGGGATCAATAAAGTATAACTTAACTTCATTTAGCACAACTCCCTGGATTAGGCCAAATCTGCTCTCACGCAAACCTAAATGCTGCATGTTTTTCTTTTCCTTGTGACGACAAAACATCTATATTTCTCTCATTTTGCGATGGGCAGACAATCTAATGCTCACAAGCTTATAAGCTTTATTTTATTTTTTTGTTTTTATCCAATGCTGCACTAAGTGAGAAAAAATAAGCTATCCATAGATACTGTAATTTAAATTAAAAAAACAACCTTAAAGGCCCTGTTCAGGGAATTAAGCTATTTCTTTATAGAAACATTTTTCAAGTAGAATGACTATTTCTGAACCACTGTTAAAAAAATTGGAACTTTATATTGCAGCATTGTGATATAAGACTGCTTTACGTTTTTTAATTATAACTGGGGTGTCATATTTTAATGCTTGTCACCGTGGTGCGTAATCTGCGCATCACGGTGATAGCTATTAATTAATTACTTTTGATAGGTTACTGAATAGCCTATGAGATCAGTTACTAGGCAAATTCATCCCTTCTTCCAGCTAGCCTGGTCGCTAACGTCCACACTGTTGCTGTTGCTGCTGCTCCTGCAGTGCTCTCTCCCCACCCCCCCCCCCCCGGCCGCCAACCCCCCCCCCTCACCGCCCCCACCACCACACACACACACACACACACGCACGCACGCATGCACGCGAGTGCAATAAGTGCATTAATCCATGCCTCCACGGTAGCAGGCTAGCTGCTGCTAGCCTGCTAGCATTAGCCACGTCCCTCTCAGTAGCTCCATTAGGTGTGTGTGTGTGTGTGTGTGTGTGTGTGTGTGTGTGTGTGTGTGTGCGCGCGTGCGCGTGTGTCTGCACGTCCTGTGACGACGACACGAAACACTGGAGAGTGATATTTTACTTGAGTAAAAGTATCACTACTAGTGCAAAAGTTTTCAAATGCATCAAATATTTTGAAAATAGCAGATCTACAAGCTTGACACATTGTGAGCTTTTTTCTTTCATTAATTTTGTATTTGGAAAAAAATATATAGCCTACTCAAGTCAAAGTACCTCAATATGATACTTAATTAGAGTACTTGAGTAAATGTACTTAGTTACTTTTTTGAGTAAAAGTACTTTTTTAACACCCCTGAAAACGGAAGCAGATACTTCCATGAGTGGGTGTGGCTTCATGCTGTACATAGGCCACGCCCCTACAGCCCTTGGCAGAAAGGCCAGAAAATATGTATTGGATTTCACACATTTTTGAAACATAATTTTTCAAAAATTTAGATTTTTTCATCATTCAAATTTTGTCTGTTGGTTAATAATACATTACTCTGTTGTGTGACAAACTGGGAATACCCTTGTTATCATCTTTATTTGACTGAACACCCCCTTTAAGGGACATCATGAATGTGTTTTTTTAATGCATTGCCGAAAGATCGGGAAAGATCGGGATCGGATCGGGATCGGATCGGGAGCAAAAATGTCTGATCGGGATCGGGATCAGAAGCAAAAAAACGTGATCGGGACATCCCAAATTCCATATACTATTTTCTTTTACTGGATGTGCTTAACCATAACCATAGTGTCCCTTTTTTGGGCATGTCCCAAATTCTGTGCACACATTCTGTGAAATTAGTCTTAGACGATCTACAAGCTCACAATGCAAACATGACGCTTTGAAGTAGAGCCAGTGGGCAAGTAGTTGAAATTTACAGCATATTCTATCACCATGTAGATTCAGTTTGTCTTGGCAGTTTAAAGTTATACCATGTAACTTTTTTTATAAAACAAATCTTAAAATTGTCCTAACTGTTAAATCGCTAAAGTTTTAGAACCCCCACTCCGTTATTTTCAGCTTCTAAAGCCTTCTCTTTATATGTTTTCTATGGCCAATCACAGCGAGGGTTATACACTGCCGGCCAATCACAGCGCATCTTGAAGTGGGGTCGCTATGGCGGCCATATTTGTAGTCGCCCGTGTGTCTCTATACTCAAAAGGTAATCTCGCCTACCAGGCAGGGTGAAGTAGTCCGTTTCTCCGGAATGCCTGAACGCACAGGAACCAGGGACCCCTCTAAAGATAGCTCTCGGCGACGTGGAGGCAGACGCGGGGGTGTGAAGGTACGAAAAACGGCCGAAAGACGCGGACGTGACCGCGGTTTGCTATAGGGCTACTGACCACTAGTTGAGCATCTTAATAATGAATTGGATTTTTATAGCGCTTTTCCAAGTGCTCAAAGCGCTTTACAATGGTTCATTCATTCACACATTGGGAAGTGAAGCGGCGAACATTCGACGCCAGCGTCCTCACTTCCCACATTCACACACCAATGGTGGCAAGCTTGCACCAACCAACTCACTTACACAGTATAGCTTTAAGACAAACTAATGCGATATGTAGAGGACAGATAAAACTATCTTAATTGAACAAATAGAATACATGGTTCACGGCAAATAACATGGTTACTATCCATAAAACCACAATAGAGCTGTAACAAATATATCGTCGTTGTCGGGTGGAAACCTCGTATCTCCAAGTTTCAAATTTTTATGTTCTTTCACAAAGTTAAGCCCTGCTTCATCATACAAGGCCGTCGCACAAAAGTAGTGAAAACAGCAGATCTACAAGCACACAACGCCTCGCGGTGCGAGGCGTTGTGTGCTTGTAGATCGGCTGTTTTCACTAGTTTACGACAACAACGATATATAACTCATGTAATTGGCCCACTGGCTTGTCACTTTGTCACAAATCTTTGAGAAGCAGCAGCGCTATAGAGAGAGATCTCTCTCTATAGCGCGCAATGAGGGCCTCTCCAACTCTTTTTCCCGGGCTGAATCAGGGCCCCAGCATGTCCCTGAACTTAACTTTTGGTTAAACCGTAGGTGAGTGCATTCATGTAATCGGAACACTAACAGTGACGTCATTACGTGCGCGTCACGCGTCTCTGACGCATTCACGTTGCCTAAAGACGCATTCACGTCAGTGTCCTTGGGTCCCACGGACGCATCGCCTCCATTGGAGTCCACGTTAAAATAATTTACCACGTCGCGAAAAAAGAAATATTAAAAAAAGTCCAGACGCCACCATTGTTCATGGGTGAAGGCATGCTACTTAACGCTATGTTAACACAAATGAAACCCGCGTAGAGCGTCTTAAAACAGACGATAGAACTAACGACAGTGTGTTTTGAACGCCATTGTGTGTCCGTGGATGGTCACAGAATTCAATGGGTGCCTGAGTTTTAGCGTAGCACCGGGCCGCTCTCTGACCATAGTGGCACAGCGTGTTAGGTGATACACGAAAAAGGGTTCCCCCACAGAACGTGTATGGCGCAGAAACATGACATGCTCACTGCTCACACAGCGACCCGCCTCCTCTCCCTCTGTCCTCTTCATTCAAAAACAACTGGATACACGCGCTATTGTTTATAGATGTGGTGGACATTGGACAACGTGTTAGAAGCCACACAGGTCTTCATTGCGTCTTTACAACAATAGCGACGATTAACGTCGTGGTGAACGTGGTCAAATAACCTTTATTGGCTCAACTACAACACGGAGGAAGCAAGCTAGCCTAGCATGTATGCTATCTGAGACAGTATGTATGTAGCCTAGGCTGCCTAACTGTTTGATTGATTATAGTGTTTTCGTGGCGGCTCCGTCCATTTGGTGGTCCGCCGGGGCAGCGGACCACCGCGGCCGCCTGTGCCTTGCCCTCCCGCATCCATAGAGGGGCGGCACGTCCCTCTATGATCAACCGTTCAAAACAAAAGTAGCCGATCTACAAGCAATCCTAATCCACTGTTTTTGACCCAGTCCACTGGTTCTTTGTACAGCAGAGCAAACACAAGCACGGCATTTCCCCCATTCCATAGAAGCAGTAACAGTACAAACAGGAGACATCATGATCTCACTTAGAAGATCCATATATTATCGATGTATATAAAATAACAGGTGGCTGTTGATTATGAAGACTCGGTAAAAGATTCTATCTACGCCCCCAAGTGGTCAACATCCGATATTACCGGTTAGGTATAAAAAAAAATCAAACCATCACATGACTATTTGGAAGTATTAAAATTGTAAGATTTGGAATTGTGGTTCATTTCTTTCAGACACATTTCTACGTAACATGAACATAACCATATAATAACCAATTCAAGTTAAATGCTGCACTTTGTCAAAAATGACATGATGCGTTGAATTTTTGTGGGACCCATAAAATATCCCTGGGACTCATCCGAAAGACCCGTCTTGGGTCCCGGGACTCATTACATTAAAAACCTATTAACATCACTGCACTAATTATGCACGCTCAGTGGGAGAGTTACATATGGGCCGAATCAATACAAAGGAACCACGCGGTTAAATACTCCGATGCATGGGGGGAATCCGTGCAGGAAACAAGTGCTGTCATGACACGTGACATTTGGAGGCACGGCTCTTGTGGATTTACTGCCGCGTCAAGCTGAAAGGTCGCAGCATGATAGAGAGTCCTCGGACATGGAACTCTAATTGACCTTTTCCTATGATAATGAGGCAGGAACTGACATATGCTTCTATATGAGCCTAATCTAATTCACTTCTGCTTTTTAGGGTGCCGTATTGTCCAGTATATAAGTGATGGCTCAGGAGGATATCATATAACCAGGCACGTGCACACATAGACATCAAAGGGGGCTTGAGCCCCTGCTCTTTTATCCGTCTGTAAAAAGTGCCCTCTCCAGACCATGAATGCGGTTTTTACTATGGTGAAAGAAATGCAAATGCCCTCTTTCCATGCCATACCTGAAGCTAGCATTCAAGAGAATTGCTTTGTCCAATCTCTCCTGAACTTGAATGCAGCGTCTCATGTTGAAAGAATTGCCCTCACTGCGTCGAAATCCATGCCGTTAAGCCACGTCTCCAGTATTGACTTGATGATGCTTAGTTCAGTGTGGTATGCAAGCACCGAAAATAACCGACCTCCAAGCTCACATCGCGTCACGCTGCGACACGTTGTGAGCTTGGAGGTCTGCTATTTTCAATACTTTCACCAAAAGGCCCTTTTAGAAATTTCAGCCCCTGCCTCTCTAACATTCTCTGCACGTCCCTGGATATAACCGTGAAGGCTGTACTGAAATAATAAACAGGTACCTTTGGGCATTAGAGACACGGGGTGGCAGTGGCTCTGGAGGTAGAGTGGCCGCTTGGGAACTGGAAGGTTCCCGGTTCAATTCCCGGCTTGCCTTGAGCAAGCCACCCCTAACTGCTACCAATAAGCAGGTTAGCCTCCACGTTTGGTTTATGTATGTGTTTGTGTGTGTGCGTGTGCGTGCGTGTGTAAATGTATACACATTGTAAAGCGCTTTGAATAAAGGCGCTATGAATGCACTATTTACCATTTACCTTCGTTATATTCAAAGCGTGGCCTCTCCAAATGCAATTTACATGCTAATGTCAGACACGGTCAATTTAACATAATACCTTTTACTTGGATAAGGGCATGTTTTGGTACATTTGCCAAAGAATATTACTAAACTAGGGTATAGTATACGGAGCATAGATTAAACTGTGACTGCTATGGACCAGCCAATATGAAGCACATGATTGGGAGGACATCAAGATGCTGGCATCAGTCTCTGTAGTCTGTATACTCACTCTCAGTATCAGAATGGTCCATGCTCAGATAATTCACTCCCCGTGGAGTGCAGGCAGGGGCGTCACAAGGTGGGGGGGAAAGTGGGACTGAGTTACTAGGGCCCAAGGTGGAGGGGCCTTGATTATTTTATACTTTAGCTATTGTTAAATAGCAAATCTACAAGCTCGAGCTTGTAGATCTGCTTTTTTTTTTAAAGTTGAGAAAACTTGTGCAAATCTTTGAATATAGGATTTTTTAAGCGAACATTTGTAACTCAAATTTTGCTTCTGGGGGGGGGGGGGGGTCCCTGGAACTAGATATTTTGAAATGGGGGTCCGTGGCCAAATACATATAATTTTTTTGGGGGGTCCCTTCACATGAAAAAGTTTGAGCACCACTGACATAGAAACATAGGTTTTTCAAAAAAGGATTTGAAATATTCAAAGACTTGCACAAAGTTTCGCGATTTAAAAAAAATAGCAGATCTACAAGCTCGCAGCACTCTGTGCCGCGCTGTGAGCTTGTATATCTGCTATTTTTCAATAGTTAAAGCACAAAATAATGCGTAATAATTCGTTCCTAGTCTAAATGTGTTAAACCTCCTCCCCCTATGAAGAACATTCATGGGGGGCCCACAGTGAATCCTTGTACCCAGGGCCCAGAATTTGGTGCGACACCCCTGGGTGCATGGAGGGTGTGCATCCAGTAAAGCTTCTAGTAAAGCAACATCAACCGTTTTACAATCTGCACTAATGACGCCTCATTCAAAGCCTTTTATGTGATCTAAGTATATAGCCTCAAAGGGGTTACTAATAATATTTGTCTAATATATAGGCCTATCTTGCGCGTGCATATCATTAACAATTCATGCCAATAAATGATACGGGTAGATAAGAAAACATACAGTACCAGACTGTGTGTGTGTGTGTGTGTGTGTGTGTGTGTGTGTGTGTGTGTGTGTGTGTGTGTGTGTGTGTGCGCACGCGTGTGCATGTGTGTGTGTGTGTGTGTGCACAAAACAGCACGTGCGTGCGAAACAATGCAAGCGTGTGTGTGTGTTTTTTCTAATTGTATAACATCTGTCAGTACATTGTAGCTGAACATGAAATGTATGAAATTCTGTAAGGATAAAAACAGGCAATTTATCTCTTCATTGATGTTTTTCATATTTGTTTGCAGATTTTCTGCGCTGCATGTCATTAAATTAATCTCCCATCACTTGCTGCTTTGCATATGCATGGTCAGAGCTGTGCAAACATTTAAATATACTAGGGGTGTAATGATATAGTAACTGAATCGAAAAATCGATTTTAATTAGCAATGATATATTAATTTGCAAAAGCAAATATCGTACCGTTTGGCTTTGTATATCGTTTCGTATCGTTTTGCAATGCAAATAATCGATTGTATGGAAACTAAGTATTTGTGCCTTTTATTTAGCAATTTTAAGAGGGAAAATGAAAAAGAGGGGTCTAATTACTTTTCCATTCCATATACATGTAGCTACTCTTGGTCTATCGATACATGTGTGTAATCTCTGTGTTCATGTCAAGGTGCAGGTTTGTCCATATATATAATGTCCATGTATTTGCTAAAGAATCAGTGTTTACTTATTTATATCCATAATAATAGATTTTTCCCTTTAAAAAACAGCTCTATTGACATGTTTCACACAGATTCCTTTGCCAAATAGTTACTATATCGATTTTAAATCATTGAATCGAATCGTATCGTATCACCATGAATGAACCAATATCATCCATGTATTGTATCATATCGTCAACCATGTATCGTGATACGTATCGTATCGTTGTTCAAATGTAACGTTACACCCATAAAATATACACATTCTAAAGTATTTGCCTCTGACTCTGAGATGTAATGGAGTAAATGGAGTGTTTGAAATGTCAATCATTGGGCTGCTCTTATGCAGGGCATTATAACAGTAAAGATTTGTATTGCTTACTTGTTTATCGCCGTTGTCGGTTGGAAACCTTGTATTTCCAGGTTCAAAATGTGTATGTTTTTTCGCAAAGTAAAGCCCTGCTTCATCATACAAGGCTGTTGCACAAAAGTAGTGAAAACAGCAGATCTACAAGCACACCGCGAGGCGTTGTGTGCTTGTAGATCGGCTGTTTTCACTAGTTTAGATCATTTTAAAATAATAAATACGAAACAAACGGTTTTGGACATACAAGGTTTCCACCCGACACCGATATATGTTATATTAGAATTGATTCCACTGATAAGTTATAGAGTCCAGATGGGCTTGATTCCCAGTTATATAGAACATACTGTTTGGGTTCCTGGAGTGAGACTATATTATTCTGCCACTGGCAGATTTCCCAGGAAGTGCCTTCCCGCTGAATTCCACTGTTTAGCATCCACGTCTGAAGTGATAGTCTTATATAAATACATAAATGCATATTATCCACGTTGCTTTGATGTGCACAGCAGGCAGCTTTCCATATAAAATCTTCCTTTTAAAGCGTCTATACCTCCTCGCCAAACATATTCAAAGTCTTCTTCCTGATCAACGAAGAGCGCGAACGATAATATTTCGAGGTAAACGTCATTCTGTCAACTGGTTGGAAAAGTACTTTTAGCCGCTTAAGCTCTATTATACTTTGTCGCGCGATAAATAGCAACCTAATGCTGCATTCACACTGAGAGAAGCCAAGCTAATGGTTTGCTTGGTAATTCAATGTATTCTCTATGCAAACCAGCTTTAAACATTTCCAAGCTTTTTTTCCAGCTTGGAAATTTTAAAAGCTGGTTTGTATAGAGAATAACATTGAATTACCAAGCAAACCATTAGCTTGGATTTTCTGTATGTGAATGAGGCATAAGACTACAACAGTGATTCTCAACCTGTGGACCGGGGATCACTGGTGGGCTGTGAGGACATTGCAAGTGGGCCCCCAAATAAATGACATGTTTTCACCGTGTTAGCTCCATTGATTCCAAGCTGGATCGCAATAGGCTATATGCGCAGCAGACATATTGGAGAGAAGTTGGGTCTTTTCTCACTTTCTTCAAAGGTGTTACCAATGATACTAATGAAGGCTCTTTTCCATTTCATGCAGCACAGTGGTTCTCAAACCTCTTATTTCAAGGGCTCCCAAAACCCTGAGAGCACACAAATGGAACCAAATATGCTCTCAGAGTTACACACCTTTCAAGGGGTAATTTGGAACCCCCAAGTTGGACCACACTTTGAGACCCACTGGTTTAGCAGAGGGTTTCCAGTGAGCCAACATGCACAATATCAACACCCTGACTCTGTTTGACCAGAATGGAACAGAGCCTTCATTAGTATCATTGGTAACACCTGTGAAGGAAGTGAGAAGAGACCCAACTTCTCTTAAAAAATGGCTGCTGTGCATATAGCCTATCGACTGACCTTGTGAAAAGCCCGCGGCTGCCGTGTTAAGTGGCCAGATGGGTGGGCCACAAACACATTTGAGATTTTCAAGTGGGCCTTGATCCAGAAAATGTTGAAAACCACTGGCTAAAGCTCCACTAACGACACCCCAAAACAATATTTGAATGTACTGACAGCCATCTTGGAAGCCTCACTCTCTCACTCGCATTGATAAAAATGAAAACAATAGCAAGAATAAGAATAACAATAACACTTGAAGTGTGGTTGTCGTAACTCTTAACACTAATAGTGCCCCCTTAATCTGCTTGGTGCCTCGGTGCCACGTAGTTTCCTCCATAGGCCGCCGCTATTATTTTGAAGGGCTGGAAGGGGGTTGTTTTTGTTTTTTTGGATTATCACTTGACGGCAACGATTACGTCATCTAGTCACATGACAGTGTGGGACAAGAAGAGGAAGATGGCTGCGCCCTGCCTTGTGCCTTGTTTACATTTAGATCTGCTGCAAAATGTCTCAAAATGGCTATTTTGTTTAAATGAAGTTTCTTTATGGGCCTCTCCATTGACTTAACATTGAGGAGCTTCACTTCGCGTGCACGCCCAACGTGCGTTGTAAACAAATCGCCGACATTACCGATGCGGGCGGGACCGGAGCGACATTAAGTAAGTAATAATATCTTTACTGTATATACAGTAAGATTCACAGTCCTCACCGTCAACGGCGCCATGGTATTAACCCTTTCAATGACGGTGAGCGCCGTCTACAGCAGCAGAACAGTTAAAGTCAATGGAGAAATTTAATTCACAAATACATTTATATAAATTAAACTACATATCTCTTAGCAAAATAGCGCGCATGCACGTCACGATTAAGCTGGTCGATTTTACATATGGCCCAAGTGCGTGCCACCAAACCTGTGGGAGGAGTAGCGCAGCAAAAGAAAAGTTTACTTAGGAGACGATGGAAGATGGAATAAAGTCAGATAAGTACAATAGTCTGGTTTCCCTACAGGGGCAAACACACTAATTAGTGCCATAATTTGTATATTTCCTTAGGATCAACACAACAGCAAGAACTATGAGGTGAAATAAAATAGCAGGCCATCATATGGTGTGCAAGAAGGTGCACAGCCAAATCCATGCCAACCAGGGACGTGCTGGCCATTGGGAAAAGCGGGACAACTCCCGAACGGCCGGTTCATTCCCGACCGGTCCAGGTCGGCCATTAGGAAAAAAATTAAAATAAAATGTCGGCCTTCGTTCCATTTTGGGGGCTGGGCGGCCAACAAAGTAAATCGTCACTGTCGGACAGAAACATTGTATCTCCAAGTTTCAAATGTATTAATTTTTTCGCAAAGCAAAGCCCTGCTTCATCATACAAGGCCGTCGCACAAAAGTAGTGAAAACAGCAGATATACAAGCACACAACGCCTGGCGGTGCGAGGCGTTGTGTGCTTGTAGATCGGCTGTTTTCACTAGTTTAAATCATTTTTTTAAATGATAAATACAAAACAAACGGTTTTGGACATACAAGGTTTCCACCCGACAACGACGAAATATAACTCATGTAATTGGCCCACTGGCTTGTCACTTGTCATGATCTGAAATGGCAAATCTTTGAGCAGCAGCAGCGTTATATAGAGAGATCGCTCTCTATAGCGTGCAATGAGGGCCTCTCCAACTCTTTTTCCCGGGCTGAATCAGGGGCCCAGCAGCACGTCCCTGATGCCAACCCCGCCAGTAAAGTTGTCGAGACATCTTATTTTGGACCGAAGTGTTGCCCTGACCGACAGACCGTCAAGGCCCTCCTTAGAGCCATGCAGCCGCCGGCAGGGCTAAAAACAACTGCAAACAAGACTACATGTTCTCATTCTCAGAACATTTCTAAGTTCCATCTGTTTGAACACGACACAGAACTTCATGTTTCCACTGTGTCTGTTCTCAGAGATTGTCAAAAATGGCTAAAATAGCTAAATCTACAAGCTCACAGTGTTCCTACATCCCATTAGTCAGAATCTGGTGAATGTTAAGGCCCTTTCCTACTGGGCGCGATAACGATAAAACATATCGTTTTCAATTGAAGTGGATGGGAGCGTCCACACTACAGCGATAAAGCCGTCAAAATTGATGTGAGCGCCGACATATCGTTATCGTTATCGCGTCCGGTTAACCTGGTGAAAATACTATGCCTAAACTAAACCTAACCCTAACCTCAGTAAAACTATGCCTAAACCTAACCCAACCCCTAACCCTAACCTCAGTAAAACTATGCCTAAACCTAACCCTAAAACCTAACCCTAACCAAATTAGGACTAATGAGATGTAGGACTAATGAGATGTAGGATTTATGGGCAGTCCCCAAAATGGCTTTCTACAAGCTCACAAGGCTATGTGTTGCTATTGTCTTAGGACAAAGAAAATATAGGGCTTAAGTTGTTAAATACTTGTTATCTTGCACGGTCTAACACTAAGTTCTGATCGTTCTCGCTGATAAGCCACTCGTGTCCCTTTTGAAGTCATTATTCCTCAAGGTGGAGCCTGCTTATACGCAAACAAATCAATAGCTGCTTTGAATTGTCATTCAACGCGGGGGGAACCGTCACTCCGGTGACAGTTTCATAGTGCATCAAAGTGAAGCCATAATTACTGCCTTTAGATGTCACGCGGCCTCCCCTACTTTTGAAGGAGAGTTTCCAGGCGAGGGCCAAGAGCGGAACGGCTGCTCTATCGATTACCGTATTCATCTGAAATGGAGACTGACAGCATGGGCAGACACTGCATCCTCTAATAGCTGAGTCAGAACCCCATCGCTGTCACGGCTGTACTCGCCGGTGGCAGGTTTGTTCCCGGCCCCCTACAAGTGGATAAGAATATCCATCGCAGGGACGTGCTGGCCATTGGGAAAAGCGGAACAACTCCCGAACGGCCGGTTCATTCCCGGCCGGTCCAGGCCGGCCATTAGGAAAAAAAAATAAAAAATGAAATGTCGGCCTTCGTTCCATTTTGGGGGCTGGGCGGCCAACAAAGTAAATCGTCACTGTCGGGCAGAAAACCTTGTGGGTCCAAGTTTCAAATGTGTAAATTTTTTCGCAAATCAAAGCCCTGCTTAATCATACAAGGCCGTCTCACAAAAGTAGTGAAAACAGCAGATCTACAAGCACACAATGCCTCGCGGTGCGAGGCGTTGTGTGCATGTAGATCGGCTGTTTTCACTAGTTTAAATCATTTTTAAAATGATAAATACAAAACAAACGGTTTTGGACATACAAGGTTTCCACCCGACAACGACGAAATATAACTCATGCACAGTAATTGGCCCATTGGCTTGTCACTTGTCATGATCTGAAATGGCAAATCTTTGAGTAGCAGCAGCGCTATAGAGAGAGATCTCTCTCTATAGCGCGCAATGAGGGCCTCTACAACTCTTTTTCCCGGGCTGAATCAGGGGCCCAGCATGTCCCTGATCCATCGTCTCTCACCTCGGGATCCGGGGTGCATGCCTGCCTGGGCAGCCAGCTAGCTAGCCGCCACCGCCAGGCTATATAGGCGGGCTCGCGAGCTCTAGCTGAAACTGAGCGGGGCATTCCAGGTAAACCACCACCACTCTCCAGATGCATTATTTAGACGTACATCAGAGGGACATCTCGGTATGGAGAAACTCGGGGGAGACGCCTTGAACTTTATCCTCTTTATATTCTCTCTCTCTCCTTTTTTTTTCTCTCTCTCTCTCTCTCTCTCTCTCTCTCTCTCTCTCAGGGGTGTCACAGGGGGGGTGAGACTGAGTTACTAGGGCCCAAGGTGGAGGGACCTTAATTATTTTATACGGTGCCTTGCGGCGAGCTTGTAGATCTATATTTTTTTAAAGTTGTGAAAATGTGTACCAATCTTTGAGTATATGTATGTTTTAAGCGAACATTTCGAACTCAAATTTTGCTTCTTGAGGGGGGTCCCTGCCCTGGAACTAAATATTTTGAGATGGGCGTCCGTGGCCAAATACATATCATTTTGGGGGTCCTTCACATGAAAAGGTTTGAGCACCACTGACATAGAAACATAGTTTTTCTTTTCAAACCATTTGAAATATTCAAGACTTGCACAAATGTACACCATTTAAAAAAATAAAATAATAGCAGATATACAAGCTCGCAGCGCGGCACCAAGTACCACGCTGCGAGCTTGTAGATCTGCTATTTTTCCAAAGTTAAAACACAAAAATGTCCCCCTATGAAGAACATTCATGGGGGGCCCGCAGTGAATCCTTGTACCCAGGGCCCAGCATGTGGTGCGACACCCCTGCTCTCTCTCTCTCTCTCTCGCTCTATCTCTCTCTTGTGTGATGAAATGTTCTTGCTGAGTAACTGTCTTGTTACATATACACTCATGTGGGAGTATATCGCCCAGCGCTACAGTGGTGTGTGCATGGTCTATATCACCAGAATAAGTTGGGGGGCTTAAAAGCCTTGCTTTTGCTGTACTTTCAACAACAGCGAAGTTGTTGAAAGCATTACTCTGACGCCTACAAAACCAGTGACCTCCCAGTCTCACTCGCAAGGTCGGGCTTCCCGCCTTTCCCCTTCGCCGTCGCTTACGCAACGCGCGGCTTTGGGGCTGCCAGGGGTGGCGCACAAAATTCTGGGCCCTGGCCTGGGTACGAGGATTCGCTTCAATCATTTTGTGCTTTAACTATTGAAAAATAGCAGATATACAAGCTCACAGCGCGGCACCGAGTGCCGCGCTGCGAGCTTGTAGATCTGCTATTTTTTGAAAAATCGTGACAATTTGTGCAAGTCTTTGAATACTTCAAATCCTTCTAAGGTTTTTTGAAAAACCTATGTTTCTACGTCAGTGGCGCTCAAACCTTTTCATGTGAAGGACCCCCAACATGATATGTATTTAACCACGGACCCCCATCTCAAAAAAATTAGTTCCAGGGACCCTCGCCAGAAGCAAAATTTGAGTTACAAATGTTCGCATTTACATATTCAAAGATTTGCACACATTTTCACGACTTACAAAAAAATAGCAGATCTACAAGCTCGCAGCATATCTGCTATTTTTCAATAGCTAAAGTACCGGTATATAAAATAATGAAGGCCCCTCCACCTTGGGCCCTAGTAACTCAGTCCCACGCCCCCCCCCCCCCCCCCCTTGTGACGCCCCTGGGGGCTGCCTCCACATTCACATCAGTGACTCAATTGTTTCAACAACAACAGATTGCCATTAACGTACTACGGTTTGGAAATCCCCACATTACGCCCGGCTTCTAATAAGGTTTTACAGAGATATAACTATGGACAGATAAATAACTCCCCTGCGATTTAATGACATTTATGCACTAATTGTTTATCTTCAAGGCTACGCTTGTCATGTGATGAAGTAAAGGACTAGCCCAATCAGAGATAATTAAGACTTAGCCCAGGGCCGTTTACATATTTCACTAATCACACTGAAATGCCTAGGCGCTGAGTGCCGTTATCAGTCAAAACTGTTGTTTTAATGAACCACTTTCAATCTTTCAATCCCTGTTTCGGGCATGTCATTATTAGCTAAATGACATGTCGATGCAGCACATCGTGAGCTTGTAGATAGGCTGTTTTTGCAGCGCGTCGACACCATCGTACGACGATGTATAATATAAGGGCTCAGGTAAACAAAGCAGCAAAAATTTCTAATCAGTGTTGATTTCGTCGACTAAAACTATGGCGAAAAATGTTTGTCGACTGCGTTTTTTTCACGGGCGAAAACTAAATAAAAACGAAATAAAAACTATGTGCTGTGACTATGTGTGATGACTAAAACTAAGACTAAATATATTGACAATTTTGTTAACAAAATAAAAACTAGACTAAAATGTTAGGGAGGGACTAGTGCTGAAGAGAGTCATGTTATGTTTGGTTGCTCTAGGTCTAGGTGTTGCGTGCTGAAAATAGCAGATCTGAGCTGAGCTTGTAGATCATCTATTTTCAGCTCGCAATCAAGTGTGAAAACAGTCATTACGATGCCATCATGTCTGCCAAAATACATTTTAGTCGACTAAATCAACTGTAGATTTAGTCGACATAAAATCGACTAAAATTAGACTAAAACTAACACTTTTCAGGTGACTAAATTATGACTAAAACTAAATGACATTTTATTCAAAAGACTATATGACTAAAACTAAAAAAAGATTTGCTGTCAAAAACAACACTGTGATAGTGTCAGCAGTAACATTTTTGTTTGTCTTCCAAGCTTTTAGTGTAATGGCCTTGGGACTTGGAGCACGGCTGGCTTCTGACAGTTAGTAATGTAGTGTTGTAATGACGAGGACACAGTTAACAAAAATAAACTTGCTTAACAACTACAATAAACTCTCTCTTCGGACACTTAACACATGGCAATTCTCCTATTCTCATTCTGATCCATATCACAAAGGACACATACTTGAACTGCGGCAAAAATGTTTCGCCTTTGAGGTTGTTTTTTGGTCTACTTCTTCTTGCACAAGCAGAACTACCATTGCTACTATTTGTGGAGTTTCGTGTATGACGACAGCCTTTGCATCTTTTTATGGCATAGCGCCTTAGGCGTCTAGTACAGCGTTTGTTCGTCCGCATTTATCTATGTCCCCTAAACCTTTGTGTCTATGGGTGCCAGTGCGATGCCCACACAGTCAGACACACAGTCAGCAGTGGTGTAAAGTAGCCAAGTACATTTACTTAAGTACTGTACTTGTGTACAATTTTGAGTTATTTGTACTTTACTTGAGTATTTCCAATTTCCAATACTTTTACTTCTACTCCACTACATCTCGGAACCAAATATTGTACTTTTACTCCACTACATTTAAATGAAAACTTTAGTTACTAGTTACTTTGCACATATACTGTAAATTATAATATTATAAAACATACATAAACCACTTGAGCCCTTTTGTATACCGTGGCTATTTGAAAATAGCCGATCTACAAGCTCACAACGCGTCGCATCACGTTGTGAGCTTGTAGATCTGCTATTTTCAAACATTTTGTACTTTTATTAAGTACATTTTGATGCCAACACTTACATACTTTTATTCAAGTACATTTTGAATTCCGGACTTTCACTTGTTACAGAGTATTGCTATATTGCAGTATTGATACTTTGACTTAAAGGGGAGTTTCGGTCAAAAACGACTTTCCTACCTTTAAAATGTTGATTCAGGAAGCTTCTGGGTTGATCCTGGTTAGTTTTGACCCATAGCAGCATTTTGTTCCATTTTGGATTTTCTCCCCTGCACCCCACGGCTCCAAACGGCACCTCTCGGGTCACTCCATAATCCGGTTATTATTCTCGCTCAAAACTCACTTTTCTCGCTCGGTCTCAGTCCCTGATAATGTTGTTAGCATATACGAGCTACAACAGCTCCTGGTCGCCGCCATGTTTGTTTACAAGAAGCTCAACTCTGAACTCTCAGCCCAGGAGAGAACACTGTGAAATCCCGTTTTGTATCGCGTGACTCCCCGACGCGCGACGAACAATACAACACAAAAATGCTCTTAGCCAAAGAAAAAAGATGTAACTATGTCGACAAAGTCTGCAGAGTGATGTATGGTGTAGCCTCTTGTCTGCCTCAACAGGCAACAGGCTGTGGGGGGAGGGGGGTGGAGCTGTGAGCAGCAGCAGCAGCTCGTGAACGCGCGTTTCCCAACGGGTATGGGATTTCCCAGTGTTTCTCTTGCAGGGCTGAGAGTTCAGAGTTGAGCTTCTTGTAAACAAACATGGCGGCGACCAGGAGCTGTTGTAGCTCGTATATGCTAACAACATTATCAGGGACTGAGACCGAGCGAGAAAAGTGAGTTTTGAGCGAGAATAATAACCGGATTATGGAGTGACCCGAGAGGTGCCGTTTGGAGCCGTGGGGTGCAGGGGAGAAAATCCAAAATGGAACAAAATGCTGCTATGGGTCAAAACTAACCAGGATCAACCCAGAAGCTTCCTGAATCAACATTTTAAAGGTAGGAAAGTCGTTTTTGACCGAAACTCCCCTTTAAGTAAGAAATGTGAGTACTTTTCATACCACTGATAGTCCGACACACAGTCCGACACACAGTCCGACACACAGTCCGACACACAGTCAGACACAGTCAGACACACAGTCAGACAGACACACAGTCAGACAGACACACAGTCCGACACACAGTCAGACACACAGTCAGACACACAGTCCGACACACAGTCAGACACACAGTCAGACACACAGTCAGACAGACACACAGTCAGACACACAGTCCGACACACAGTCAGACACACAGTCAGACAGACACACAGTCAGACACACAGTCAGACACACAGTCAGGCACACATTCAGACACAGTCAGACACACAGTCAAACACAGTCAGACACACAGTCAGACACACAGTCAGGCACACACACAGACACACAGTCAGACACACAGTCAGACACAGTCAGACACACAGTCAGACACACAGTCAGACACAGTCAGACACACAGTCAGACACAGTCAGACACACAGTCAGACACACAGTCAGACACAGACACAGTCAGACACAGTCAGACACACAGTCAGACCCACAGTCAGACAGATGCACAGAGATTTGTGGATTTATAGATATTTTGGGAGAACCGCTGATCCATCGACTTCCCACTGAGCACTGCACTCCCCTGAGTCCTCAGCGATACAGCGGCCAAGCTTGAAGTCGATCAGTAAGACTGTTCTCAAGATAATGTGGGGGAAACAAAGACAAAGACACACAAACATTTTGCACATTTATAGGTAGATCTTAGTGTAGAACAAATTCTCTAAGTGGGGTCGGGAGACCCCCAGGGTCCAGCCACAATTTGTTAATATAACTCAGCACAAAAAGAAAGGAAACTTGACTTCGGTCGATTTTATCTCCCCTTTAATAATACCATTTGTATTGTGTTTTATATCATTTTTATTGTTGATTTATCACCTTTACAACAAGGTACAGACTGTAAGGATCTGGAATTTTTGGAATGAGCAACACAGCCAAACGTGTGAGTAGCGCCCCTCCAAAAATGGTCAAAATGGCCTGGCAGGACTGAAAGGCCACTTCGTTGCTTGTTTCATTGAATGATTGCAGTCTCCCACAGTAATAAGGAAAAGAAAAAAAAACAACACATATTGGGCATTTCTACACTTTGTTAATTTTAAGCTCAGTGTCAGGGAAGCCCAAAACGAGAGTAAATGGCAGCAAAACCGAATATTGCAAGCCATTTTGGCAACATTTTGGTAAGCGCTACCCACACGTTTGGCTGTGTAGCTCATGCCTTGAATGCCCGATGCTTACAAGCTGTACCTCGATGTAAAGGTGACGAATCAACGATAAAAATGGTATAAAACACAATACAAATTGGTATTATTAAAGGGGAGATATAATGGACCGGACTCAAGTTTCCTTTTCTTTTTATTGTCGTTGTCGGGTGGAAACCTCGTATCTCCAAGTTTCAAATGTGTACGTTCTTCCGCAAAGTAAAGCCCTGCTTCATCATACAAGGCCATTGCACAAAAGTTGTGAAAACAGCAGCTCTACAAGCACACAACGCCTCGCGGTGCGAGGTGTTGTGTGCTTGTAGATCGGCTGTTTTCACTAGTTTAAATCATTTTTAAAATGATAAATGCAAAACGAACGGTTTTGGACATACAAGGTTTTCACCCGACAACGACGATATACACGTGATGTTTTTTTTAAACTTAACTCTTATACTGCTTTGGACGTTCCTGTTCGCCCCAATTCTCAAGAGACCTCCGCGCCAATACGGTGCTCGTTCGCGTTCGTTCGTTTACCTTGTTGATGTCCTTAAGCTGATGAGGGGTCGCGCCGCCGTGTACTGTAAACACATTTTCCGCGGTGATGGTGTAAAAAATCCATTATGCGTTAACATCAACGGAGACCAATTCACTTCCTTGTTGATTTCTCTGGCTCTGAGGCTCTGTGGCCAGTGACTGGTCTGAATGTACCGCAACACATAACAGGCAAATTCACATTCATTCTCGCATGACGCCGCCCTCTGCTGCCTGGCAGACCAAAGTGCACTATTGCACAACCAAAAAAAATAAAAATAAATAAATAAATAAATGTCTATCTATCTACTATAACGTCGCAAAGGTAAGCCGCTTTTTGATGGCACCAGACCCAATAAATAAATAAATAATCTGGCAGTAGGAGAGTTAAGAAACATTTCGACACAAATATTACATGGCATTAACACTTTGAGTGCCAGCCCCCCCTGGCCCCCGTCCCTTACCAGTGCCACCATTAGGTCCCATTCATTCTGCCCCGATTCCAGGGAATATATTGAAAATGATCCGATATTCACATCGGAACAAAAATGGGAGGTTTGGTAAAAGAGGAATTTTTTTTTTACCAAAAAAATTTTGGAGTGATTTCGGTGAGCGGTTTTGGAGATAGGTGCTCGAGAGTGCGCACTGCGCAAACCAGTCAATAACCTCAGAAATCTAGATTCTGAGATATTTGAGTTCAAAGAAAAAAAACTTTAGGAAGCCATAGCGACAAATTGGTAAATGGTAACGGAACACAAGTACCCTTGACAGAAAGAATAGCATGCCTACTTTATTTTCTGAAAAAAAAGTGAAAAAAATATTGTACCATCGTCTAGTTTCAAGGGGGCAAAGTGAAAAAGTATGAAATGACTCAGAAGGTGGAAATTGCCTTACATTTTGATAGAACTATGCACTGTGAATTCACTGTGTTTTTACCTGGTCTAGAAGGTCAGGAAGACAAAAAGTCAGAAAAGCGATGTCAACCTTTTATTTTATGGCAACATCGAACCCTAACCCTGGTGAGTACCTCACACATCCAGCATGAACATATTTATGTTCAACAATATTTACAAATATTTCCAAAAAAAAATCACAAATATGACTTCACAAAAATAAAATATAACTGGATAAAAGTAAAATAAAATAAATGTGCAGCAAGTAAAGAATAAATAAAATAATATAAAAGTCAAAAAAAGGCATTCAACAAGCCAACATTCAGGAGTCAAAGGCACCACAAATCAAGGTCAAAGATGGTACTGTTCACCGTGTGTGTGTGTGTGTGTGTGTGTGTGTGTGTGTGTGTGTGTGTGTGTGTGTGTGTGTGTGTGTGTGTGTGTGTGTGTGTGTGTGTGCGCGTGTGTGTACCTCAGGTGCCTCAAAATGGCCTGGTACCTGTTCCTTGCCATTGTTCTGGGAAAGTACGGCATGGCAATGTTTTTTTGACCACTGCATGGCAATCTCCGGCTTGTGAACGATAGCTGTGAGGAAGAGAAGTCCCAGAAAGTTCTTCAGCTCCCCTAGAGTGACATTGGTCCAGGCAGCGAACCTACAGTGTGTATGACCTATGCCTGACTCCTCCGCTCTCGCTATCTCCGCCATCATACTGTCCTCTGCGTTGTCATTGGTCTGGTTGCAGATCGGGCTCCCATCCTTCCTCCATCCAGTCAGACTCCACGGGCCCTGTATATGATAGAAATAAATACAAAATACTAAATGAACGTGCTTCTGTATAATTTGTATGTTCTTTAGCAAAGGCTGTCGCACAAAAGTAGTGAAAACAGCAGATCTACAAGCGAGGCGTTGTGTGCTTGTAGATCGGCTGTTTTCACTAGTCTAAATAATTTCAAATGTATATATGTATATATACGTGGCCACTGAATTCTATAGGCTCTGCTTTGATACAAATTTGATACAGATTTGAGATCGATTTGATAGATTATTATGTCACACACACACACACACACACACACACACACACACACACACACACACACACACACACACACACACACACTGATTGTATTACTAAACTATCTATCTAGGTATACACACACAATAAAAAACTAAACTATAAAGAAATGTATTCTTACTGGAAGAAGTTGGAGGAACTTCATACACCTACTACAAACCATGGATTGACATCTAGACCTACTGCACATACAGTATGAAACAGAGCTGATACCTTTATGTACTATGAGGAAAATAATGCTGCTATTTGTACCCTGTATATATATAAAACTAGACCAGGTCAACCTGGTTGTGCCAGACCCCGGTTCTGCCAACCCTCTGGGCCTATAAATTTAATGGTGCATTTATAGGCTGTCTGTCCCTTTATAGGCTGTCTGTCCCTCCCTCATGTCATCATCATTTGTGACATTGTGATGACATGAAGGCTTTGTCTGTCGGTCTATCCCTCCCTCATGTCATCATCATGTCATCATCATGACCATCTATGGAGAAAAACCGGACAGACCGACATTTGCTTATGTAGGCCTACCCATTTCATGGGTCTGGCAATGACAATGCGACATAGCTCTGTTTGAACAATGCTGTACCCCCTCCAACTGTATATTTTCAACTGTTTTTTGCCAGACCCATGAAATGGGTAGGCCTACATAAGCAAATGTTGGTCTGTCTGTCCTGGTTTTCTATATAAAGGGTATATATGATGAAGACATGATGATGACATGCCTACAAAAGGCATGATGTCATAAATGATGATGACAGACAGGGGGTCTGGCACAACCAGGTTGACCTGGTCTAGTTTTATTGTATGTGTGATACTTGCTTTGGCAATGTAAACGTATGTTTTCTCATGCCAATAACGCTCCTTTGAATTGAATTGTATATTACCAAATGCACCCTACGTGGAAAAAAAACAATAGCAGGTCAGGCTTATTGACATCGGTTATTGATTGATTGAAGAATGTATTACAAGCTTGCATTAGAGTAGACCTACAGATTCATGGCTCATTTCCACAGGAACACACTTTATGCATATCATACAGTGGTGTGTTCTAGACTTTTTTTGAGGGCATACGATCAGCTACTATTCGTTTGGCCAGGGCAGACGCTATAGTACATAATCCCTATCAAATACGCTACTTTGAAAGGTTCACGAGGGCAGACGCCGTTCATATTTTATTGTTCCTCCATCACGGAGGTATAGAGGCCGGCGCCTGGCGGCGCCGTGCCTGCGAGGGTGTCCCAAGTCGGGCGAGGTGTGGAGGGTAGTCCCCGGTGAGTCCCCAGAACACAGCACTGATCTCATATAACATTGAAAGACAGACAGACGTATAGAACATATTGAAACGTAAAAAGCATAGCTTTATAATGCTTACCCGGTTCGCTGATCGCAGCACACCTCGTCCTCCTTGGCTAAGTCCACGCACGGCCTCATTTGGGTGTATTAGCGCCCGCTGCAACTCCGCTCTCCGGGGCCATACCTATCGGTGCAGCCGGTGGGCGCCGTAAGATGATACACTGCTCCAAACAGCCTGCCTCCGGTCCGGATCACCGCCGTAGCTCCTCCGTCCACTGTGGATGGCTGGCGACGTTCCTTGGCTCCCCCGACACAGCAGCAAAAACACAGAATTCTCTTCAAATCGCCGGCATCAGCGTTCAACGGCATCACCGTTCATCCTCACGCGTCGCCTCAGTCAAGTCCCAAACGCAGCCGCGCAGCAACAAACGAAAGTCCAACTGGTGCTTCGGGTTTTGATTATGGTCGGTGGCGGCGCTGGGCAGCAGCAGGCTGCGGGCTTGGTGGTGTCCACGGCCACGGGGCATGGTTCGGCTGCCTGCTTGGTCTCCATGTGCGGCCATGACTTGCTCTCTGATCAGCGGAGGTAAAACCTCTACCTTCCGATCTCTCTCTCTATCTCTATCTCTCTAAATAATACTACATCTAATGATTTTATAACTAATTCTAGCTCATTCTCTCAATATATCTCTCTCTCCCTCTGATTGCTGTGTGTCCGGACGGTAAAAGTCACTGAACTCGTCTTTGAGACCCTTGTTTCTGGGGGAACCGGCCAATCAGCATGCTTGAATTTGGTCACATAAGCGTGTGATGTCATGCAGGGGCGTCAATTGGGTATGGCAGGGGTATGCAGCTGCCATACCTTGACAGGGGGAAATAATAAAAATGTACTTTTCATCGTGCCTGTTGCTAAGGTATGGCAACATGACTGGTGTCTTCACCAGACACCAGTCATGTTGCCATACCTTAGCTTGTTCTGAACTGACGCCACTGAATTGTCATGCATGACGACCGTCCCATCGTCCAAAAGGGCTGTATCTTGGTTACCGCATAGATCCAACACTGTACTACTGTAATATGAAAAAAAAGCATCTGGCGTCATATGACGCCAATATTATTTTCTGGCATCATTGCCAAGGTCGTGTCGGACGTCATATGACGCCCTGGCACTGAAAGTGGGCATTAACTATTTGCAGAAAAATACATATTTATTTATGAAAAGGTCCTTGACATGGAAAAGGTTTTGCATTCAAATCCTCTGTGCTCGCATTAAAGGAGCATATGGTCCGTGCTGGTGTGTGCTCTATAACTGGCTATAGTCCACCGGGAGCCCCCCCTGCCTTTTCATCTTTAAGCGATCGAAAAAGAACAACCGTCTTATTTCAGTGAATAATTGATGGCGTTCAGTGGGTGCTGGAGGTGGAAGAACCACACACACACCCTACCGTCTGGTTCACCGAGTCAGGGAGACACGAGCAGGGGTGTCACACCAAAATTCTGGGCCCCGGGCACAAGGATTCACTGCGGGCCCCCCGTGTGCTTTAACTATTGAAAAATAGCAGATCTACAAGCTCACAGCGTGGCACAGAGTGCCGCGCTGCAAGCTTGTAGATCTGCTATTTTTTTTAAAAGTCATGAAAATTTGTTTAAGGTTTTTTTTGAAGAACCTATGTTTTCATGTCAGTGGTGCTCAAACCTTTTCATGTGAACGACCCCCAAAATGATATGTATTTGGCCACGGACCCCCATCTCAAAATGTAGTTCCAGGGACCCCCAAGAAACAAAATTTGAGTTACAAATGTTTGCTTAAAAAAATACATATATTAAAAGATTTGCACACATTCTCACGACTTTTCAAATATAGCAGACCTACAAGCTCAGCTTGTAGATCTGCTATTTTTCAATAGCTAAAGTATAGAATAATTAATGCCCCCCCCCCCCCCCCCCCCCCCCTTGGGCCCTAGTAACTCAGTCCCACTCCCCCCCCCCCCGCCTTGTGACGCCCCTGGACACAAGGCACCTTTTCAAGCCAAGCTGAGAGAGAGAGAGAGAGAGAGAGAGAGAGAGAGAGAGAGAGAGAGAGAGACCAAAACAAACAGCAACAAAGCGTGCCCGTGACCCAACCGCGGTGTATAGTTCTGCAGGTTATAGACACGAGTTACGACACGAAAAAACAAAGACGGGGGGAACAACTTATTTCTTTTCCACCTGAGTTCCTCCGAACACTCTAATTCATTTGTTTGGGTCTGTGGGCTCCTCCCTGGAGATGTTCCCTGGGTGAGAATATACTGCTTGTTGAGATGCTAGGGAGCAAACCGCAAGCCCAAGGAACAGGGAAAGCCCGAGACCTAGAGGGAGATTAAAGTGGTAATCACTTCTGAGTCGAAGAAACCAACGGACCTGTTGAGTGGGGAGTTTCCATTTTTTTTTTCAATTCGATGTTTTTCACCGGCCAATTAATCTAAAAGCAGACCTCCCCCTTTCCACATACACACTCCCATCTGAAAGATGATTATTTCGCTCTCTTGCTTTCAAAGGAATGTTAAAACATTTCTATTGTGTGCATCCATGAGGGTGCCAACGGACTCGGGCAGTTACAGTATGTGGTAGTGTGTGTGAATTGATCGATTGAAACAGTTGCTCAATCTAGGGATGGGACGATAGACGATATTATCGCTTATCGTGATAAAAAACACTCACGATAATCGTATTGTGGAGATTTAACATATCGTGATATCGTCCTCCGTCATGCACTGGGATCAATTCACCTTTTAATTGCTGAGCTGCATATCCGGTACTACTTAAAACTTCTATCATTGGTAAAAGGTACTTATAATATACAGTACGTACTTGATACAGTCTTTTTTTCACTCTTTATCAAATGTCTTTGCCAAAAAATAGCCGATCTACAAGCTCACAACGCGTCGCGTTGCGACGCGTTGTAGATCTGCGTTGTAGATCTACGCGTTGTAGATCTGCGTTGTAGATCTGCTATTTTTTGGCAAATGTTCCGCCCCAGGATAATGGATTTTGATTATCGCGATAATATCGCAAATCGCGATTTCTTTTGTCATTTCTTTTGTCACAATAATCGTGATATGACATTTTCATATTGTCCCATCCATAAGTTACAGTATGTGATAGTGTGTGTAAAGGCTAGTAGACCTCATTTCCTGTCAGAATCAGTTGAAAAACTAAATAACACAATTTTTTCCAACCTCAGCTTTATTTTTACTGGACTAATAGCCAAGGATCAAGAGTCAAGAGGGATTCATTTGTCACCGTTACTCAGATGAGATACAGATAAGCTACTGTACAAGCAAGTGGCATGTTCCACAGAGACTTTGCTAACGCAAAGATAATAAAGATACTAATTGAATACATTTTACAAGTAATACTACTGAATGTTATGAATGATGCGAAGCCTGCGGCACGGCAGCCCCCGCCTTTTTATCAGTCTGTAAAAAGTGCCTTCTCCAGACCATGAATGCAGTTTTTACTATGGTGAAAGAAATGCAAATGCCCCTCTTTCCATGCCATACCTGAAGGCAGCGTTCAATAGAATTGCCTTGTCCAAACTCCCTGAACCTGAATCTAGCATCTTATGTTGAAAGAATTACCCTCTCTGTGTAGAAATCCATGTCGGTATACCACATCTCCAGTACTGACTTGATTATGCTTAGTTCAGTGTGGTATCATGCAGGCAACGCTGCAACGCGTTGTGAGCTTGGAGGTTGGCTATTTTCTTAGAGGTCTGCTATTTTCGATATTTTCACCAAAGGCCCTTTTAGAAATGTCAACCCCTGCCTCTCTAACATTCTCTGCACGTCCCTGGTTCAGGCAGACAACTCAATGGAGCAGCCTTTCCTGACAAGCTGATCAGTCACATTCTCACTCCATCTGATTGGCTCAGCTCAGGCTATTTAAACCTCTCTGCTCACAGCTCAAGAGGATGTCCTTCCCAGGTGTTTTGTCCATGCGGACAGCAGGGTTTAGGCATTATTTCTGTGAGGTTAGCGTTGGGGTTATAGGGTTAGGCATAGTGTTTGTGTGGTTACTTATAGGGTGAGGTTTAGGCATAGTTTTAGTGAAGTTAAATGTTACGATTAAAGCACAATCAAGGGGAAAAAACACCAAGGAAAGAGAGAGTCCCCTCACAGCTCATCCTCCTTGTTGCTGCTATGCTGCTGTTTTGTGCTCTGCTCAATGGGGTTTTCTGTGCTCCCATCCACCTGTTGGCTCTGTTTCTATGATCCCCTTATGGGGGTCTATTTCATTCCCATTCCCTGTAAGATCTTTGGCAAATCACGTGTTATAACTTAAGTTATGCTTACATTTAATGAATGAAATGAAATGCTCAATACATATTGTCACTGTCTGGCCAAAACCTCTTAACTCTATTTTTGAGGTTTTAGATTTGGAAGACGGAGAAGGAGATCAGCCGGAGAATCGGAGCAGCAGGAGCAGTTTTGCAGTCGCTAAATCGCACTGTGGTGAAGAAAAAAAAAAGAGTTGATTGCTCTCTGTCTACCGAGCAATCTTCGTTCCTACTCTCACCTATGGTCATGAAGTGTGGGTCATGACCGAAAGTATAAGGTTGCGGGTGCAATCGGCCAAAATGGGTTTCCTCAGACGGGTGGCTGGTATCTCCCTTAGAGAGGTCAGTCACCTGAGAGAGACTTGGAGTAGAACCGCTGCTCCTACACTCCTACACAAAGGAGTCAGCTTAGGTGGTCCGGGCATCTAGGGATGCCCCCCGAGCGCCTTCCTAGGAAGCTCCTCGATGCACGTCCCACTGGGAGGAGACCCCGTGGCAGACCAAAGACCAGATGGAGGGATTATATCTCCAAACTGGCTTGGGAATGCCTCGGGAGGGAGTGGAGGAAGTCGCTCAGGAAGGAAATCTGGAGGTCTAAGTTGGAACTGTTACCCCCGCGACCCGATTCCGGATAAGCGGTTGAAGATGGATGGATGGATGGATGGATGGCATAAATCAGGGCTATTGAACACCCTTTACAGCTGAGTGTTGGTTAAAATAATATTGAACCAATGGTAAGTAGTAAAAAGTGCTTGTTGGGACAAAACCTCCTAACTCCACACTTTCTGCCAAAACAGCTAACTCCACCCGATTGGCCCTCTCTTTTTTTCATAAATATGTGCTATTGAACACCCTTTATGTCTGTGTGTTGGTTAAAATAATATTGAACCAATGAAAAGTATTAAAAAGCCCTTCGGTCAAAACCTCCTAACTCCACTTGAGCTCATTTTCCCGAAAATGAACATTTTGGAGTTAGGAGGTTTCGGCCCGACAGCAGGGATATATTTATTCAAAACCTGAGGTACCGGTGGAACGACAGGTATGACAAACCTCTTAAGACAGGTACATTTTCAGCAGCAGTGTCAAAGGTGCAAGGAGCAGAAGGCATGGACAAAACAACTTGTCCATGTACATTGTACAAGTAACATTCTTAAAGTTTTATTTTTGCTACATCTGTGTTTTTTTTTTTACCTGCATGATGGTCGTATTCAGGCCTCTGACAGCCGCAGGGGAAGCATCTCTTTTGCCTTGAGCCTCGGGCTGAGAGACCCCTCCAAGTCTTACCATTTCACATAATCACAGTCTATCATGAACGATGATGTTAGGGAAGTAACTATTTAAAGACTTTTAAGACCGTTTGAATTCCTAAAAAGAACAGAAAAAGACCATTGCTGCATCAAAAGTGATCAACAACCTCAAACATTTGCCAAATTGTCAAAGAAATAATATATACAAGAACAAGGCATTGTGAGATTGTAGAGTAAAAATTGTTACTGCAAAACTGAAAAGAAGAAGCACCCTCCCTTCAAGATTGGAAATCACTAATGAAATATTATCTGAGTATTGAGAGAACAATGGCAGAGGACAGTATTAAAGTAGAACAATTTAATGAACCGTGGAGTCAAATTTATGAGCGAAGTCACCCGGCATTTGAAACCCTAGGGAACCGAGTGTGTGTGTTCGGGGTTCACGGCCTGAAGAAGGTTGAGAACCACACTGCACCTCGCATCGTGAGATATTGTGTGCTCGTAGATCTGCTGTTTTCACTATTTTGTGTATGTTAAAAAAAAAAAAAAAACATACAGGTTTGAAACTTGGACATACGAGGTTTACGCCTGACAGTGACGATATATAGCTAGCAATGGTTCTCTAAGTTCATTGAAGAGGTTCCAGGGGGTCCCCAGCTAAGTTAGTTATAGCATCACAATCAAGTTCAGCCACTCAATTTTGGGGGTCCTTGACGTGAGAAGGATGGAGGACCACTGCCATATAGAGATGGCCCCTGGCATTATGCTGGGGCTGTAGCAGAGGACCTACTCTAGCTGAGACCTCCTTGAACTGCAGAGAATGTTAGAGAGGCAGGGGCTGACATTTCTAAAAGGGCCCTTTTGGTGAAAATATCGAAAATAGCAGACCTCCAAGCTCACAGCACGTTGCACTGCGACGCGTTGTGAGCCTGGAGGTCGGCTATTTTCGATGCTTGTTTTCTATGCAGAGAGGGCAATTCTTTCAGCATAAGATGCTGCGTTCAAGTTCAGGAGAGTTTGGACAAGGCAATTCTCTTGAATGCTGCCTTCATGTATGGCATGGGAAGAGGGCATTTGCATTTCTTTCACCATAGTAAAAACTGCAATCATGGTCTGGAGAGGGCACTTTTTTACAGAAGGATAAAAGGGCAGGGGCTCAAGCCCCCTTTGATGTCTATGTGTGCCCCTGCCTGTCCTTGAATCCTGATCAAAATTAAAGATTCCAAAATTTTTATTTATGACAGCACATCTCATATATATACGAGTACACAATAGGAAATGTATTTTTGTTTTAGTTCCTCAACACTGAAGCAGCAATATATCACATACATATATAACGTAAACATTAATCATAGCACACTTTTGAGTAGCTTGAAGGCACTGTGTGCATGGGTCCTACTTCGAAATATTATATTTGGAAGATTTATTTATGTATGCGCGCAGTAGGTGCATTTATGTGCGCGTGTGTCCGTGCGTGTAATCGTAATATGCAAAGTGCCAGTTCCCTGTGAGAGTGTGTGTGTGTGTGTGTGTGTGTGTGTGTGTGTGTGTGTGTGTGCGTGTGTGCGTGTGTGCGTGCGTGCGTGCGTGCATGCGTGCGTGCGTGCGTGTGTGCGTGTGTGTGTAGTAGGGATGGGGCGATATGAAAATTTCACGATTATTGTGGCGAAATAAATCGCAATTTACGATATTATCGCGATAATCAAAATCCATTATCCTGGGCCGAACATTCGCCAAAAAATAGCAGATCTACAAGCTTCGGCGCTGTGAGCTTATAGATCAGCTATTTTTTGGCAAAGACATTTGATAGATTGTGAAAAAAAAACTGTATCAAGTATGTATATTATAAGTACCTTCTACCAATTATAGAGGGTTTAAGTGGTACCGGTTATGCAGCTCGGTAAATAAAAGGTGAATTGATCCCAGTGCATGAAGGAGGACGATATCACGATATGTTAAATCTCCACGATACGATTATCGTAAGTGTTTTTTATCGCGATAAACGATAATATCACTTATCGTCGCATCCCTAGTGTGTATACAGGGGGAAGGGGATTGAATAATATTATTATAGATGTGTGAGGTGTGTTCATGCACCGTAGAACTCCTGAGCATTAACTTAACTCCGGGAGTGTAGAAGTGTTTTACATATCCTCGACGCATTAAAGTGGTGCGGCGGCCATATTGTAATGAACTGTAGGGTTCAATCAGGCACAGCAACTTGTGACAATAAATCTGTTTTATTTGCAACGCCCGCGTCTCTCCAACGGCTCAACTCCATTGTAGCGCAGAGGGGAGGAGGGGGCTGCTCTCTGCAGCTACAGTACAGCCCCATTACTCACCGTTTCCCCCGAATTAACACACACGTCGTCGATGACGGGTGGAAACCTTGTATGTCCGAAACCGTTTGTTTTCAGGAAATTAAAATGAATAAATAAATAAAATAAAGAACCTGTGTTCCAATGGATCTAATGTAGTTATTATTTAGCCACAAGCGGTTGTTAATACTTTTCCTTGGTTAGATATTAAATATTTATATACATTTTATATAAATACAGACTTAAAGGCTTAAAGGATTAAAGGCTTAAAGGAGTAGTTCACCCCCAAAATGACTTGTTTGCTATTGATTACTCATGCCATGGAGACTTGAGTTCAATAGTATATTTTTGTGTTTCTCGCATTCCAAAGACAAAAATGTGATTATAGTAAATTTACCCCCATTGATTCCGGATGGGGATCAAGGAATGAGACAAAAACCAAAAAATATTATTGAACTCAAGTCTCCATGGTGTAAGTATAATCAATAGGAAAAAAAAGTCATTTTGGGGGTGAACTACTCCTTTAACCACTTTAATGTTCACTCACAAATGTTAATGTTAGAATGTTAGAAAATAGCCTACCTTCAAGCTCACTCAATTGCCCTAAACTGTAATCCTGGGCGCTATACTCTCCCTCTGCCAACCTGGGGAGAGCGAGAGCCCCGAACTGAGCTCATGCTTCCCTCATGAGTGCATGAGGAGTGAGCAGGCCGCTTCTCATCACTTTATCCCCTGTAGGATGTAGCGCGTGGAAGGAACACGTTTTTCCAACCAGTTCCTTTCCCCTCCATCAGAAGCCCCGGCTTACCAGGGGGAGGCAGTATAGAGACTAGGATTACTGCATATTTTTTGCGACCGTAAGGTCCCTGTAACTATCAAATACTCCACCGTCTGTAAGTCTGTCCGTCCGTCAGTCAGTCAGTCTGTCAGTCTGTCAGTCAGTCTGTCCGTCACATCACACTTTTCCCCTACCCATCTCAACCACCGTTGCCCCGATCCATGCCAAACTTTGCACACACACTCCTTGGCTGCCAAACCACTCATTCCCTCTTCTAGCGCCACCATGAGGCAGATTCTTGCAAGACACTTGGACACTGCTCCTACAGATTTTGCCCTAAAATCATGCCAAGCAGTACACATTATCTCTAAAGTCATGTCATCAACATTGATCTGTCCCATTTCCCATATTCCCTCCTGATTGGCTACCATTGCCTTCTAAAGTTTGTGTATGCGACCTGACGGTCGCTTATCTCCCGATTTAGGGAGTCTTACTGGTTTTGTGTGAGGGTACCTAACCTTGAGGGAAACGCGAGGAGAACATGCAAACTCCACACAGAAAGGCCCTTTCGCCAACCCCACCTAGGGTGTGGGCACTGATGACGCAGAGGAGAGAACACACCCCCATGCAGCGCCCACAGTGTCCCTGGCGGGAATCGAACCCAGAACCTAGCTGTGAGGCGACAGTAGCCTGGAACCAGACCAATCCGCCTGGGCAAAAAAACACGCCCTTGGCGAATATGGGTCTGGCCCCGCTCAATTGTGAATCCATTTCCTCTCCCCCAAAATGTGGGGGAACCAATCAGGGCCCAGCATTGGTCTGATCTAACCAATCGTGTCCAGAGCCACCCCCCAGAGCCAAATTCTGTTCGCGAGTCCAGACTAATATCCAATACGCAGTGAGGAATTAGTTATTAGTATGAGCAACGCCAGGCTAAGGCGACAGTAATTACAGGTCACAGAAAGAAAAACATAAACATGTGATTTATGGAAATGGTGATAAAAGGTTTCTGCCCGACGATATAATGAATGGTTAAATGAGCATAAATCAAGCACATTAATCACCATTAACACATAAATCCCCCAACATGTTCTCCATGGCAAATAGCAGCTCAACAACACAACAGAACAAAGAGGCAGCCTGCCTCGAGGCACGAGGGGAGATCCCTCCTCAGCCAACTAACAGCCTGGGACACTGCAGTATGCTGCTGATGTTGACAAAACAACTTTAATGAAGAGCCACCCATCCAGTTATGAACCATGAATTTGCCTTTAGGAACTTATACATTGCAGTTGGAGTAGAAGTATATCAGCAAGCGTACAGTATGTGTGGAATCGCAAAACTCTTTCCACGTCGGGGACTAGGATAGAATAAGACACAGGGCCAACTGGGCCCAGGCCAGGGGCCCAAGAGTTTAGGACAGTGGCCCCTAAAGACAGAGCCTTTGCATGAATTGTCATGGTTATTAAAATGTAGGCCACGGTTCGTGTCAAGGGGCTTAGTCATCATGTCAAAACTAAACATACCATTTAAGTGAGTGTTTAAATAAGGGATAACATCTCGCTCAGCGGTGATTATCGAGTGATAGGAGACCGACCGTGATGGCATATCAACCTGAAGGGCTCCTATCACTCCATAATGTTCGCTGAGCGAGATGTTATCCTGCTTATTACCCGGCTACTCAATACAATTAATAATTTGACTCAAAACTAAAAACAAAACAAAGTATTTCCATGTTTACAGACTGCTGAAAGTGTTCCACAAGTGTTGCGCTGGGCGTCCCCCCCAGCGCAACACTGTCGCATTGGAAAACAAGGAAGCGCTGATCAAATAGAATCCATTTTCTGATACTACGTCGTCTATTTCTCACCTCAAATGTTTTGAAAAACATTCTTGAGAGCAACGTTTAGTTGTAAATGACGCTGTGTGTTTGTTTACATGGCTGACATATTGGATACGGTACTAAATTCGCACAGCGCAGCCTGGGTGCAGCAGGTGTTCTGAGCCTTTGATTAGGCAGCGGTCCGTTATAGAGCGGAGCGGTCATTATTCTCCTATAATTCACAGCTGATTTCAGCGCTTGACCAATCAGAATCAAGCATTCAACTAAGCCGGACAATAATGTATAATAAACCTAATTTATAATTCATCATGACAGCGTTGCGACGTGTCGGAAATAGGCGATGTTCAAGGCTCATAACAGGTTGCGCGCACGAGGCCTTTTGAGCTGCCAGATCAGCTATTCTTTTGGCGTAAGATAATAATTTAGTGTGCTCCAACAGTTTGAACAAAACAAACAAGAAAAGAAAAAAGTAGGCACAATAAGTTTTCTTATTTTACTATTTGACAATTTATTCTTAACTTATGTTGCGTGACTAATGTCAGTAAAAACAACACAGACCTTTTATTTCATTGTTTGTAATAACACTTTCCTATAGCCTTTATACAGCTCTCCAATGAGTTCCTGTGATGCCTCTCCATTGTAAGGACCAACTACGAGTTTGCCCCTGTGACAGGTTGGTGATTCACACACTTATAACTGACCTGGTCCCCCGTTATGTGGCCAAAAGGGTCTGCTGAACAGGGTCTGTTGGAGGTTAGGGTTAGGCCCTAAACCAGGGCTGTAGGAACAGGGGGGGGGGACGATGGAAGAGAGGACTTTTATCGTATTGCTATTTGAAAATGTTTTATTTCTTCTTCTACTTGTCTTTACTGAAAATGTCTTAACATGGTTAACATTGAGTATATCCTTTGGTATATTTTGATGTTGCTGAGTGCTCAAGTAACATTTTATTTCAAAATGTATGCGTGTCATTGAACGTCTAGCTGCTGCTACTGTGCTGCTGTGTTGTTGCTATTAAGTTCCAATACAAACAGCCTAAATCCAACACACACTTGGTGATATAGAACACTGTCCTGGTAGTACGTATATGTGTGTGTGTGTGTGTGTGTAATGTGCGTGTATAGCCTATACGTGCTGCGCTGCGTGCTATAACTCATTGTTACGCACACCAGGACCGACCTGGAAAATGCACAAAGAAACCCGAACCGAAACGAAGCGATGCAACACCGTCCCGAACCGAACGTGGGCCAGTCCAAATATGTCCCCCCCACCTGGGAAGCCAGGGATACGGCCCTGCCCTAAACAGTGGAATGCTCTTCCACACGTTTTGAGAGATGCAGCCTCTTCTGGTATGGACTTTGTTAAGCGTTTGTTGATGGTACATGGTTTTCTTTTCCATGCTTGTGTTGTTGTCCTGCTTGAGATGAATTGTACAGGCTTTTTCTGCTTTGATACCCTGCTTTGTTTTTTCACTGTATGTAAAGCACTTTGAGAGATCTCTCTGTACACAGTGCAGTGCTTCTGTATATAAATGAAAATGTATTTACTTTTTGCTTCATCCGTTAATTTTTTGGACAAGACTACACGGCAGCTGTTTGCATTCCTCATTGTACAATATAGACAGTACACATACAGTAGGCATGCCATGATGAGAAGCCAACACTGCTCCATTTCTCTCATACATCTCAGTACCTATTCCAGCGGTTCTCAAAGTGGGGTCCAGGGACCTCCGGCGGTCCTTGAGGGGGTTCCAGTGGGGTCCCCCGCTAAACGATCTGTAGTTTACGAACCAAATGGACTAGGGATGCACGATTAATCGGGCCATCAAATCGGTATCGGCAATATCGGCCATAAAAATGCATTATCGGTATCGAACAGATATCAAATTAATTGATCGGTTTTAGCCGATATTTTGTTTTATAATATTCACATTTGAATGTGAAGCTGAAAAAGCCCTTTGTGACGATCACGGCTGAAGATTCAATCAGTGTTTTCTGGGGAAGCTTTTACATTTTTTTTAAATAAAAATATTAATTTTAGATATGTGCAGGCTCATATTTGTCGATACTGATTCCAATACAATATAGGTTGCATTATAATATAATAATGTAATATGTATCAGTAACGACAGATATGACCCTGTAAAATATCGGTTATCGGATATCGGCCATAATGTCATGATCGTGCATCTCTAAAATGGACCCTTACGGATCTCTAACTCTGAGGGCGTACACATGACAAAACCAAATGGACCCTTATGGGGCCACTCTCAGAGTCAAATTAACACCAAGTTAGATTGGGCCGCGTACGAGATATCTCTGCTGTCGGGCCGAAATGTCAACTCCAAAATGTTCATTTTCGGGAAAATGAGCTCAAGTGGAGTTAGGAGGTTTTGACCGAAGGGCTTTTTACTACTTTTCATTGGTTCAATATTATTTTAACCAACACACAGACGTAAAGGGTGTTCAATAGCACATATTTATGAAAAAAAGAGAGGGCCAATCGGGTGGAGTTAGTCGTTTTGGCAGAAAATGTTGGAGTTAGGAGGTTTTGTCCCAAGCACTTTTTACTACTTTTCATTGGTTCAATATTATTTTAACCAACACACAGATGTAAAGGGTGTTCAATAGCACATATTTATGAAAAAAGGAAAGGGCCAATTGGGTGGCGTTAGCTGGTTTGGAAGAAAGTGTGGAGTTAGGAGGTTTTGTCCCAAGCTCTGTTTACTACTTTCCATTGGTTCAATATTATTTTACTCACTCAGATGTAAAGGTTGTTCAATAGCCCTGATTTATGCCAAAAAAACTCAAAAATGAAGTTAAGAGGTTTTGGCCAGACAGTGACGATAATATATTGTATCAAATTGGGGTCCGTGGCCTAACACATGTCAAACTGAAGGTCCTTGAAATTAAAAAAAATAAAATAAAAATATCGAGAACCTCTGTTCACCCCAGTCTGCGTCTAAAGCAGTAGTTGTTAATTATGCAGTGGGTGAGCTATAGGAGTCAGACGGTGCAGAAGGCTTGGCATGTATAGAACCTTTCTGCACTCACCTCTGCCTGGCAGCTTCAGTAATTAAGCCATTTAGGCCTCGAGTCATTGAATGCTTTGACTGTTGACATTTTTTTGAAAAAGTTGTAAAAACTGACATATCTCCATTCAGAAACATTGCCATTCAGAAGATTGACTGACATTATTCTAAATGGAGGTGTCACCTAAACCTAACCTTAACCCTAACCTCAGTGGGGGTGTTTCTGAATGGGGATGTTTCTAAGTGGGGGTGTTTCTGAATGGAGGTCTGCGAACGTTTGTAACTCAAATATTTGCTTCTGGGGGGGTCCCTGGAACTAAATATTTTGAGATGGGGGGGTTCGTGGCCAAATACATATCATTTTGGGTGGGTCCTTCAAATGAAAAGGTTTGAGAACCACTGACGTAAAAACATTATTTAAAAAAAAACAAAAAAAAAAACAGAAGGATTCAAAAGACACTTATAGAATCGGGTCAAAATTCAAATTTTCACGATTTTTCAAAAATTGCAGATCTACAAGCTCACCGCGCTGTGAGCTTGCATATCTGCTATTTTTCAATAGCTAAAGCATAAAATAATAATACGCAATAATGCATACCCGGTCTAGATTGCTTAATCTGATCTGTCTTTTGCTCAGTTTACTCTGGCCTCTGGCCTGCTGCGCGGAGCACTTCACACCCTCTATAACACCGCGCCGTTATTCAGCATGCCTCACAAGAAACACCCCCCCCCCCCCCCCCCCCCTCTTGATTCATGCATTGAGAGACCAAAACCCTGGCTGGCTCGAGCTGCGTTTTGGAGCCGTTCCAAGAGAAGTGTGTTCAGCCTCAATCCTCGGTTCCCACAGTGCTGCTTAACTTGGATTTGTATTTTTTAAGACCACTTTGCACTCTGCTCAACAACAGCTAGTCTCGCTCTGATTGTGAACCACTCTATCAGCCATGGAATTGGTCTCGGCGATCCCCTTACACAACAATAGGCGTAAGCTCTGTCTGTCTGTCTCGAAATAAAGGCGTTAATAACAATTTAGGCATTTAGCAGATGCTTTTATCCGGCGCGTAGTAAACAATGATCATATAAATAGAATAGAACAGTATAGTGCAGAGGTCTTCAACAGGGGGTCCGGGACCCCTAGCGGGTCCTCAGAGTTACTACAGGGGGTCCTCCAATCTACTTTTTCATATTAACCACTTGAACCCTAACGCCCTATATTACGAGAACTTTATAGTAAGTTGTGAGCTTGTAGATCGGCTATTTTCGGCAAAGAGGTCTGGTGTAGAGGGGGAAAAGAGCAGACTAAGTACAGAGTGAAAGGTCAAGTTTATTAAGTAATGATGGCTCAAGTGGTTAAATATCTGAAAACACAACTGGACATGAATCCAAAATACACTGATGATCATGCTGTCAAACAATGAAACTATATGGAATCTTTGAACAGGTGGTGGGGGTCCCTGCTTCATCTCTCTCTCAACTAAAGGGTCCTTGGCCTGAAAACGTTGAAGATCCCTGATATAGTAAGTAGTGTGGTGCCTCAAGAAATTATAAACAATGAACATATAGCATCTGTCTAAATAAAGTGCCATCTCGTGGTTCTCAAAGTGATGTCTGGGGACCCCCAGCCAGGGATCCCTGAGAAAGTTCCAGAGGGTCCCAAGCAAAATGTGCTATAATAGCAACATATCAAAATTAGTTTAACCACTTTAGACCTTAAAATAGCTAATCTACAAGCTCTTGTTGCAAGCTTGTAGATCTGCCATTTTCAAAAACCTTTGTGGGGGCCCGGGGCTCCCCTGGCACAACATATTTTCATAATGGGGGTAGGGGTGTATAGTAACTGAATCGAAAAATCTATTTTAATTTGCAATGATCTACTATATCAATATGCAAAAGCAAAATATCATACCGTTTGGTATTGTATCGTTTTACAATGCAGATAATCGGTATCGAATCGTTTTGCAATGCAAATAATACATTTATTGTATGGATCTTTTTTTACTAATTCCATTCCATATAGCTACTCTTGGTCTATCGATAAATGTGTGTGTAATCTCTGTGTTCATGTCAAGGTGCGGGTTTGTCCATATGTATTGACATATAATGTCCATGTATTTGCTAGGGAATCACAGTGTTTACTTATTTATAAACATAATAATAGATGTTTCCCTTAAAAAACCTGCACTATTGACACGTTTCACAGATTGAATTTCTTTGCTAAATAGTTACTATATCGATTTTAAATCATTGAATCAAATTGTATCGTATCGCCATGAATGAACCAATATCGTCCATGTATCGTATCGTCAACCATGTATCGTGATGCGTATCGTTACACCCCTAATTGGGGGTCCGTAGATATTAATTTGGGGGTCCCTTGACGTGAAAAAGTTTGAGAACCACTGTCATAGTGAGTTGATGACACAGAGCTGAGCCTATACGTGACAGGAACACTGGAGGGACTTCATTTGGGTAGAAAAGTGAAGGCTTCTTTTTTTTAAAGCTAGTTGAGGAATCTCTCTCTTAATTATTGCAGGTGTGCTGGCCTTTGATCTGAGCTGGCCCTTCCCACGTCTCCAGATGTCTCATTTAAGGAGCATAATTTATATAGAATTGCGTGTGCGCGACTGTGTCTGCAATATGT
Source organism: Nannobrachium achirus (assembly GCF_963921795.1). Classification (NCBI taxonomy): domain Eukaryota; kingdom Metazoa; phylum Chordata; class Actinopteri; order Myctophiformes; family Myctophidae; genus Nannobrachium; species Nannobrachium achirus. Next base: position 67,680,093 of record NC_137812.1, read on the forward strand.
GTCTAAATCTTTGTGTGTTTTTTACATTAATCACTTGAACACTAGCATCTATTCCGAGGAGAACCATAGCCAGAAATAGTAGGGGTGAAACGATATAGTAACTGTATCGAAATATCGTTTTTAACTTAAAAAATCGAAGTATATCGAAATGAAAACAGCTAAAATCGAATCGTATCTTTTTATTTTGTATCGTATCGAATCGGCAGTGCAAAGAATCGATTGTATCGATACTACCTACTTGGGCATTGTATTTAGCATTTTAAGAAGAAAACATTAAAAGTACGGGTTTAATTACGTTTCCTTTCCATATAGCTACACTGGTCTATTGATAAATGTGTGTAATCTCTGGGTTCATGTCTTTTGTCAAGGTGCAGGTTTGTCAAAGTCCATGTATTTGGCAGATAATCACTGTGTTTACTCATTTATATCCATAATAATACATGTTTCCCTTAAAAACCTGCACTATCCCCACCTTTCACACAGATTTAATTTCTTTGCTAAATAGTTACTATATCGATTTTAAATAATTAAATCGAATCGTATCGTATCGCCATGAATGAACCAATATCGTCCATGTATCGTATCGTCAACCATGTATCGTGATGTGTATCGAATCGCTATTAAAATGTATCGTTACACCCCTAAGAAATAGCCATTCTCCAAGCTCAAGTTGTGAGCTTGTAGATTGTCTATTTTCAGGCAAAGTATATTGACGGTTTAAGTGGTTAAATGTCTGAAAATACATATTACTAGTTAGACGCCCCAAGGGATCTGATGTCATCAAGACATCAGATCATGCTGACATGTGACACCTCATTAACTTTTAATGAGGCGTCACATCTCAATGGTGATTCTTTTTTTTTTTATGTTTATTTGACAGGGACAATACAAAAAACAATGTATCAAGTTATAAAATCATGAAACCGTTGCATTGTATATAGAGTTTGTAGCCTAGGCTAATTTGCAACCCCAGTCCCTGGTTAGGCCTTTCTATGCATATACTGTATTTACCTAAACATCTATTACAAAAATATACAAATATCTACCTAAAATCTATTACAAAAGTATACAATATCTACCAAAAATCGATTTTAAAAAAAAATCGATTTCTCTAAAGTACCAAATCATTCCCATTTACAGTCAAAAAAGCAATGAACATTAACATTCTTAAATGTCCTACATATGTTCACAGTTTTGGTTTGATTTTAACCAACATTTAACCTTTTCGTTAAATATTTTGAGGTCGGTTTGTTTTTTTATTTCAGTCGGTAGGGCATTCCACAAGTGTATCCCTTTTACTGAATATGAAGTCTGACCAAACGTGGTGCTGCGCATTGCTGCCTTGTGGTCGCCATTTGCTGATCCCCTTGTGACTCTACTAGTACCTGTCCCTTTCACCTGAGGACAAAGTACTGCTACATGAGGTGTCACGCCTCAGTGTGACATGTGACGGACATGATCTGCAGGTTTTCATACTAAACAGCGACCTACGGTCGCAAATATGAATCCAACACTGCATGATGACAGTACTGCCAAACAGGATATGAATCTATGAAATCTATGAACAAGTTTAATCTGCAACACAATTTTACACAAAATGTAGTGGGGGTCCCTGGAGCTAGGGAGTCCTTGACCTGAAAAACGTTGACGAACCCTGATTTATTTAGCCAATACCATTTACCACTCGGATGTGCTGGAGTGTGTCCTCAAAACTATCACACACGGTCACAGCACTAAAAGAAATGTAATAAAGAAATAACCAAAAACTGAAGCAAACACGGTCAGTGCCACAGTCACACGTACATGCCTCCATTGAGAACCAGTAAGACTCCCTAATCGACCAACGGTCGCTTATCTCCACAAATATGCCAAAAGTTTGTTTTACCAATTATTACACTCTATGTGAACATTTACATCAACAAATCCCAAGTACTGGTTTTTAGGGGTGCTGAGTGTGGCGCAGCAGCGTGTCATGCATTTTCTGCAGGGCCTTGTCACACCTTTGCCCTGCTCATATCTCCGCATCAGTATCACACTGCTGACATCAGTATGACATCACACCGTACACAAATTACCCTTATATAAGACCGGCATTATCTACCGATAGATTAGTAACAAGATGTCAAAATCGTTGAAGGTTGAATCTCCAGATATGGAGATAACCAACACATCCCTCCATATATGGTGTGATGTCATACTGATGTCAGCAGTGTGATGTCATACTGATGCGGAGATATGAGCAGGGCAAAGGTGTGACGTGTGACGTGTGACCGACGGACGGACGGACGGACGGACGGACGGACGGACGGTGGAGGTTTTGATACTAAACTGCGACCTGACGGTCGCAATGAGATGACATTTTTATGGCTGGTTTGGATTTAAAGAATTGTCCTACAGCAGGGGTTCCCAAACTTTTTTTTGTCTCAGGGCACCTCATAAATATATTTTTTTAATCCGAGGCACCCCTACATTATAATTTTCACTCCCAGCACCTTATATTTATAGCATATCGTCGTTGTCGGGTGGAAACCTTGTATGTCCAAAACCGTTCGTTTTGTATTTATCATCTATAAAATGTACTAAACTAGTGAAAACAGCAGATCTTACAAGCACACAACGTGCTTGTAGATTGTCTGTTTTCACAAGTTTTGTGCGACAGTCTTGTATGAAGAAGCAGGGCTTTGCTTTACCAAAAGACGTACACATTTGAAACTTGGAGATACGAGGTTTCTGCCCGACAGTGACGATATTTTAGTGATTATGTTGCGAGGAAAACGTTGAGATAATAGCCATTTTGGTTAGAACTTTGAAAACCCCTGTCCTACAGAGTTCCCTGCAAATAAGGGATTTTAAGGCACACGCGTCATGACACGACATGAAGCAGGCACTATAGCAGCTGTTTTGGGTCGGGGAGTCCACAGGAACACCATGTTACCTGATCCCACTAAGCCAAAGACTCATTTTCTTTTTCCATTCTTAACTTATTTTTGAGTCTGACTTGTATTTGTGTTTTATCTTATATACGTTTAATCGCTTTTCCAGACCGTTGAGGAAAGCTTGGGATATAAGAATTTGACTGCCTGGAACTACCTGCTGTTAATAGTAGCCTATGTGAATATATTACGCAGATAAGATAATATCATTGTTGTCGGGTGGCAACCTTGTATGTCCAAAACCTTCCTTTTTTGTAACTATTTTAAAACATACATACAAATTTGAAACTTGGAGATACGAGGTTTCTGCCCGACAGTGATGACATAATACTCAAGATACAACTGGTGAATCATGAAAAGTCGAGAAATATATCAATAAATGGATCAATCATGAGCCTAGAATTAACAGCCTCTGTTTTACAACTCAATTTCACCACAATACTCTTCCAACTAAGTGCGTCTTGAGACAACTTGATGTGAATTGATACTAATATAAATTAAAATAAATCCGTGATTGATTGATGATCCTACAGAGATGTTGCATGATAAATCAATATGTAGCTCAGTTAACGTAAGGCACCAACATAAAACTGACTACAAGTACAGAGTTGGCTCTGTACTTGTTGGTCTGCTCTTGTTTCCTTCTACACCATCTTTGCCAGAAATAGCAGATCTACCAGATCTACAAGAACAAATTGCATTGCGACACAGTTATAGAAAAATTGCTACACATACTTTGCCTATATATCTCTCTTCTGTCTTTCTCCCACACAATTGGAACCATGATGTGTATCAATATACTATCAAAGATTCTATTAGGAAATAAAACATGTACAGCTTACAAAAGCATTTTGGGGGGTTTGCAGAGGGTTTGCTGGGTTTGCTGTACCCTTACCCTCACAGGCAGGCTGGGGCCTGTTCGGGTTGAGTGAAACATTTCAGTTTTGGTTTGTCTTTGCTCCTAAAAAAGCTTACCTGACTCCGCCAGATGGTGGCAGCAGTGTGTACCGGCCTACTTTAGGGCGGTATGCAGTATCCGCACTACTGCCACCATCTGGTGGAGTCAGGTTAAAAAAAAGCATCTTTGTTTGGAAACTAAAGCACAAGAACAACTTTTGTTAGCTTATCAAATGTAACTTTATTGCTTATGTTAAAAGTAACTTTCAGCATAACAAAAGTGTGTGTGTGGGGGTTGTGCAAGGCTTTGTCCCTTTTTTTTCTCTCTCCAATTTAGTAGTTATGCCAATTCATTCATTCCCACATATTTCTGTGTGCTGTCACTGGTTGCCCTACTGGATCACGCCAGTGAGGAGTCCCCATCGGGAGGACGTAGATTCAGAGCCTCCTCCTGTCCTACTCCTCCCGCCCAGCACTCCCCGTTGACAGGTACTGCCCCAGCCCGTATAGGTGTAAGTGTGGTGACAAATTACCCTCCCCCGTCTGGCTTCCCTTCTCCGCACACAGGCCAATTGTGTTTCGTATAGACTGTGTAGAAGCTTGACAAGGCCAGCTGCACTGCGGTGGATTCGAGCCCCCAGACTCCGCACGGTGGGCAGGTACTTTTCCACTGCGCCACCCAAGCGCCGCAAGGCTATTTCATCTTTCAACCGCTAAGCGGAAACCACAGATACTCTGGTATAGCAGAAAGCCTGTAAGAGTGAGCTTATACCTCACAGACAACCTGGGAACCCATTCGGTAAAACCAAAAAGAACTCTGGGGGCTCCTTTTTAGTCCTTTAAAAAAAAAACAGGAACTCGGTTTGGCCCCTCCCCTTTCTTAGTCCTCTTCCTCCGGGGTGCTTCTGTGTTTATTCTAACTAAAATAGTCTTGCGTAGCCAGAAAACTATGCCACAATCTCTGAATGCCATATAGAGTCTGGAACTACAATTCCCAAACGGCGAGTATCGGAAGTAGCCACTGCTGCACGGAACTGCAGTCCTATTGGAAACATAACAGAAACACACTTGCACAGACAGAGTCATTCGAGCGGCATATTCTTGTTATGCGTGTATAGTTTAAGAAAACATTTTGAAAACATCATGGAAGTAACACCAACAACACCAGAGAAAGACAAAATAACGACCCCAAAAAATATTGAAAGGAGACATAACGCTTCCAGTAGGACTTGTTATCACTACTGCACCAAGGGAGCGGGTGCGTCACATCCGCTTTATCTCGCACTTCATCGTTAGAACTTCCATCTCCCAGACTGTATGACGGGTGTGTTTGCAAATCGCGGAGGCAACAGTCTGGCCACGCGAGATGTCTACTAACAACAACACTACATGTTTAGGGCAGTGGTGCTGAGGTTCTGCTGTTAGCAGAATCTGTCTTGAGAGAATTACCTCACCGATGACAAAGTTATACTCTCTTGCGGCTCAGGCCAACAACTGCTTGGCCTCTGGCTCAAGCTACAGTCTACTGTAGCATTTCTCTTTGGTTTTCCCTGCAATCATGTTTAAACAATGTCCACCGTCTTATAATGAAGCATGATGATGCCTAAGTAATGAGTTGGCAGTGTGTGGCCCTGGCGTAGCTTTTCCCCAGCCCTTTAACAAAGTGCCCTGACCTTTGTAACCAGGCGGAATTAATTGGGTCGCGCTAACCTTTTAGAGGCTGGGCTGTGAAATAAGACCAACGGCTCCCGCGTTGCCTCATTATATACCACAGTATAGCTTTGGAGTGCGAGTGCTCCTTCACCCCCCCTCTGGTTTAGGGAAAGGCGGAGCGGGCCAGTCCTTTGGCTGGCTCAGATGGGGAATACATTCCAGGTCAGACCAATTGAGCGCACTTTGAACGGATGCCCGCTGCTCCGAGCTCGCTCTATTAAACGGGCCAACCGAGGAGGGTTGGCCGCGGCGCACTCTCTGGGTATTACACACACATACACAGAGGGCTCTGGTGAATCTAAGCTGTGTACTGTAGTGTTGTTGTTGTCGTCGCCAGGCCCACGGCGCCTCTGACCAGAGTTGAAGGCTACACGAGTGGAACACACATATTGAAATGGCTCCTAATGAAGCCGATTATCGCAGCCGTAAAAAAGAGGGCCGAATACAGCACATTAAAGCAGTTGTTCTCAACCTGTGGGTCGGGACTCCCAATTATTTTGGGGGGTCCCCACCCCCTCCCCACCAATAGAAACACATATATGAAGCTTATTTTTTTATAAAATATTTTCAAAACATTTTTTATTTTAGCATCCGTTTTTCAAGAAAAAGTTGACTATAGCTCCTTTAAACATTGGTCAAATTGTCAAATATTAGAGGCAGAAATTGTGAAAATAGACGCTCACAACTCCTCGCAACGCGAGGCGTTGTGAGCATGTAGATCTGCTATTTTTCACAATAGAACCGTGTTATACACAATGTAATTCCTCAACTCTTAGTGCTCGTCAGGGTGGGAGGGGGTCCCCAGTTAAAATATGATTATTTTGGGGGTCGCGGCCTGAAAAGGTTGAGAACCACTGCATTAAAGGAGTCCCGCAGCCACCCCGCAATTCAGCAATTAAGCACTCGCCTCGGAATCTTCTAGTAGGCCTAGGATAAGGACAATGATTAGCTTGGATCATGCTATAATCACTTTGGATGAGGAGAATTTGGAATGGATGCTCCAACTTCATCTAATCCAACGTCATTCAAACCTGGACATACACACATAATGTAGGGGTAATTATGGTATAACTGTGTTTGTTTCTGTCTAATGAAAACATATTATTTCTAATTACAAACACATTATTTCTTATTATGGCTTTATTCCGTCTTATTCTGTACTGTAGGGTGGGACCGTCTCTGTCTAGCTGTGTCTCTGTCTCTCTCCGTCTGTCTCCGTCTGTCTCTCTTCAATTGTGTCTGTCTTCTCTCTACTGTATGTATCCATGCATCTCTCCTTCTCTTTCTGTGTGTGTGTGTGTGTGTGTGTGTGTGTGTGTGTGTGTGCGTGCGTGCGTGCGTGCGTGCGTGCGTGTGTGCGTGCGTGCGTGCGTGCGTGTGTGTGTGTGTGTCCTCCTCTCTCTCTCTCTCTCTCTCTCTGTCTCTCTCTCTCTCTCTCTCTCTCTCTCTCTCTGTCTCTCATCATGTGAGACGATCTTCGTGTTAGTCGTAATTACCAGTCGGTGTAAATATGCTGCAATCTGCTCCCCCTAGACCATATTCATATTTCATCTACTGTACATCCGGTCCAAATTGAGGTTCTAGGATTGCTGCCTCTGAACAACACCAAAGCATTAATGACCTCTTTCAGGCATTCCGTCGTTTCATCATAGACATACAGCTAAAGGTCAGCTCTCCAGTGTGGGAATGCAAGCTATATTGAGTGATTACGGTACATGTTAATTCAAGTCCTCTATACAATTCTCCTGTTGATGAAAACATGCTTGATTTGAACAGCTGTCAACGTGGAGCGAGATTGCAGATGTTTACAGGCACATTTCATGTCATGATAATTGCCGTTATGGAACATCATTGGTATTCGTCCGGAACAAATTTATGATAATAACTGTGGCATGAAAGCTGGAACCTGCACGTGTTATGTCCTACCACATATCAACCACTCATCCATCGCTTGCTGTCCAGCGGAGATACTGGGCTTTTACGCTTCATTCAGTACTACTAGTCAAATCAACACAAATAAAAGTATAGTTAATTTGGTCAAGGTTAAGGTTTGAATTTGAGTTGGGCAAATAGGGCATACAGTATGTTGGTTTCATGTCAAAGCTCAGCTAAAAAGATGCAGTATTTAATAAAAAATAAATCTACACATTTGTTGTGAGATCAGGCTTTTCAATTAGCCTATTAGTAACTGTTCAGCTAGTAAAGTACGCTTTAAGTCAAAAAGGATCATGACATTTCTAAATTTGAGTGGACAAAAACAAACAGCAATTAATACAATAATAGCACAGGCTGTAGACTTTAATTTTTCAACCGACAGTTTCACTCAGGTGCCAATGTCTGCATCCTTGGCAGCGTGTAAAATAGCAGTGTGCTTTAACAGTTTAATGTTTAGTTCATGGGTATTAACCAGGCTTATCCCCGCTGAGTCTGATGAGCTCCTTATCCCTTTACCCGCCCGCCCAATGACTTTTTTTTATTTGGAGGGCAATTCCCCCATCAAGACCCGTGAAGAAGCCAAACCACTAGCAACACAACACTATCAAACACTAACAAATGGCTTCAGCTGCAACCGAGATGGGAACTCAACGGGGTTCGAGCTACACCCATGAAGGTGGCTAATGCTTTATATCGTCGTTGTCGGGCGGAAACCTCGTAACTCCAAGTTTAAAATGTGTACGTTTTTTCGCAAAGTAAAGCCCTGCTTCACCGTACAAGGCCGTCGCACAAAAGTAGTGAAAACAGCCGATCTACAAGCACACAACGCCTCGCGGTGCGTGGCGTGTGCTTGTAGATCGGCTGTTTTCACTATAGTTTAAATGATTTTTAAAATGAAAAAACGAACGATTTTGGACATACAAGGTTTCCACCCGACGACGACGATATCATTTCCAGTTCGGCATGTGAGCAAATGGCCTTAACACACGGGTGACTAACCGGTCATTTTGAGATCGCAAAGTGCAATAACTCTCCCTGTGAAGGTCTCAGAAATTTCCCCTTCCATGACTTTTCCTAAATACTCAAGACATATGTTCTCGTTTTTTTCCCCCTTCTGAAACGTTTCCTAAGTATGAAATTATATACGATTATACCACTCAGACTGCATTTATCAGTCAAATTGACAGGTAAATTCTCTCCCTTTTTTGCCCAGGAGAGCAACACCTCCTCCCCTGCTGCCAGCGGGGGTTCTATTGTCAATAGAACAACAGACAATAGAACCCCGCTGGCAGCAGGAGGTATTGCTCTCTAGGGTTGGGACTCGTTAGGATTTTAACGATTCCGAGTCCTTAGCGATTCCCTCTTAACGATTCCGGTTCCTAACGGTTCTCTTAACGGTTCCAATATATATATATTTTTTCATATTTTCCTATAGAAAAATAAAACATGAACGATTGAGACCATTTAACTCATTTAGTGCCACCCCTTTCACCACTAGAGGGCGCCCAGTGGCCAGAGAAAATCCCATAGAGATATGCTGGTATATGCAGAAGCCCTGCAGCCATGACTTGCCTGAACACTTTCCTTTGTGCATGACTGCATGTACAGGAAGAGGATGAAGTTAGCTTGAAGTTAGCTATTGGCTACCAAGCATTTTAGAAGCCTTATTTTCGTCAACTTAGCCATGATTAAACCTTGCACACCTCATGCATGGGAAAAAAACAGAGAAGAATGAGCTCTGAAAAATTCAATGCAATCCAGAGTGGATATGTGCAGTTTGTTCACAGCTTTCAAACAAAAAAATCCGATTGGAAATCCGTTCAGGCATTCTTGAGATAATCGCCCTTATGTTTTACATGTAATGTAAACAAAAATGGCTGCCCTGTATGTTAGATGGGGTTGTATGGGGGTGGAACATGCAAAATCGCGATTGAAATCATGTTCACCAGATTTGATGGGGTCCAAAAAAAAAAAAAAAAAATTCAAAAAAAAATTTTTCAAAAAAAAAAAAAAAAATTTTTTTTTTTTTTTTTTTTTTTTTTTTATATCCCGAACTTGTTCGGGATAGGCACCCTGTGATACGATCATATATCCCGAACTAATTCGGGATAGGCACTCAATGAGTTAACAGTAGTTGTTTACATAAGCCTAATGGGCGTTCAAATAAATAATAATTTAGGTATAGTTGTTGTAATACAAATTTATATTGTAATATAATCACAGTTAAGGGTCAATTTGTTTCTTACCAATAGGGCTACTTTTGTGTAATTGAAAATGTAGATATATTCATGTGGTGTGTGGTGTGGTGTGGTGTGGTACTAAAGCTGCAGTGGAAAAGGGGCTATTGTGAAGTCAGGTTTCTAAACATCGCGCCCATCTGTATGTTTAAGGCTTTAAGCGTTGGTTAAAATAGCTGATCTACAAGCTCACGTTGTCTTGTGGATGCGACGCGTTGTGAGCTTGCAGATCAGCTATTTTCGGCATGCAACACAGCGAAGTAGTCAGGCTTTACTTGCGTTGCAACTTGCAAAGACGTAACAACGAAGAAGAGAAGCACCCAGGCAGACGGCACAGAGGAGCGCCTCAGTCCGCTCACATATCAACTTTCGCGAGGTCTTCTGCAGCTGCGGGTGTTATTTGGAGCATAATGTGAAATGTGAATGAAAAGAAAGATGCGAGGACAGAAGACCGCGGACCGAACGAGCGAACGAGCCTACGAGCGCCGCTCATGGACGTCAGAATGAACACGCTTCCAGTGAGCTGAAGTACAGCCAAACTTTGGAAGACTTCTGTCTCTTCGGCACCATGCTGTTTGTTTATCACGCTGCTTGTTGGTGTATTCAGTTGTCGTCGCTCTCACTCGCGCTGCTCAGTGACGCGGACATTCCCAGCATTCTTTCTGTAGAGGTGGCCTGACGTCACCACAGCTGCTTGCAATGGAATGCACATTAAATGCGCGCTGATGAGACCCGTTAAGAGAATCGGACCGGCAAAAATGATTGACCCGGTTCTGGACCCGCTATCATGGAACCGGGTCCTAAAAAGAACCGGTTTCGGGTGGGCAAAAAGGGAGAGCATTTACCTGTCAATTTGACTGATAAAGCAGTCAGAGTGGAAGTGCTTTTTTTTCAGTCACCCGAGTGTTAAAGACCCCTCACTGCTAGTGTTTACTGTAGCCCGATGTCGGTGCGATAAAAATAGCAATATAAGCTCATAAAATGTGCCACGTCTCATCTGTGAAGCATTGTCAGCTTATAGATCTATTTCTTTGGCGCGCGGCACCATCATAGGGCTGAGCGTAATTTGGGCATTAGTCTACAGCGAATTCAGCCGTGACTCATCCGAGAACACTGGTATTTATGGACTGACATTGAGGCTTCGTGTGATTAGGTAATTGCACATCAGATGGGTCTCTTCCCCCAGAAGAGAACATTTCTTGCATCCACTTGCAAAGCAGCACTGATAAGCATTTGTCCGGTGTGATTATGTGTGCAAGTGGCACACTGACATTCTCACCTTCAACCACATTTCCGAGTGCTACACCCAAAGTTTCACATCAATCCTCCTCTGAATAGCACGGCCAGGATATTTCAATTGCACTCAGTTTCAAAGGAGAGAGAGAGAGAGAGAGAGAGAGAGAGAGGGAGAGGGAGAGGGAGAGGGAGAGAGGGAGGGAGGGAGAGAGAATGCCATTCTACTTTATATGCTAAACATTTAGTTTAGCTAGTAAGAATGCCTTATCTATATGCAAATTATAAGTTATCAACTTCAATAACTGTTGCATGAGGTGTCTCTAAACATGCTATTGCCTTCATTTGTCAGCCTGCCACGGTGGCCCAGTTTTTTTAATGCAGAGCGCTCAATCTTGAGAGAGGTGGCAGAAAACACAACAAATGGGTGGAAGAAATGGGAGCGGGTAGTTAAGAGCATAGCATTTCGGCGACGATAATGACTCCTGTTTGTGTTTCCCACTCCGTCTTTATAGAGAGTGATAAAACAACTAGTCAAGATCAACTGAAAAACACCCCTGTAAAGCTAATTGAAGCAATGTCCCCTTTCTATAAAGATAATTATACTCTCTTTCAATGGAAGGAATGAAAGGCAGAACATTTCCTTGAGAAAACTGTGCACTATAGCCCACTATTGTTTGGCGACAAATGACACAAAATAAAATGGCTGACATAATTTAATAATAATGGCTGACATTCTCTTTTCAGTGTCGTAGCCCCAACTCATCTTGTACAGACGTCATTATCTCCTGGGCTCCGGGGCAAATCTCATCACAAGTGAATTTTTACTCCAAATAGACAATGGCATCACCGAGGCTGGGGGGAAAATATTACTTCCATCATATTTAGACTGAAATGGCATTGTCAAGTTGAAGAACTGGCAGACATCGGTGTACCCGATTGAGAGTTTCTAGATTGGAGAAGTGAGTTTGTATTCTTTGGAACCAGCGAGTTTCCTTAGAAAGAAAGAGGTGCTCGGATGGCGCAGTGGTAAAATGTCTGCTCAGGCTTTGGGTTTGAATTCGACGTGGTGCATCGGGCTTTGTCGAGTGCCTATACAAACACGATTGGGCCTTGTTCGGGGAGGGAGTCCGGGCGGGGAGGACTGCACATAATGTTAGGCGCCGGTCACACGTCGTTTTCTAGTGAAAACAGCTAAATAAAATGTCAGATATGCCGCCCGTTTAGACGACCACAGCGTTTTCAGGGGTTGAAAACGCAACAAAGTGTAACCACCTTCCAGAGTGGAAGTCTTTGAAAACGCTCCGCCCCACGTCTCCATGTAAACGGGAAAAACGGAGCAAATGACAATGTGTGGGGTAGGGTGGAAGTGTGTGATTGCTATATCTGGCAGTGCGTCACCGCCATCTAGCGTCATGCAATACACACTACAGCGTTTTCACTGTTGAGTGTCCGACTGTCCGTCTAAACACAGAATAGAAAGTGAGAACGTAACATATGAACGTTATATGAGATACTTCAATGGTTTCCAGTGGAAATAAGCTTAGTCTTTTCATGAATCTCCTTTTAGTAGACCTTGTACCAGTGAACTGTACCGTCATGAAACTGTACCTTTTCCTATGCAAACTTCTAATAAAGTCTTCAATCAATCAATCAAACAGGACTTCGCCGTTTTCTCTAGAGACCGTCGTTGACTAAACGTGGCCTATACAGGCTGGGGAGGCACCTATCAGCTAGGGAGTGTTAGGCGGGAGGAGTAGTAGGACGGAGGCTCTGTCTACATCCTCCCGGTGGGTGCTCCTTATAACATAATGTATTAATTTGAATTTGTTTGGAATAAGAATTTGAAGGTTTTCAGAAACCTTAGGTTAGAATGTGATTTTAGAATCAGACTTAGGTCTAAATGGGTTAAAAGGCTAAAATACAGATAAGAAAGAATTATTGTGACCGCAGGTCACAGTTATTGTGAAAACCTGCAGCAATTGTGTCACACGTTACTCTTGCCTGTCACACTGCCTGTAATGCTTGCCTGTAACACCACACACACACACACACACACACACACACACACACACACACACACACACACACACACACACGCGCACACACGCACACGCACACACACACACACACACACACACACACACACACACACACACACACACTCTGTCTCGTTTGCGCTGCTCCACTGCACTGATTGCACTCAGCTGCGACCCCTGCCTGGGTTCTGAGTCAATACAGCCCTAGTCTCTGTGTATGTGTGTGTATATTGCCAGATTTACACTGATTGTTTTTTTTTATTCTATTGTTTCCCCGCGATCTGCGGTCACTTCTCGCCCTTAAGGCGTTTTACTTGTGACTGAATTGGGTAGAACTAGGGGGCAGAAAAGAAATGCCATGCCAAAAACCATGCATGCAAACTTTTAATGATATCAGCTACGGTGGGGAATTCACTTGGACCAGGAGATGTCTTAATATGTCTTATTCTTCACAGTCGTTTCCTTTGCTTAAAACTTCAGTCACGTCCCGGTTTGGAGTGGAGTGGAGTGGTCAGTCAGCCTCAGAGGTTTGGAGTGGAGTGGAGTGGAGTGGAGTGGAGTGGTCAGTCAGCCTCAGAGCGGGGGAGTTGATCATCGCCTACATGAAGAAGGAGAGTCTGCCTGCCTCTTCCTCCCTCCATCTGCCCAAAAGAAAGCAAATCCATCAAGGCAAAGTGTCATAACGGTCCCAGGAGGGCACGGAGACATCATCCCCCCTTCTCCGCTCTCCCTCTCTCTCTCTCTTTCTCCCTCTCTCTCTCGCTCTCTCAGGACGATAGAGCGATAAGCGATATTATCGTTTATCGTGATAAAAAACACTCATGATAATCGTATTGTGAAGATTTAATTAGAGTGAGTTATAGAGTGAGTTCCGCCGCATATTTCTGCCGCAGACAGTTGGCATTTTCCGCCGCAGACAGTAGAAAGGCAGAGCCCTTAGCCAATGAGGTGGCATGATTGTATTTGAGTTCCGTCGCAGACAGTACAAAGGCAGGGCCCTTAGCCAATGAGGTGTAATTGAGGTGTGGAAAATCTGGGAGTGGTGTTAGCTGGGGTATTGGTTGAGCTTCACATGACAGTTAACACGTCACCTTTGGGGGGAAATATATAATGAGTTCTGCCGTATATTTTTTGCCACATATTCCTAATATGTCGATATGATATGATGTCACAATGACATCAAACAAGAGTTTAAAATAAGTACGAGCTTGTAGATCTGCTATTTTTTTGGCAAATGTTCCGCCCCAGGATAATGGATTTTGCTTATCGCGATAATATTGTAAATCGTGATTTCCTTTGTCACAATAATCGTGATATGAAATTTTCATATCGTCCCATCCCTTCTCTCTCTCTCTCTCTCTGAATGTTTGACAGTAGCATGAATCTAATACACTTTTAGGCAAAACTGAGATTGAGCAAATCCAACAAGGACGATTTCTAGTCCTCAGAATCCCTTATCTGGTCCTCTCCCGTCGGCAGGCGGGAGCCTGTCTGCCGCGCGTCCCCTCTCATCCTCCGTGGCAACAAAAACAACACGCTTATCTCCCATTTCGGCATACCTTCCCTCTCCATTCAAATCACTGAGCCACTCTACACTTAACCGCCTATTGAAGGGATTCTGTACAAAATGTGTTTTCTGAAAGAAGAGAGAGAGAGAGAAAAAATAAACATTTTAAAAGAAATCTCCCCAATAGTTCAATACTCTGAGCGACGGTGTCCTTAAAAGCTACTAACTTCAAATAGTTAATAAATACAACTAAACTTTGTCTTCAAATATAGCTAATAAATAATCTATAGCTCACTTTTGGTGGGGTGCAATCTTTTTATGAGCTTAGTCAGCAATTTTCCAGACTTACCAGACAGAGTTTTGCTAGAGAGCCTTGCAGAAACGTAAAGGCACCTCAAATCTAGCCTCGTAAACCAGACTGTCCCGGAGGAGTCTAGTTTACTATAGGCTACCTCTCAAATCCAGAAGAAAAAAGAAAAACATCAATAGTGCGAGAATAATTAATACTTGAAAGAATCGCTATATATTTTCAACAATACGTTTGTTACAGTTAAACTTTGCCTTCTGCTAGTTTCATTATCAAAGCCAGCATTTATCAGGGGATTGGGGAATTCTGAGTCACAAAACAAAGGGAAAATGTGTTATGCACTGTAATTGACTATATGCAGTGGTGGATTTATTTTTAATTTTTTACTTTAAAGTAAAAGAAGTATCAATAGGCCTACTACAATATAGCCGGAATCAAAATGTACTTGAGTAAAATACAAATGTATTGGTATAAAATGTACTTACGTTTAAAGTACTCATTGCAGAATGTCCCATTTCAAACATACTGTACAATACATATACTTCAGTAAAGTAAAGAAATACTTAAAAATGGTAGCCTACTTAATTAGCTATGAGTAAACGTACTTAGTTACTTTACACCACTCTTTGTACAATGGTGTCGTGAATATCCAATCTACAAGCTGCACGAGTCGTGAGCTTGTAGATCGGATAAGTTAGCCTAACCCTCAATCCGACGAAGCATAAATCAGGCATAACCTGTTTTCATCACAACAGACACACACGTGTGCACACACACACACAGACACACACACACACACACACACACGCACACACACACACACACGCACGCACGCACGCACGCACGCACACGGTAGCTAAGTTGTGCATTAGCGTCCATATGTCGAACATTGTTGTGCAACAAAAATAGACGGGGTAAGCGTTATCTGGCGGACAAGAGGCCCTAGGGGAACAGAAAGCGTGGTGAATTATCTGTTGTTTTGTGGCTTTTTACAAAAAAGAAAACTGAAGCTTGTGAGATTGTAACAGGAACAGCTTTTGTGGCGTACAATAAAGGAAGTGAGGAATGCTACCAGTAACACCTTGCTAATTACACTCCCTGAGGAGGATAACGTCACTGTCGGGCAGAAACCTCGGATCTCCAAGTTTCAAGTTTGTAAATTTTTTCGCAAGGTAAAGCCCTGCTTCATCATACAAGGCCGTTGCACAAAAGTAGTGAAAACAGCAGATCTACAAGCACACAACGCCTCGCACTGCGAGGCATTGTGTGCTTGTAGATCGGCTGTTTTCACTAGTTTAAATCATTTTTAAAATAAAAAATGCGAAACTAACGGTTTTGGACATACAAGGTTTTCACCCGACAACGACGATAGGTCATTAAAACTAGAGAGAGTGTGAACCGTTCAACGCGAGCGAGAGCGCGACGCGACCCCGATCTGTCAGAAGATTCGGGGTCGTGTTCAGGTTAGGGATGGGACGATAAGCGATATTATCGTGTATCGTGATAAAAAAAAAACACTCACGATTATCGTATCGTGGAGATTTAATTTATCGTGATATCGTCCTCCGTCATGCACTGGGATCAATTCAACTTGTATTTGCCGAGCTGCATTATGCGGTACCACTTAAACCCTCTATAATTGGTAAAAGGTACTATAATGTCTTTTTTTCAGTTTCAGTATCAAATGTCTCGGGTTGCGACGCGTTTTGAGCTTGTAGATCGGCAATATTTTGGCAAATGTTCCGCCCCAGGATATTGGATTTTGATTATCGCGAAAATATCGTAAATCGCGATTTCTTTTGTCACAATAATCACGATACGACATTTTCATATCGTCCCATCCCTAGTTCAGGTTCATTTTTCTAAATGAAGACATCAGGCTCTCTGTGTAATTCTTATAGGCTGATTAAATGTTAGGCTACGCTTGTTTCTTTTTTGACAGCACATCCATACCTAGAATACAATATTTGTTTGAACTGCTCTGTGATTCCGAGCACTATTCAATAACTCTATTTTCTTTTCTTGTGTCAATGATGAGAATACTTTCAGCCCACTTTCACACACCGCCAAGATTAGAAAAAAAAAAATCATTCAACGCGCGTTTGCGTACGTGGGACGAGAACGGAGAAGTGAGATGCAGGCTGTGTTATTTTTATTGCTTTTCTGATCTAAATAGATGAATTCCAAATGAACAACAGGCTCAGGTATAGGAACTTTGTGTCCACGGTTCTGGCTCATGGACATTAGTTCAAGGCCATGAATACCTGCAGACACCTCTATCCATCCATCCATCCATCCATCCATCTTCAACCGCTTATCCGGAGTCGGGTCGCGGGGGTAACAGTTCCAACTGTGACCTCCAGATTTCCTTATCCCGAGCAACTTCCTCCACCCCCTCTGGGAGTATACCGAGGCGTTCCCAAGCCAGTTTGGAGATATAACCCCTCCATCTGGTCTTTGGTCTGCCACGGGGTCTCCTCCCAGTGGGACACGCATCGAGGACCTTCCTAGGAAGGCACTCGGGGGGCATCCGTACTAGATGCCCGAACCACTTAAGCTGACTCCTTTTCAAGTGTAGGAGCAGCGGTTCTACTCCAAGTCTCTCTCGGGTGACTGAACTTCTCACCCTATAAGGGAGATACCAGCCACCCGTCTGAGGAAAGCCATTTCGGCCGCTTGCACCCGCAACCTTATACTTTCGGTCATGACCCACACTTCATGACCATAGGTGAGAGTAGGAACGAAGATTGCTCGGTAGACAGAGAGCTTTGTCTTCCTGCTCAACTATTTTTTTTTTCACCACAGTGCGATTTAGCGACTGCAAAACCGCTCCTGCTGCTCCGATTCTCCGGCTGAACCAGTGAAAGTCCAAATGTGTGGTATTGGAATCAGGATCAACTTTATTGTCACGTCAAATGAGTGGTTTACTATGTTAGGTATGGGACGATATGACAATTTCATGTAACAATTATTCTGACCAAAGAAATTGCAATTTATGATATTAACGCGATAATCAAAATATCCCCAACATCATATCCTGGGGTGGAACTTTTGCCAAAAAAATAGCTTGTAGATCGGCTATTTTTTGGCTAAGAGATTTGGCAGAGTGAAAAAAAGACTTATTTCCAGGTCCGTTTTACCAATAGGTTATAGAGGGTTTAAATGGTACCGGATATGCAGCTCGCCAAATACAAAGTGCATTGATCCCTGTGCATGACGGAGAAAGGAGAACAATTTCACAATACATTTAAATCCGCACAATACGATTATTGTGAGAATTTTTATCACGATTAACGATAATAACGATTATCGTCCCATTCCTAGACTGTGGAAGAGTAGAAGTCACGGGCATAAAGAAGTGCGAGCTAAATAGGCCTATGTCATCACTGTCAGGCAGAAACCTTGTAACTCCAGATTTGTAAGTTTTTTCATAAGGTAAAGCCCTGCTTCATCACACAAGGCCGTTGCACGAAAGTAGTGAAAACAGCAGATCTACAAGCACACAACGCCGAGGCGTTGTGTGCTTGTAGTTTGGCTGTTTTCACTAGTTTAACATTTTTACATGAAAAAAATAAAAATCCAAAATACAAACCGAACGGTCTCCCCGACAACATTGAGAGGATGGAAGATAGAGGTAGAGTGAGAGCAGGAGAGAAAAGAAAAGCAGGATAGAAGCAGGTCAACACTCTGCGGAGCTCAAGACCCTGATGATGCTAGAGTAGGGTGTGGAGACTGGAGAGGGCAGCGATTCAGGAGTACCCAGTTGGTGTCGGCTATTAGTCTGCACTCTCGCATTGCAGCAAAACAGGTGAAAAATCCAAATCAAACATTGTCGTCGCTGTTGGGCAGAAAACTCCATATTTCACCATATTTCAACTTTTGACGTTTTTCTTAAATTAGAACCCTAGTTTATACATGCAAGAAGGTAGGGAAAATAGCCGAGCTCGCAACGATGCGATGCGAGGCTTTATGAGCTTTCTCACCATTTTACATTTTTTTTTTTTTTTTTTTTTTTTTATAAGAATAGGAAGGAATGCTTTTGCACATGCAAGGTTTCCACAAGACAGCACTGACATAATATACATATCTAATTATCTATACAGATAGCATGTGTAATAGCAGTTATACACAAGATGTTTAGAGCCTTCGCATATCATATGAAGGTGTCTACATGTAGTATTAACACATCGGGTGCCCACGTGGTGTCTACGCGTCAATCTCTTTGATCTTTACGAGTGCCCAACGACGCGTTTGGCGCGTTGTACAGTAAACTATACTGTACTGTAGCTACTGTACTTGGCTACCGCGGTGATGAAACAACTCGCAATTACGTCACCCGGATGTGCTGTGTGGCTCGTTGACTTCCTGTTTACCGGCTGCACAAAAGTGCTGTTTTCTCCGGATTCTCTTCCTTTTTTCATTTTTTTCTCAAAACGGCAGCCTCTTCTACATGCCGTAACACAAACACTGTGGCTTAGAAATGATAAAAAACGGTCCTGACTGAAAGAAAAGATTTTCGCGAAATAAACAGGACATACTCGGATTACATTTACTCGGATTACTTTTCTCGCCAGTACTCTCGCCGGTAGGTAAAATGACGCGTTGCCATGGGCACCAGCAAATAAGACGTCAGAGATCACGTGGGCATCCGATGTGTTAAGTATCAAGCAATTGGAACACTCAAATTTAGTAAAAGTACCTCAAAATTGTAGCCTACTTAAAGGACCACTTCACTCACTCAACCTATATATTCAAATAATTGGTCCTCACTTATGCTCATTATAAAATGGCACCGTTTTTGTCTGCTCGGTCTGTGTCTCACTCAGAGGAGGTTCAGAAACCCGCCTATCAGTGACATCGTCGACGGGGAATCCAAGCTAATAGAAACTGCAGGCTTTCAATTCCTGGACTAAGGATAATATAATACTATGCTAATATAATCCATTGTTCTCCCATTCATAAAAATATATATATGTAGGCCATATATATATACTTACTTACTTACTATATATATATAGGCTATATAAATCTTTGAAATGATCAAACCCGCCTTCTGAAGACCTCACTGGTAGGCGGGTTTGAACTGAACTGTCCACAGCCCTCCTCTGAGACACAGGCCGAAAAGGATCTCTTTTTACGAGCATTTGTTATAGAGTAGGACTAGGCTATGTTGAAAATGGCTGAAGTCCAATACTTGAGTAAAGGTACTTATAGTCACTATTCACCACTGTCTTTTTATCGCCAGGGGTGAGATGCCGCGAGAGTGCACAGGATCGTCGTTCCCTTTCTTTTCAAGCTGCACGCACGTGCGACTCACATGCACATGCGTGCATGCGCGTGCACGCACGCCGTCAAGATATGTTGACGTGGCGGTCAACACTTCAATCACCCTACCCTACCTGGCTGCTTTGCATAATAATACTCTCGGCAGTCTCGGGCATTTCTCACCTGACACCTACTGTACGTCCTCACAGCAGGACGTTCACCTATAGTGTTCTGCTGCGGCTTTAGTTTTACCTGATCGTCCGAGCTCTTTTAGTCAGCCCCATTACACAACAAATGGGGCTGCTGCTGCGCATGGGGAACACATGGAGTTCTAACACTATGGACCAGAGTTAGGGCAACAGCAGGAAATACAAGGACAACAATAAATAAAATGCTTTTTATTAAACAAATACGGAAGATACGAGTGATTCTGGTTGAGGAGCGGCACGTATTCTGGCACGGTATTCTGACCGTTTCAGGGCTAGTGTGTGTGGGTGAGTCTATGTAAAGGTATTTAGGTACCCTAACCTATATTTTTTATTTCATAATAAAGTAAAATTAATTAATTGAACTAAAATAAAAGCAACAAATTAACAATGTAACTAAATAAGAAATATAATTAGACTACATTAAAAAAAAAGGTTTTCCATCATGTGTTGAATATACACGAACGAACGGCAGGATGCGCGCACACATGGCATGCGCGTGCGCGTGCATGTGACGTGCACGTGACGTCATGAAAATAGCGTAGGCCTACCCAGAGCCTTCTACCTACGGAGAGTTGCGTCACTCCCGTTCACTTCATGGGGCCAGGTCTTCTACGCACACATCTATTGGCGTATAGTGACAAACGGCGAACCGGAAGTTTACAAAATGCATTGAAGTCTATGAGGTGTAAAGTGACAATGAACCAGCGCTGTTTCTGACCCCGCAGTGGCAGGACTCTCTCATTAGAAGACTCTGGGCCTACCTCTACTTCAAAAATCCACTTCACACCACTGTCTTATTGCTCTGTCTCATGTCTCTACGTCTGTCTGATTTGGGCGTCCACTCCGTCAGTCCTTCCATCTGTCTGTACGACGTGACCATTAAGACTGGGCCAGTGGAGCCCGTCGTCCTGCTGCCACCGCGCCCGCCGTCTCTTCAGCGCACCGCGGCGAAGCTCGCTGGCCTGGAGCCGTTAACAAGCTGTGTGCTCAGACAGTTCCAACGCTACAAATGGAGCTGTAGCAGCGCGCCAACACACAGCTCAGCTCAGCTGAGCTGAGCCTGCCTGGCTGGCTGGCTGGCTGGCTGCTGCCGGTGAATCATAGACATGGGTGTCGCACCAAATTCTGGGCCCTGGGTACAAGGATTCACTGCGGGCTTTAATGCTTTAAACTATTGAAAAACAGCAGATATACAAGCTCACAGCGCGGCACCGAGTGCCGCGCTGCGAGCTTGTAGATCTGCTATTTTTGAAAAATCGTGAAAACTTGACTGCAAGTCTTTGAATATTGGGAAAAAACCTATGTTTCTATATGTCAGTGGTGCTTAAACTTTTCATGTCAAGGACCCCCAAAATGATATGTATTTGGCCACGGACCCCCATCTCAAAATTAGTTCCAGGGACCCCCCAGAAGCAAAATTTGAGTTCCAAATTTTTCGCTTAAAAAATACATAATATTCCAAATTTGCACACATTTTCACGACCTTTAAAAAATAGCAGATCTACAAGCTGAAAAATAGCAGATATACAAGCTCACAGCGCGGCACTGAGCTTGTATATCTGCTATTTTTCAATAGCTAAAATATAAAATAATGAAGGCCCCTCCACCTTGGGCCCTACTAGTAGTAACTCAGTCCCACTTCCCCCCCTTGTGACGCTCCTGATCATAGACATGGGGGGACTGAGGGAGGGATGGGGGGAGGTGGGGAGGGGCGCTAGGCTGAAGCCAAGGTTGGCAGTGACTTCAGATTACTTACAGTATAGCGTTGCTGTCGGACACAGGCCTTCTATCTCCGTATTTCAGCCTTTTATGTTCGTTTTTTTTTTCTTGCCCAAAGATATATAAAGAAATCTATCTGGAGCCACAACATATGTTTGTTTGCTTAATTTATTTCATCATACAAGGCCGTTGCACAAAAGTAGTGAAAACAGAAGATCTGTCTTTTCTGGTCTTTCTTATTGTAAGTATACCAGTAAGCCAGCGTTGGTGGTGAAAGCAAACACATTGTACATCTTTATGGTACTGTAATGCCTCAGGTGCCTTGCCTGGCTGCCACCCACCAACAGGGGGTGGTGTTGTGCGGACTGATTTATCAGGCTCTCAGTGTTAAGACATACATTATTAGATTTGACATTATCATTGACATCTTGAGTGAGATTCGAACTTATGACCTCCGGTGCTTGAATCCTGCCCTGATCCTCTGCGCCACAGCTCCTGGATGGGTTTTTGGTCCTATTTGACATTTTATAGGATCCAATGGGATTTCCCCTACAAAATCCTATTGGATTTTTTCTTATAGGATTATTATCCTATAAGAAAATATCCAATAGGATCTGTTCCAAAACTGTAAAGGATTCTTATAGGATTCTTAATGGGATTTTCTAAAGGATTTTTCTATCCTATTGGATTTTTTTCTTATAGGATTATTATCCTATAAGAAAATATCCAATAGGATCTGTTCCAAAACTGTAAAGGATTCTTATAGGATTCTTAATGGGATTTTCTAAAGGATTTTTCTATCAGAAATCCTACAGTTCCAATAAAATCCTATTGGAACTTTGAAAAATCCTATTGGATTTCCAAAGTTCGATATAACCCTATAGGATCCTATTGGAACTTTGCAAAATCCTATCGGATTTTCTAAAGTGCCGATAGAATCCTATAGGACTGTATTGGAAATTTGTAAAAACCAATATGATCCTATAGGATTTTCAAAATCCAATAGAATCCTATTGGAAATTTCAAAGATCCTATAGGATTTTTTGACTAGGGGGTCAGTGGTGTTCAGGGGTGTCGCACCAAATTCTGGGCCCTGGGTACAAGCATTCACTGCGGGCCCCCCATGCATGTTCTTCATAGGGGGAGGGGGTTTAACCCATTTAGACTGGGAACGCAAATTTTGCACACACGTTCCTTGGCTGCCAAACTACAACCTCCAAGGACCCCCGGAGCTCCAGGGACCCCCAGGTCCCTGGGGGACCCCCAGATGTAAAAAAATGACCAAATGCGCAAACATGACCAAATGACCACCCCAACGGGGCTGCTCACGGGGAATTCCCGGGGACCACCGACTCCTGGTGCTCCAGAACGGATGCAAAAGTGGTGGCGCCCCCAGTGGAGGACCCCCTACACTGCAGCTCACATAAAATGCCGTAACTCGGGCTAGGAGCGACCGGGACAGCCGGGGCCGGTACCTATTCGTCCGCCAAGACAACGCGGAGACCCCACCCCTCAATTCTCACATGGCCCTCTTCTAGCGCCACCTTCAGGCCGATTTTTAAAACACATTTTTGGACACTGCTCCTACAGTTTTTGCCCTAAAATCACGCAAATCGCTACACAGTATGTCTACACTCATCCCATCAACATGAATCTGTCCCATATAGCGCCACCTTCAGGCCGATTTTTAAAAACACATTTTTGGACACTGCTCCTACAGATTTTGCCCTAAAATCACGAAAATCACTACACAGTATGTCTAAACTCATGTCATCAACATGGATAAGGAAGATTTTGGAAAAACACATTTTTGCCCTATTTGTGGAGATAAGCGACCGTAGGTAGCTTATCTCCCGATTAGGGAGTCTTACTGGTCTAATGTAAATAGTTAAATGAATGTGAATTGTATAGCTAATTAAATTACCAAGGCCCCCCCATATAATATTTAATTAATGCTTGTAATGCAAGTATGTATAATGTGCAAATGAACTCGACTATAAATCTATGCATGGGTGCTTTTCAAGCAGCAAAAAGCACTACATTTCACAGTTTCTTGATGTATGGTCCAGGGCCAACAAGGGGTCCAAATGGACCCTTATGGGTCCGTAACTCTGAGAGTGAAATGGAACCAATAGACCCTTATGAGTCTGTAACTCTGAGTGCACAAATAGGGTTGTGACAATTACATAATCATCTAATCGCAATTATTTGACATAATCACGTTTATTTTTCATAATCGTCATAACCGTTTCCATGTTGAAACATTTTCATTTTTCATATATATTTTTTTAAGTAAAAAATTGTGGAAATAGCAGATCTACAAGCCTGTAGATCGGCTATTTCCACTATCAATGTTCTTTTTTAAGTATAAAGTTGTCAAATATGTCAGTAATGTCTTTGTATATTTAGGTTATGTGTCATATCTACCATGTGCAACTTCAAAGCCAAAAAGCCAAACAGGAATGTCATTGTCAACGACAAAAACACAATTAAATCGTTAATCGCAATTATTTGAGCGACAATTAATCGTCATGTAAAATGTCATAATCATGACAGCCCTATGCACAAATGGAACCAAATGGATCCCTATGGGTCCGTAACTCTGAGAGTCTAGAAATGGAACCATATATGGAACCACATACTCCTTACGTGAAATAGCGAAAATCACTGCGACCTTGTAGATCGCCCGTATACGCTCAGCGTATCATACGCTCTTCATTAGCATCAATGGAGTCTATCTACCAACTGTAAGGCCTCCAGACCTCATCCTCCCCAACCAGGAACAGCTTTCTCTTCTGAGTTATTGTTTTGTTGAACTCTTAACCCCAGTGATAGAACTCCAGACCTGTTTCTATACCAACTGGGGGGCGTGGCGCGCGTCTGTCGGTGTGTACCGTGAAGGTTGTGCATGGGTGTTAATAAACACTGCATTCCAGCGCCATGTGGATCATGACATCCACGGCGCTCCTCGGCACAGAGCTGCCTATATATGCGGTTGACGACTTTCTGATCTTGATGCATTTCCCAGAAGCCCCCCCCCCCCCCCCCCCCCCCCCCCGGCCCCCGGCCCCTGGCCCCAAGCTCACAGCGCGGCACCGAGTGCCGCGCTGCGAGCTTGTAGATCTGCTATTTTTGAAAAATCGATTCTTCTCTGTCTTTTGAATCCTTCTAAGATTTTTTTGAAAAATACCCGATGTTTCTATGTCAGCAATCTGGACAGCCATCGTCAAAGAAAAGGTCCTTTTCACTTAACTGGAGCTCAGTTAGTCTGTTCTTGAGAGACTACTATGTCAGTGGTTCTCAAACCTTTTCATGTGAAGGACCCCCAAAATGATATGTATTTGGCCACGGACCCCCATCTCAAAATATTTCGTTCCAGGGACCCCCCAGAAGCAAAATTTGATTTGCAAACGTTCGCTTTGAAAATACATATATTCAAAGATTGGCCCACATTTTCACGACTTTTTCAAAATAGCAGATCTACAAGCTCGCAGCGCGGCACTCGGTGCCGCGCTGTGAGCTTGTAGATCTGCTATTTTTCACTGGTTAAAGCATTCAATAATTATAGGCCTGAATGGGTTAAAGGCCATGGTGGGTGTCTTATCGAGAAAAACAAACAAAAAAACAAAAACAAAAAAAAAAACAGTTTGATCGTTCCAGTTACACACAGTGTCCCAGGGGTGTCACACCAAATTCTGGGCCCTGGGTACAAGGATTCACTGCGGGCCCCCCATGAATGTTCTTCAGGGAGTGGGTTTAACCTATTTTTACTGGGAATGCATTATTACACATTAGTTTGTGCGTTAACTATTGAAAAATAGCAGATATACAAGCTGCAAGCTTGCAGATCTGCTATTTTTGAAAAATCATGAAAATGTGTGCAAGTCTGAATATTTCAAATCCTTCTAAGATCTTCTTTAAAATCTTCTTTGGGAAGAGGGAGTGGGACTGAGTTACTAGGGCCCAAGGTGGAGGGGCCTTAATTATTTTATACTGCCGCGCTGCAAGCTTGTAGATCTGCTATTTTTGAAAAGTTGTGTGTACAAATCTTTATGTATTTTTTAAGCAAACATTTTTAAACTCAAATTTTGCTTCTGGGGGTGGGGGGTCATATATTGAGATGGGGGTCCGTGGCCAAATACATATCATTTTGGGTCTCCTTCACATGAAAAAGTTTGAGCACCACTGACATAGAAACAACTTTGAAATATTGAAAGACTTGCTCAAATGATCACGTTTTAAAAAAAATAGCAGATCTACAAGCTCGCAGTGTATATCTGCTATTTTCTGCTATTTTTCAATAGCACAATATAATGGGTAATAATGCGTTCCCAGTCTAAATGGGTTAAACCCCCTCCCCCTATGAAGAACATTCATGGGGGTCCCGCAGTGAATCCTTGTACCCAGGGCCCAGAATTTGGTGCCACACCCCTGTATAGCTCCATTGATCCAATACAGAGCGAAACCGATTGTTTTGTCAAATAAACGTCCTGTGAAAATGTGCCCGGGCATCCATTTGACGGCCGCTGCGTGTTGGCGGCTGAAGTGTTCAGATGGGTGGGCCGGGGCTTGTAGATCTGCTACTTTTGCCGCTCTTGAATTTGAAACCTTAAAGTTGTACCATGTAACTTTTTTTATAAAACAAATCTTAAAATTGTCCTAACTGTTAAATCGCTAAAGTTTTAGAACACCCACTCCGTTATTTTCAGCTTCTGAAGCCTTCTCTTTATATGTTTTCTATGATCCTGGCCGTGGACCGGATTTCGCGCCAAAATGACGTAATCTGCATCATCTGTATACGTTGTGTAGGACTATACGTTGCCCAATCACATCGCCGATCATGCACACATGGTACACTACCGGCCAATCACAGCTTATCTGCTCTGGTCTCCAGGAAGCGCCTCCGCTTGGCTACAGTGTTTACCATGGTGAAGGATTTTAACCTCTTAATCCACAAATCCTGGCCAGAAAATTACGTTCTACCATGCGTTCTACCCCTCCACGGATTACTATCGGTCGCGGTGGTTTGCGGCGCCGCTCTGGTGGTCCGCGGCGGTGGTCCGCGACGACTCCGGCCGAAAAACGGCCGAAAAAAGCAATACCGCTACTGACCACTAGTTGAACTTACACAGTATAGCTTTAAAAGTACGTTTTGGACACACAAGGTTTCCACCCGACCGAGACGACATACTTTGTCATACAACGGTGTCGCGGCACCAAAAAATACCAGATCTGTAAGCTCACAGAACTTGAGAGCTTGTATAATCGGCACAACGGACAGACCACATATAAAGAGATTAACTATTGGGGTTCATCTCCTCAAACAGGAAAAAAGGTCCTTTTGGTCAAAAATACTGAGAATAGCAGACCTCCAAGCTCACAACGCGTCGCAGCGTGGCGCATTGTGAGCTTGGAGGTCTGCTATTTTCGGTGCTTGATACCACACTGAACTAACCATTATCAAGTCAATACTGGAGATGTGGCTTACGGCATGGATGTCTACACAGAGAGGGCAATTCTTTCAAAATAAGATAGAGCATTCAAGTTCAGGAGAGTTTGGACAAGGACATTCTCTTGAATGCTGCCTTCAGGTATGGCATGGAAAGAGGGCATTTGCATTTCGTTCACCACAGTGACAACAGGTCTGGAGAGGGCATTTTTTACAGACGGATAAAAGGGCAGGGGCTCAAGCCCCCTTTGATGTCTATGTGTGCACGTGCCTGCTTGTGTGTGTGTGTGTGTGTGTGTGTGTGTGTGTGTGTGTGTGTGTGTGTGTGTGCGTGTGCGCGCAGTGCTGACACACCAGCAGTGGTCGGAGGAGGCACCCGCTGCCCAAACTACTGCAGCAACCATGCAGGTACTCTCTCTCTCTCTCTCTCTCTCCCTCACTTTCTTTATCTCTCTCTCCCTCTCTGTTCATCACTCTTCCCCTTGTTGTTCCTCTGCACAGCTATTATCTGTAGACACAAACAACTAAGTGTAGCACGCACGCACGCACGCACGCACGCACGCACACGCACACACACACACACACACACTGGGCCCTGGCAAGTGGCTATACGGATTCACTGCGGGCCCCCCATGAATGTTCTTCATTAGGTTGAGGGGGTTTAACCAATTTAGACTGGGAACGCAATCAGCGCATTATTACACATTATGTTGTGCTTTAACTATTGAAAAATAGCAGATATATACTGTTATTTTTGAATATTTCAAATCCTGCTATGTCAGTGGTGCTAAAACTTTTTCACGTGAAGGACCCCCCAAAATGTATGTATTTGGCCACGGACCCCCCATCTCAACATATTTAGTTCCAGGGATCCCCCAGAAGCAAGATCTGAGTTAAAAAATACATTCAAAGATTTGCACACATTTTCACAACTTAAAAAAAAAAAAAATAGCAGATGTACAAGCTTGCAGCGCGGCACTCTGTGCCGCGCTGTGAGCTTGTACATCTTTTCAATAGCTAAAGTATAATAAAGGCCACTCCACCTTGGGCGCTAGCAACTCGCACGCACGCACGCACGCGTCTTGGGCGCTAGTAACTCGTGCGTACGCACGCACGCACGCACACACGCACACACACACACACACAGACAGATGTGTCCGGCAGAGAAAATGAGCATGGCCTGGCCAGCGCTATGGGAGCATTTATAGGACAAGCGTCCCCCCGCCGCAGGTGTCTTAACTATCAGCCTCATATAATCAATGGAGACATCAGGAGAGCACGAGACCACATCTCCCCTGGGGGGGAGGGGTGAGGGGGAGGGGGGCTACGCTATAACGCCTGCCCCCGCCGCCAGCGCTTTAAATCCATACAACTAACCAGTTAATTGGAGCGGCTCTGACAGCCGGCACGAGGGAAAGATCAAGTTAAGAAATGCTGTATCTTAGACTATAGTGAAGTCAATAAGCCGCTTTATTTCACGGACCCCCGGTCTGATGTGCATTAGAGGGCACACAGGCAAGACCCCCATCTGATACCACTATTTTAATCTCTGATGGTATACTCCAGTCATCGCTGTACAATTCACAGTGTTTATTTATCCATCTTATTGCGGTGCCATAGTAGACCCTTTGATGATCGCTTTGTCCTGCCTGCTGCAGACGGGTAGATAGAGTTGCTGTCAGGCAGAAACCTCTTATCTCCATATGGATTTCTTTATCTGTGTTTTTCGTAAATTAACATCCTAATTGATCACACTATACGGCGTCGCACAAAAAGCATCAAATGTAAGCAGATCCACAGGCTCGAAACGCAGCACAAATACCGCGTCAGAAATTTACATAAAGTTGGTTGAATTCTGGCAAATGACATCCGTCCACATGCGATGCAACATGGCCGGATCTCTGCAATGCGCTCAAACAACCCAAGAAGGCAGTGCTGATCAAATGTGATAGATTGTTAGTGCCATTTCTCACCCCAAATGTTTTCAGGGACATATTTTAGTACTGTTTGGCTACAAAATGAGATGATCGCCATGACAGTTGCAGCAAGACCTTTCGGGTCCATTTGGTACACTCTCAGAGTTAGCGCATTTCGACCTGTTGTCACAGTATACGTTGTTTTACCTTTCAAACCGGGAGACACATCTGTGTGTCATCAGTTGTTGCAATATGCCTATACATAGCAACATAATTTAGTTAACATTTTTTTAATAAGAATTAGATTTTCAGGAAACTTAGTTTGGGTTTTAGAAGGCGTTTTTAGAATCGGCTTCATGTGTTCACTGAGGATTGTACAGTGTAGATTGGGGTCCCAGAGAATGAAATTTGAATTTGATCAAATGGCGGCACGTGGTCTAAAATGAATTTCAAACTGGAGGTCTTAAAAATAAAGACTTTTAGACACATACAGTCACGTGCACACATAGACATCAAAGGGGGCTTGAGCCCCTGCCCTTTTATCCGTCTGTAAAAAGTGCCCTCTCCAGACCATGAATGCAGTTTTGACTATGGTGAAAGAAATGCAAATGCCCTCTTTCCATGCCATATACCTGAAGGCAGCATTCAAGAGAATGGCCTTGTCCAAACTCTCCTGAACTTGAATGCAGCATCTTATGTTGAAAGAATTGCACTCCATGCCGTTACGCCACATATTGACTTGATAATGCTTAGTTCAGTGTGGTATCAAGTACCGAAAATAGCCGAGGTCTGCTTGGAGGTCTGCTATTTGTGGTATTTTCACCAAAGGCCCTTATAGAAATTTCCGCCCCTGCCTCTCTAACATTCTCTGCACGTCCCTGGACACATACGACGAGAAAGCATGTATTCAACTGCAATACAGCATACAGTATGTGCACGTAATGTGCTCTGGCCGGAGCGCAAGGAGTCTTCCAAGTCCCTCCTGCCGCGTGCACCGCAGTGCGATCTGCATCTACAGGATGTCCGTATCCACTAGAGAATTGGCTACAGGCAGAGTCAGGTATATTTCATGCAGGGGGAGGGGGTGATGATAGTCCAGATTTGTATTTTTTTCTCATGATTTAGCATTTCGATGACGGCGAAGGCTAATGCAAAACTTTGCGCCTTGAATATGGCAATACCACAGAGTCAGCAGGTTGATGAACATGACATGACGCATACTATGATCACTCTAGTGCACGCACACACACACACACACACACACACACACACACACACACACACACACACACACACACACACACACACACACACACACACACACACACACACACACGTGTATTACTATAGGATACTTGTGAGGACCAAATGTCTCCAAGTATTGTAGAACTTGCGCAATTATAATAAGCCAATCAAATGAATTGACTGTACTTACTTACTGTACTGGTCAGCTGTTGTTGGGGGGCAAGGCGCAGATTACACTGTGACATCGAGTTTCAGACTATTTCAGAGTGTTTTCAGAGAGACCATGTGGGTTAGGGTACTGTATCATACTATTATAAATTCGGGGCATGTCAGCGGGCCCTTAACTAAGTACATTTACTTAAATACTTTACTACAATATTAGTTATTTCCAATACTTTTACTTCTACTCCACTACTTATTGGATCCTAATATTGTACTTTTAATCCACTACATTTATTTTGACAACGTTAGAGTAAAAGGTGAGGTTTATTAAGTATTGATGGTTAAAGTGGTTAAAATTCTGAAAACACAAATTGACATGAATCCAAAATACACTGATGATTGTGCTGTCAAACAATGAAACTGTATGGAATCTATGAACAGGTTGTGGGGGTCCCTGCTTCATCTCTCTCTCAACAAGGGGTCCTTGGCCTGAAAACGTTGAAGACCCCTTATAGGTTTAAAAATACCATTTGTATAAGATTGCAGTCTTTAACCTTTTATATCCTCACAAGCAAAGTAAAATGTGTGTGTGTGCGTGCGTGCGTGCGTGCGTGCGTGCGTGCGTTGTACAGGGGGAACGCACTCACCAGGGGACCCGGCCCGGCCAAGCACATTTTTAATGTGTTTTAAATGTGCTGAACCACCAATTGTGTGGGCCGGGGATACGGAGAACGGAGAAGAGGTCTGAAAATAGCCTCATCTGCCGTGACAGCAGCTGTACCACACCGGTCGTTAGAATACCAATAAACAAATTGCCTGCTACGCCAGGAATAACAGGGGCCAAAACCCAGCAGATTTGTCTCCCCGTCTCCTGTAATGATTTCTCTTGGTGATAAGCGCGTAACCTTGAGGCCCTTAACTCTCAGATACCTGGAACGCGCCCGAGTCGCGTTAGATTTGAACCACTTTAACCATTATTTTTATGCTTTAACTGTTGAAAACAGCAGATATACAAGCTCACAGCGCGGCACCGAGTGCCGCGCTGCGAGCTTGTAGATCTGCTATTTTTGAAAAATCGTGAAAATGAGTGCAAGTCTTTGAATATCTTTGACCCGATCTTTGACCCGACTTCTAAATCCTTCCTCTAAATCAGTGGTTCTCAAACTTTTTCATGTCAAGGACCCCCAAAATTACAGGTATTTGGCCACGGACCCCCATCTCAAAATATGTTGTTCCAGGGACCCCCCAGAAGCAAATATTTGAGTTACAAATGTTCGCTTTTAAATAGATATATTCAAAGACTTGCAAAGAAAAACCATGATTTTTCAAAAATAGCAGATCTACAAGCTCGCAGCGCGGCACTCGGTGCCGCGCTGTGAGCTTGTATATCTGCAATTTTTCAATGGTTAAAGTAGTCAATAATCCTAGGCCTAAATCGGTTAAGGAGAAGCCAGGGCGGATCACATGGCGGGTGGAAACCTTGTATGTCCAAAAACGGTTACCGTTGTAAATAGAGAAGCCATGTGTTTCATCCATTGTCGTTATTATTTTTCAATGATTTTCATTGGTTAGCCCCATTAAGACCTTGAGTTTTCAAAAATAGCAGATGTACAAGCTTGTGCCGCGCTGCGAGCTTGTAGATCTATTATTTTTGAATAGCCAACGCTAAAATGACAGGGATGCTTTCCTGGTTTTAATTGGGAAAATAGGCTACTCACAGACTTTCAAAACTTTCACCTCCAAACATTTCCAAAAAGTAGCAAATGTCGTGACACTATCATACCAGCTGACATCCCTGTTAGTCCCTTAGTATGGGTCTGTTATCACCGTTGTCATCCCTTAGCTAAGGCTCAGTAGTCTGTCTACTGGCTACCAGGACTAGTAAACCGGTTACCACCCTTATGATCCAGGTCTTATGCCTTATGCCTTAACATTTTTGCCTTTTTTTTTGCTATTTTGAAAAACATTTTTAAATACTTCAAATGCTGATCTACATCTGCACGTTGTGAGCTTGCAGATCAGCTATTTGAAATATTAAAAGAAATATGTCTATATAGTAAAAAAAGGCAAAGAAGTTAAGGCATAAGGCATAAGACCTAGATCATAATAGAGCCTTATTCTTGTCATTGCAATGCGCATGCGACAACACACCTTCAGAGGAAACATTTACTGTCTCCGTCTCAGTAGCGCCCTCAGTAAGAGCGCATGGCTAGAATCCCAACCTGGTAGTCTTGAATCCCAGCGTGGTTTTTATTACCCTAAACGTGTGTTGGTGCATGCGCATTGCAGTGATAAGACCAATGGGTGATAACGGGTCTACCAGCTCCTGGTAGCCAGTAGACAGACTACTGAGCCTTAGCTAAGGCGATAACTGACCCATACTAAGGGATGATAATGTAGTTATCAGGTCAGGAATAGTGATTTTTAGTATTAGAATTATTCAACCTCAAAGTATTTGAATAGTCAAAAATTGCCGATCTACATGCTCACAAGCGTTGTGAGCATGTAGATCTGCTATTTTCCCAATATTTATCTGCGGAACCGAGTCACATGAAATGTAATACCTACAATTCCAAGTGCTTGTCAGGGTGGGGGTCCCCAGTTCAAATAGGTTTATTTTGGGGGTCAAACCTAAAAAGGTTTGAGAACCCCTGGTATAGAGCATTAACAAATTCATCAACCAGGGGCATTGACAACTCATTCTTATGACTTCCTAGCCAAGCTTTATAAACTATATATTTTTTAAAGAGAAAACAATAAAAAAATAAACAGTCCCCGAGATGACTAGCTCTCAGGGAGATTGGGACACAAATATTCAACTTTTGAATAGTGACTTTAATATTCGAATATTCGAATAGTTTGTGAATGCCCTAGTATCAGGTGATCATACCACAACGTAGGGCATTCATTTCAGGACAAAACATAAAAAGTTCAAATAAAAAAAAAGAGATACAAGGTTTTGGAGGGACAGCAGCGAGGGCTTGTACTGTATCGGGTCAAATGAGCCCTTTTAGCTGGCATGGCAGTTACAGTATGTTGCTGTGAGCTGTGAGCGAGTCTTCAACACCATCTCTCTCTGGACGCAAGTTCTGACCGCAGCAGCTAGAGCCGTGAACATGCCCTCTCTCTCTACATTTAGCGAGGGGGGGGGTTACTATGCATGTCCTTGGCTGTGTGTGTGTGTGTGTGAGTGTGAGTGTGAGTGTGAGTGTGAGTGTGAGTGTGTGTGTGTGTGTGTGTGTGTGTGTGTGTGTGTGTGTGTGTGTGTGTGTGTGTTTTTGATTGATTGATTGAAGAATTTATTAGAAGTTTGCAATAGAAAAAAGTACAGTTTCATGACAGTACAAATCACTGGTACAAGGTCAACTAAAAGGAGATCCTAGAAAGCCGAGGCTTATTTCCACAGGAACCACACTTTAAGTATCTCATATAACATTGAAAGACAGACGGATAGAACATAGTACTTTATCTAGGATAATATCAGTTTCAAAAACATAACATCAAATACAAAAGGCAACATCAAATACAAATGGCAAGTGTGTGTGTGTGTGTGTGTGTGTGTGTGTGTGTGTGTGTGTGTGTGTGTGCGTGCGTGCGTGCGTGCGTGCGTGCGTGCGTGCGTGCGTGCGTGCGTGCGTGCGTGCGTGCGTGCGCGCGCGTGTGTGTGTGAACTCCTGAAGGAGGGAGGGTACCTCTGCACCAGGGCTCTCCATCAGTGTATACAGAGGGCCTGGGAAGATGAGAGTATCCCCCAACAGTGGAGGGACGCAAACATCGTCGCCATCTACAAGAAGGGCGACAAGTCGATCTGTGGAAACAGCAGGGGAATATCGCTGCTTTCTGTTGCTGGCAAGGTACTGGCCAAGGTGATGCTGCAGAGGCTCATTAATACCATCACAGAGGAAATACTACCTGAGTCACAGTGCGGGTTTCGGAAGAACAGGAGTACGGTTGACATGATATTTACAACAAGACAACTCCAGGAGAAGTGTCGGGAACAGCACCAGGATTTATTCATGGCCTTTATCGACCTCTCCAAGGCCTTTGATACTGTCAACAGGGAGCTCCTCTGGAGTGTGCTTACCAAGTTTGGCTGCCCACTGTGCCCAGCCAAGTTTGTCAACATTCTCCGCCAGTTCCATGATGGGATGATGGCTCGTGTGACCATTGGAGGACAAGAGTCTGTATCTTTCCCTGTACGCACAGGGGTAAGACAAGGGTGTGTGTTTGCACCTGTTTTCTTCAATGTCTTCCTCCTGTGTGTCACCCATCTTCTCCATAAGGAACTTGAGTCCAGCAGTGGTGTTTTAGTGGATTTTAGGCTAGACGGAAACCTCTTTAACATCAGGAGGCTACAAGCAACCACTAAACTGTCCAGAGAGAGGGTCCTTGAGTTGCAGTATGCGGATGACTGTGCTCTCGTGGCACACTCTCCTCAGGATCTTCAGTCCATCCTTGCTGTGGTTGTCAAGGCCTACAGCAGGATGGGGCTGTCTGTCAACACCACCAAGACAGAAGTGGTCTGCCAATGGAGCTCCAGTACCCCACACACCCTGCCTGAATTCACCATTGACCACACGCCATTAACAATAACTCCATCCTTCAAGTACCTGGGCAGTATCCTTTCTGAAGACTGCAGTATTGACAATGAAATCCAAAACCGGATCAAGCAGGCATCGGCTGCCTTTGGGAGACTACGGCGCCGGGTCTTCCAGAATAACAACCTCCATCTGCACACCAAAGTTTCTGTCTACCAGGCTGTCTGCATCACCACCCTCCTCTACAGCTGCGAAGCATGGACCACATACAGTCGTCACATCAAGGCCCTGGAGCGCTTCCATATTGGATGCCTACAGCGAATCCTTGGCCTCACCTGGCGTGATCATGTGCCTCAGACTGAAATCCTTGCCAAGACCAACTGCAGAAGTATTGAGGCCATGATCACCCAGCATCAACTGCGTTGGCTCGGACACGTGATCCGGATGCCCCAAGATCGCCTGCCACGCAGAGTGCTGTATGGCCAGTTACACCACGGCAGGCGCCTGGCAGGAGGGCCAAAGAAGAGGTACAAGGACCAGCTGAAGACCTCATTGAGGAAATGTAAGATCAGGCCTGAGGACCACCAGGGTACTCAGATGCTGGAGGAGGACAGGACTGCCCGAAGACAGCAACAGAGACTCAGGAGACATACACCCATGACTGCCAGTACCACCACCACCACTACAACCTACATATGCCCCACCTGCAATAGAACATGTGGCTCCAGGATAGGACTCTATAGCCACCAAAGAACTCACCGTTAAGGACATAAGTGGACGTCATCATCGGACTCGATGGACAACCATAAGCAAAAAGTGTGTGTGTGTGTGTGTGTGTGTGTGTTGGTAAATGTGGTTTAACGGGACAATTGGCCTGAATACACACCACACTAACAGGACATTTTGGATTAGCAGGACAGGACTGGTGTCCTGCTAATTCATGGACAATTCTGAAATAGCAGAAGTGTTTCTATTGGTCTAGAGAGCCCAAATCCACCTTTTTTTTTTGATGTCCTGTTAATACACATACACCCGACTTTTTTGTGTCTGAACAGCGCCCCCATAGGTTGTGTAATGCTACTGCATGTTCATACACAAGCTCATGAATATTCACACACAGTGTATGTTTTGAAGCACCTGATTGGCTGGGTGTCAGAGTCCTGTTAATGCACATACATGTTTTTATGAACATTTCAATGACATAGCATTTTGGGTGAATAACGTTAGTCATAAACACTCTTCAGGGGTCTGCCATTATAATAGCAACACCACAGGCCCCATGTGGCCCCCAGGGGCCACTGGCTGCCATAAGCACACCGTTGCTCCGATCCACACTAAACTTGGCACACACACCGTTCAGGGGTCTGACATTATAATAGCAACACCAAGGGCCCCATGTGGCCCCCAGGGGCCCCTGGCTGCCACAGGCACACCGTTGCTCTGATCCACACTAAACTTGATTGTACAAACACCGTTCTGGGGGTCTGCCATTATAATAGCAACACCACAGGCCCCACGTGGCCCCCAGGGGCCCCTGGCTGCCACAGGCATACCGTTGCTCCGATCCACACTAAACTTGTCACAAACACCGTTCAGGGGTCTACCATTATAATAGCAACACAAGGGGCCCAATGTGGCCCCAGGGTGCCCCTGGCTGACACAGGCACACCGTTGCTCCGATCCGCACTAAACTTGATTGCACAAACACCGTTCAGGGGTCGGCCATTATAATAGCAACACAAGGGGCCCAATGTGGCCCCCAGGGGCCCCTGGCTGCCACAGGCATACCATTGCTCCGATCCACACTAAACTTGATTGAACAAACACCGTTCAGGGGTCGGCCATTATAATAGCAACACAAGGGGCCCAATGTGGCTCCCAGGGGCCCCTGGCTGCCACAGGCACACCGTTGCTCCAATCCACACTAAACTTGGCATAAACACTGTTCAGGGGTCTACCATGTTGGTGGTTTGCCACACCATGGGCCTGCAACATGATTTGCATAACATACAGACAATGTTTCTTAATTATACAAATTTAACCAGATATTGCAATTGTTGTATTGTTATTTTGTGTAATAATTAATCAAAACGTCCCAAAAAATCACGTTTATATTAATGTCCATTTTCCAAGTTTGCCAACATTTTAGCTCACTCCAAGGAGGCTATGCATATTTTACAAACCACTCATCCAATTGACTGTACATTTTGTGGTTCTTACATGTTTCTATTTTTTATTAATGAATTGCATTTGTTTTCTTAATGAAAATCTTGGCCGGATTTAAAAGGCATTTTTAGAATCGGCCCCAGGCCTAAATGGATTAATGCAGTGGTTCTCAACCTTTTCAGGACACAACCCCCTAAATTAATAATAATAGCAGATCTACATGCTCACGAGGATGTAGATTGGCTATTTTCACAATTTCTGCATAATATTTGTCAATTTGGCCAATGTTTAATTTAAACTGTCACTCTAGAGGTATTAGAAAGTACTTAAACTGTCACTTTAAAAATGTGTTGCTATACAAGTGATGACCATGGTAATCAAATGGCTATTCGCATAACAGGTTTACCAGGCAGGCAGTGAGTGGTGGGCTTGCACATACCCCCCTATTCATATGGATAGGCTACTTTAACACCTACTATAGGTTTCCAGCGGTGACTGTATGTGCATTGTGCGTGTCTCAGGCTACCTGGCTCCATTACTGTGATAGATGAGATTTGTTCAAAGCAAACTTTTAGTTAGCACGCACACATCTAAAGGCGCTCGTGCATGTGACGTCAATAAATGACCGTCCGCCCTGAAAAGAAAACCCCAAAGCACCACTGGTAGCAGCTCTGCACAGTCATGTATGCTGATCAGCGTAGCTCCTATATACAGTATCACATGACCACATCATGACCATGACATCATGTACAGTACATATGAGTTTAAGTTAACTCCGACATACAGGAGTAGGCAGGCACCCAGGCACCATTTTTACCCTTGGGTAAAAATGCTAATTAAGTTCAAGCCTACAGATCATTTTGGTCACTTTATCATCTAATCAGGCTTTTATGAACACCCTGAACAGTTTTTAATATTTATATATTTGATGTAAATGTTATCTTTCCCCCCAGGCTCAGGGCCTCTCCACATACACACCCATTGTAACTTCAAACTTCATTAAAAACACACACTATTTTTTTTCATACTACCCTCCTAATACGTGAGCAGGCCGTGTTTTCTCAATAACCCTTTTCATTTATTTTTAATAATTCTTTGGGAAAATTTGAAAAATTAAAATTATTACAAATAAATGAAAAATTGTATCGAAAAAAAACATGGCCTGCTCATGTAATAGGAGGGTAGTATGAGTCACCAGAAAAAAATATAATGGAGTTTGAAGTTACAATGGGTGTGTGTGGGGAGAGGCCCTGAGCCTGGGGAGGCAGACCCAAATGGATATTCCATTTTTTTAAATGGAATATCCCTTTAAATCCCGATACTGATTCTAGAATTATTCCTCTACACAGTATTACACAGTATAGGCAAAATTATTGTGTTACGAATTGTGTGTACATCTTGTAGATCAGTGACTTCACTAGCCTTCAGATACAGTATATGACACCAAAGTAGCTTACTACAATTCTAAGGTCAAATTATTCTAAATAAGCTTGTGACCTTGACCTTTTATCACTGAACTGTACTGTCTGTACTGTACTGTCTGTACTTTTACTGTACTGTAAAAACAGTGCAGTAAAAGTTTGTTTATCGGTGATGACACTGATTGACAAATTGTAGCATTCCCTGTGGGATCATAAAGCACCAAATAGAGTGTCTCGTTTGGCTTGAATAAAGCATAGCCTTATTAGCCTACTACCAAGGTTGTCCCGAATATGCCATTTCCTCATATGTGACACAATGTTACTATAGTCCGGCCAGTTTGTGCAGTATTTTGATGGAATCGCGCACTTTTTTGCCTGAAATGCTCGGACTACAATCAGTCTAACCTGCTTGATTCCTCCAGACTCAAATCTAATCCTCATCTCCTTGCTTGAGGGAGCAGGGATTTAAAGTTCCTTGAAGTACACAAGTTCCTTGAAGTACACAATAAAGAGGAGCTCAAGTGGGACACAACGCACGTGAGGATAAAGAATTTGCAACTATATTGCTTTTATCGCCTGAAGAGGTTCGGAGTCTAGGCTACTGCATCCTCAGGCTGGACTACAATAGCTCCATTGAGAGTGTTCTGTCACACCTGGATTCGCCCACGAGAATTATTAAAGTTATATCACTGGATTGATCCAGACAGACAAACAGTCTTTTAATTATATAAAAGAAAATAATGTGTGAATTAAATCAAACAAGCCACCTGTCCTGTTCTCTGATTGGCTGTAGCACGTCTCTACTCTCAGTGCTGTCACAACCCATGTTAGGCTTTTAGGTTATAGGACGGCAAAAGGATCATCTGGGCTAGCATGTTGCATTGTGAACCGGGCTTAAGAAATCTGTTATACAATCCGGGATGAGGTGCGTGTGTGCGTGGGTGCATCCGGCAGTGGTAGGTCACGTCAGACAGTGGGTAGGTAGGAGTCTATGGCATCTCAGTGATGTCATGATGACTCAGACATGCAACAAATCGGTCATATATCTGCACAAAAAGGGGTAAATTGCCCCCATTGATTACGGAAGGGTACTTTAGAAATCTGAAGATACCCTTACACTTAAACCTTATGCTGTATGTTTACTGTTCAGAGAGAAAGCAATGGTGCACAGTCATTTAGATAATCATCTGGGGACCCCCTCCCCAAAATAATTCCCCGACCCAGAGGTTGAGAACCACTGCTTTAACTAACCAGAACAAAAAAATAGCCATGTGCATAGATTACACAGATTATGAGTTCCATTTGGTTCCATTTGTATATAGTCACTAGTAAGACTACCCTAAGCATAAAGTAACACGTAGGATTTACTTTCACACATATTCACAGTATTTAAAGCCTTGCCTTGTACAGACTGCATACAAACAAACCAACTGACTGTGGGGGGAGGGGCAGCTTCTCACTCACACAGTTTTGAGTGAGTGCAGTGAGGGAGATGGGGGATGGGGGATGGGCAGGCAGCACAGGTGAATTTGATCAGTGGCTGATTGCATTGCAAGCTAGTAATCAGCAAGTGGGCTACAGTGGAAAGAATGAGTGAAAGGGTTTCCCTGCACAAGGTGAAATCTTTGAAAAGAGTGGAGGAGAGCTTAACTCAAATTGGTTAACAATCGGCAGACAAACAGGCAGGCAGGCAGGCAGGCAGACAGACAGACAGACAGACAGACAGACAGACAGACAGACAGACAGACAGACAGACAGACAGACAGACAGACAGACAGACAGACAGACAGACAGACAGATAATGTTAATTTAACCTTGCATCATGAGACTTAGTGTTCATTTGGTTCCATTTGTACTGTCAGAGCAGTGTAGATGTTGTTGACTAAAACTATGACGAAAAGTATTTGTCGATTGCA
This sequence comes from Nannobrachium achirus, assembly GCF_963921795.1. Lineage (NCBI taxonomy): Eukaryota > Metazoa > Chordata > Actinopteri > Myctophiformes > Myctophidae > Nannobrachium > Nannobrachium achirus. The sequence continues at coordinate 67,720,900 of NC_137812.1, forward strand.
TTTCTTTCACTGACAAAAACTAAATAAAAACTAAGCTGTGATGACTAAAACTAAGACTAATTATATTGACAATTTCGTCAACAAAATCAAAACTAGACTAAAACGTTAGGGAGGGACTAGTGGAGTAGAGAGTCATTTTATGTTTGGTTGTTCTCAAGTGTTGCGTGCTGAAAATAGCAGATCTACAAGCTCACAACGTGTCGCGCAACGCGTTGTGAGCTTGTAGATCTGCTATTTTCAGCACACAACCAAGTGTAAAATCACTCATTACGATGCCATCAAGGCCTGCCAAAATACATTTTAGTTGACTAAATGAACTGTAGATTTAGTCGCCTAAAAATGTATGATATTTAGTCGACTAAAATTAGACTAAAACTAAAACTCTTCAGGTCACTAAATTATGACTAAACTTAAATGACATTTTATTCAAAACTAAATCAAAATTTGTTGTCAAAAACAACAGTGTCAGAGTCCCTGGGCCTGAACAGTGGTTCTCAAAGTGGATTCCAACCTGGAATTCACTTTGAGAACCACTGTGTGAACAGAATATGAACATTTTTACATAACAGCATGGTAGCAATATCAGAATAATGATAGTTGACAAAGTAACCATCTTGGTGGTGCCGGTGGTGATAACATTAATATCCAAAGAAAACATTTGCCTTGTCATGGCATGTTCGGGGACATCATGAGCATTTAGCAATACAAAAGATTTGCATTCATTCAACCTTTATTTAATTTCTCAAAAAGATCAATTGAGGGAGATCCTCATTTACTACTTTATTGAAAATAGATGTTTTGATTTATGTAAATGTGGGGGTTTCTGGACTAACGCTGGTATTAAACATAATTCTGGAAAAAGTAGCCTATTTATACATTTGCAGGCAACTGAATAATGGGGATGCAGTAACGCACTGTAGCTTATGAGATACTGCAAATCAATTATCAAATTATAATTGCCATAATTATTCCTTGCAGCTACAAAAATGATGTCATACAACATGTAACTCAACATTAAAGTAGGGCTGGGTGATAAATCTCAGACCTGACTTTCTTTTTTTTTAAGATTAGTTTTTTGGGCTTTTTATGCCTTTATTTGTTAGGATAGTAGACAGACAGGAAATGGGGAGAGAGATGGGGAATGACATGTGGCAAAGGTCGTCCGGATCGGGAATCGAACCGGCGACCTGCATACCTAGACTTGTGGATCTGCTATATTTTAAAGATTCACTTAATTTTTCTTCCTGTGCATTTACCCGCTGGAAAAAACAATGTCATTGCTTAATTGCAGTGCACTTAAAACTGACCCAAAAACAACAAATGTATCGATAATTTATACCTACAATCGACAGGCTGCAGTCTAAGGCAAATTTTGGTTTCGGAAAATGATTTGAAAAATGCTCCCTTCAAATGTTCTGGGTAGCTATAATCACTGTAGCAGGTCCCCCAGCAGCAACGTTTCACCATGGCCGTAATAATGTAATATAAATGTTTTTGATATTAATTTGCCTATATACCAGTAAGACTCCCTAATCGGGTCACATTTATGATCGGCTACTTTTGACTATTTTCCCATATTTTTTTCCCAGGGGGTCCGTGGGGAGCCCTGGCGGTGGCTGGGCCCCTGGGTACCCCCTGGGTGCTGGCCCCGTCTCTCCCGGTCGATGGGGGGCCAAGGTACGGGCTTTTTAGCGGGTTATGGGAGCCAACTTTGGGTGGAAGTGTTTTGCTACGCTGTCGTCCAATCCTCACAGTTAGGGAGAGGGCTTTGCGACAGATCAATCATGCAGTAATCATGCAGATCTACAAGCTCGCAGCACGAAGCATTGTGAGCTTGTAGATCGTCTATTTTTTGGCAAAGAGATTTGGTAGAGAGTGAAAAACTACTGTATCAAGTACATATATTATGTACCTTTTACCAATTATAGAGGGTTTAAATAGTACTGGATATGCAGCTCGGCAAATAAAAGGTGAATTGATCCCAGTGTATGACAGAGGATGATATCACGATAAATTAAATCTCCACAATATGATTATTGTGAGTGTTTTTTATCACGATAAACGATAATATAGTATATTGTCCCATCCCTACGGTCTGAGGTGCTTTGGCGGTCTTCCCCGAATTTTGTCTGATTACAGCGGGGCAGGGCTACATTCCTGTGTCCTACAAAAAATAAATGTTGAACCTTGTTCATGATTGGTGTGTTTTTCAGCTATAGTTTTTGGTCTTATAACCCTTCCAGTAAATCTCTTATGAAAATCTCTAAAGAAGTCAAGAATAACAGACGAGCTGTAAAGTTAACTTCACAAAGCTTAAGTCTATTGACCCCTCAGTCATGACATTTTCAATGTCCCCCTTCGACCAAGATGGATGAAAATGCTAGTTTGTTCACTGCAGAACTTTATTAACAGTAGCTCAACATTGAAGATGTTGAAATCACATCTCTCAGCCTGTTCTCAGGCCTGCTAAGTCACACACAGTAGTCATATTGCATTGAATTGTAGTTTACCATCTCAGTGGCACCAACAACACTTAGTTAGTGAGCTTTGTATCGATGTCATTCCAGTCCTGCATGTTTACTGGCTTATATTCCACTTGTATGGTTGATCCTGAGGGCAAGTCAGGTGTTGAAACAGTAACACACCACTGTAGGCAAGAGACATTGACCGAAGTGCTGTACATGGTGCATAAATGACAAACAGGCCTACCAGTAAGACTCCCTAATCGGGAGATAAGCGACCGTCAGGTCACATGTATACACAAAGACGGATGTAACTGGCATTGGTTCCTAGTTGTGTGGACAATGTATAGTTTTGGTTGGCTCAGAGAATGTGGGGTGTACCGATTTTCGTGATTTTAGGGCAAAATGTGTAGGAGCAGTGTCAAAAAATGTGTTTGAAAAAATCGGCCTGATGGGGGCGCTATATGGGACAGATCCATGTTGATGACATGAGTGTAGACATACTGTGTCTTAGGAAGAGATTTAAAAACATCAATAGAATGCCTTGTTTGTGTTTAGCTATGTCACATTTAATCACATTTGACCCTTAAATACCCTGCAGTGAAGCTTGGGGTATGCAGTGAACCTTGCAGTGAACCCTGCAGTGAACCTTGGGGTATGCAAAGACAACTTTAAACTTGCCACGGTGTCAACTGATGAAGTGTTTAAAAAACTGCGCACCCTACCTCAATTCAAGGCCGCTGGCCATGATAAAATTGCCCCCAAATTTCTCATAGACTCAGCTGCCACCATTGCCCCAATCATTACCCATATTATTAATCTATCTATCAAGCAGGGTTATGTCCCCCAGGACTTCAAATTAGCCAAGGTAACCCCCCTGCACAAAAAAGGCAGTAAACTTGACCCTGGCAACTACAGGCCAATCTCAATCCTTAGTTCCATCTCTAAGGTAATGGAAAAAATTGTCTATGAACAGGTGGCTAAATATCTTGAAGAGAATAAACTGATCTACGAGTTCCAGTCTGGCTTCAGAGAGTCCCATTCCACAGATACATGCCTCATATATTTGAATGATTACATCAAACGTGAAATTCACGATGGCAAATATTGTGGCATGGTCATGCTGGACCTCCAGAAGGCATTTGACACCGTCGATCATTCTATTCTGATCGAAAAACTCAAAGCTATTGGTCTTGATAGCACAGCAGTGAGATGGATGCACTCTTACTTGGTGGGGAGGGAACAGATGGTGGAAGTCAACGGAACCCTGTCCCCCCCCCTCCCAGTAAACTGTGGAGTACCTCAAGGGAGTATACTAGGACCACTGTTGTTCTTAATATACGTAAACGACATGTCATCTGCTTGTGACTGCAATCTGTTTCTGTTCGCGGATGACTCGGCTCTCCTAGTCTCAGGCAGAGACATTTTGCAGGTTGAAAAGGCCCTTAACTGTGAACTTAACAAGATCTGCACCTGGCTCAATGATAACAGACTCTCAATTCACCTAGGCAAAACTGAATGTATCCTCTTTGGATCTAGTCAGAAACTTAGCCTAGTTGAGAACTTCACAATTAAAGTAGGTGACACTGTGATAGAAAGAAAAAACCACATCTGCTACCTGGGTTGCATCCTGGAGGCTAACCTATCCAGTGAAAAAATGACCACCAAGGTAATCAATAAAGTCAATCAACGAATTCGCTTCTTGCAAAGAGTTGCCCCACTGATCAATATTAAATCCCGAAAGACACTAGGAGGTGCTCTTATTGGGCCCCTCATTGATTACGGAGTCCTTGTCTGGTATCGCGACGCCCCAGCTGCCTTAAAGCTAAAGCTCCAAACAGCCCAAAACAAACTAATTAGGGTTGTGCTTGGTCTCCCTCCTCTGACCCACCTTACCGAGCATCACCACGAAAGCGTGGGGTGGCTCAAAGTAGCTGACAGAGTACAGCATCTTGCAATGGGCCTGGTGTACAAGATACACTACACCTCCAAGATTCCCATGTACCTGACAAACTACTTCTTAAAGGTCAAGGATGTTCACGATCATAACACCAGAGGCAGCTCCACTAATCATCATCAGCGTAGATTTAACACTAAACAAGGCGCTAACTCGTTCTCCTGCTATACCATCAACATGTGGAACGCCCTTCCACAAGCCCTAAAGGAGAGCAAATCCCTAGCCTCCTTCAAAATTGGTATGAAAAGTCACCTTCAGACAGCAGCTACCCGTGACTTGTAAATAGACTAAGCCCCCATGCTCCCCCCCCCCCTTTTTCTTTGTATCCTGCCTTTTGTATTTGATGTTATGCTTTTGAAACTGATATTATCCTAGATAAAGTACTATGTTCTATCCGTCTGTCTTTCAATGTTATATGAGATACTTAAAGTGTGGTTCCTGTGGAAATAAGCCTCGGCTTTCTAGGATCTCCTTTTAGTTGACCTTGTACCAGTGATTTGTACTGTCATGAAACTGTACTTTTTTCTATTGCAAACTTCTAATAAATTCTTCAATCAATCAAAAAAAAGTGACATATTTTCATGTGTTTAATTGCAGCTGTCCTGTTAATGTAGTTAGTCCTGTTAATTCACATGGGCGGAGCTTAGAACCTAATTATCTAATGTCCTCCTAATGTAGGATTTTGTCAGATTGTTAAAACTTGAGTTGTGTTGAGTTTATTCAACTTTTGAAGTGAAATATGTGTTCTATGGCTCAAAATAGATTTTTTGACATGCTCCACATATTAGTAAAGCAAGTGGAAAGTGGTGTCCTGCTAATGTTGTAAACCGCAGGTTTGAGCTAAAGGGTCCTGCTAAACCACATCTACCAGTATGTGTGTGTGTGTGTGTGTGTGTGTGTGTGTGTGTGTGTGTGCGTGCGTGCGTGCGTGCGTGCGTGCGTGCGTGCGTGCCTGCGTGCGTGAAAGAGAGAGAGAGAGAGAGGGAGAGAAATGGAGTTTTAATGAACAATACATCTCTAAGAAAGGTATTCTCTTTGATTATGTATAAGGAGTATGTAATAATCCACTTGTGATGTAAAAATATGCATCTGACACTGATGATGCTGTGTGCGCGTGACGCTCAACACAAATAGACAGAGACAGCAGCAAAGCAAAGCATCCAGGACGGGCACACATCTAGCGCAGCGTAGTTCATTGGGACACGGAAGTTAGAGTCTAGATATAACCCGAAACCCCCCCCTCTTCGTTCTCTAACAGCTAATTAATTCATACGCCCACGTTCATTCTCATTCGCTACAAGCTCCTTCACACACGCCCTCTTTGCCCAGTGTAGGCTTATAAGCAGCCTCTGCTCACTGCTCATTCTACAATGTTCAGCTGTCGAAGCAGGTTGTGTGATGTGTGTTAGAAAAATAGTCTGGTTTATCAGCTGCATGTAGCATTTGGTCGGAGATCAGGCGGGGCAAAGAGCCTAAACCATGGGTATGGAGGTAAATGGTTGTCTTGCTCGAGTTGTTAAGTTAACCTGATATCTTGATATTTGCTGTTCTGTGAAGTTGCAACATAGTCATTCAATGGATTCTGACAGTCGCAGGAATTAGCCTGCACCATCTTCTGTAGTGGGGAAGCTTTCATTTCTGCCCTGCAGGAGTTCAGTCTCTTCGGCGTATACGATAAGTATGGTTATGAAGGTCTCATTTTGTGGCTTATAAATGTAGGCACCAGTAAATTCTCCAATGTGGTGGAAAGCTTGATAATGGAGGCTCCTTTGTAACCAAGAGCCTCTCATAACCAGTCTGTACTGCTTCTATCATTCACACATCCACACCTGTTCTCAGGCTGGCAGTGTTGCCACGTCTGCTCTTTATAAGCAACTTGATTTGTTTTCTGTTAAGTTCTAGTAGTGGGTTGCTTCTGTTTGGGCTTGTTCTGAAGTGTAGTTGTCTATATGGCCTTGCCTTCATCGTTCCTTTATTGGCAAACTTAATTAGAGCGGTGAAGTGGTGAAACCTTGGGCTTGTTTTCATAGACCTGGTCCCTTGCTTCACTCACAGACTCTGGCAACCGGAGAGTTTCATCTTGGTGGTGCAGTGTTGGTCTCACCTCAGCACTCTCTTGCTAGCTTGCTTTGGAGTCGATTAGTATAGGAATTGAGTCGAGATTGAGAAATTATATTTAGTTAAAATGTGCGATGGGAAATGTGGTCAAGAGCTGCCTTAAGGGCTTCCAGGTTCGAGGCCTGTCTGGCCTAAAGCCTAGTTTGAGTGTTTGGTCTTGAGGCATGATGTATACAGCTAGTAGCTACTTGGTAAGTGACTTTGAACATACGTTGACATTTCATGTCAGGCTGTATGAGGAGGATATAGCCATTTGGATAGTCTGAGTATTGTGCATTGTAGCATGTGGTATGATGATTTCCTCATTCTAATTGTTTGGTGGTGAGCCAATGCTAGCATCCAGGTTGTTTGTTCATGCTAAGCTAAAGCTAGCTTTCATCTATTCCGTTGCTTGTCATGTGATGGTGGCTTCATTGCTTGGTTAGCATAACTGTATGCAGCTCTAAGCATTCTAGCATTGTATACTATTGGCGTCTATCAGTTCAGCTTCATGCTTCAGCTGCCATGTCTGTTGCTAAGCAGCTAACATGCATGCTAGTCATTCAGTTAATACTACTTTACCCAGGCTGTTGCTAGTATGGCAGCCAAACCTTAAAGCTTGATGCTTCCTCTGTGGTTACTATGAGGTCAGTCATGAGTCTGCTAGCACAGCAGATCGCATTGATACTACAGCTTCAGCTGCTACTGGGGATACCATGAGGTCGGTCATGAGCTTGTCCATTGAGTATTTTGCCATTTTGCTGAGTATCAAGTATTTTCTAGTAGGCCTACTGAGTATTTTCGAGTACTGAGTATTTTCGAGTACTGAGTATTTTCGAGTACTTCCGAGTGCTAAGCATTTAGCTATTTCGAGCATTGCATTTGCTACATTCTGTTTTTGCTTGGCATGGCAAATAATTATTCTGGGCTGGCCTATCATGGTTTATATTCTGGATTGCAAATGTATTCATTTCTGTACTGGCCTATCATGGCTTTATAGATGCTTAATGGTCCACGTCACATTGATATAAACCAGTATGCGCACGCCGGTCGGCACCAAATGAACCCCACAGTTCATAGTATGCAATGGATGGCACTCGTGTTTAAAAATGCATTCCATCAACTTCAGATGCCGTTTTTCTCCCAGTGTGGAGGAAGGATGCTTAGGACTTTTACTAACAGAGGGAGCGCTCCTCATGATCACCCACCCGATCCACTGGACCACCGAGCGTATACTGCTCGCCCAGCTGCAGTCCATGAAGCGACGGTGTTGCGCGCAGAGCCGCAGACCTCCAAGCTCAGAAGGGTGCATTGGTGACGCGATGTGAGTTTGTATATCAGCTACTCTTGACGTGGAACGCCGTTGTGCAATGAAGTATATATGTGATGTCTCGATAAGGGCGCACCCATGGGAGCACCTCACTAGCACTCAAGAGGAGGTTGAATAACCAGTGCTCCCCAAAACAACAGGTTTGGGGATCTGTTGGGAATTGATTACATAATACAGTCAGCTGTGCATTTAGTCTCATGTTTGTAAACAAATAATTGGCCGATATTTCTGCACTGCAAATATATGAATTCTGCGCTGGCTTATCGTGGCTATTTCTGCAAAGCAGATCTATTAATTCTGGTTTGGCCTATCGTGGCCTATTTCTGCAAAGCAGATCTATTAATTCTGGTTTGGCTATCGTGGCTATTTCTGCAAAGCAGATCTATTAATTCTGGTTTGGCCTATCGTGGCCTATTTCTGCAATGTAATGTATTAATTCTGCTTTGGCCTATCGTGGCCCTTCTCTATTTCGGCACTGCAAACGTATTCTTTGCTGCGCTGGCCTATCATGGCCTTTCTCTAATTCTGCACTGCAAATGTATTCATTGCTTGATCTCATACTGTGCTGTTTTCTGTCTTATGAGCGATCGCCATCATGGAGATGTAATGCTGTCGGGACGATCTTGGGTTCATCAAGGAGGCTGGAAGGTCCAGGAGTGCGTGGGTGCTGCGGGGTTTCATCTTTTGCAGCCATGGTCATTGCCCAGCAGTAATCAAGCTCACCTTGGTATTTGGATCTTCTCCCAAAGCCATGAAAGGCAGGTCATTCGTTGATCAAACTATATCTTTCTCAAATTAATCCCGTTCAAGTCTGTTGTATGCTATGGTGGCTGGTGTTGCCCGATATGCAACCTCGTAACCATTCACTCCATTCATTTCAAAAGAGCTTTATTGGCATGAGAAACATACGTTTACATTGCCAAAGCAAGTGTCGCAATTTAAAATAAAACTGTTGGAATTGTTTCAATTAAGCTGGAGCAATCATGCTAGCAGATATGATTATTTGTCATAAGATCTGATACCGCTGTTTTCTGTCATTCCTCTATGTCCCGCTACCTGCAATGATGACTAAATCCTGGAGGTTGATCTCATCTTCACGGATACTGGGAAGGCCATGTCAAGGGCTGGGTTCGCTGCCAGGCTGTGTTCGGTGCGCCGGAGATGTGGATTTGCCCCAAGCTGTACTCGGCAGCATTCTGGTTCATCATCCATTAAATCCACGGGACATTGGCATCTGCTGCCACGATTCTCCATTTAAATGCGTCTGAGATTCTTCAGCTAAAAAGGAGTGTTGACTCGTAATCAAGTAGCAAATAATTCAGGAGGTTCATTATTTATCCCAGTCCCTCCCTGCTAGGCATTCAGCATCAAGGGTTGGATCAGGGGTAAATTCCTGCGTCATATTGGGGCATGCCCAGGGGGTGTACTTGTCATCAGCACTGAAGCATTGGTCAGACGTTGGCTGTCTGACGCTTTCAAGCGATATATCGGCTTAAGGCATGAGATCTTGCATCTCAGAAAGCACGAGCATTAACTAATGGTAATCTATCATTCAGATGGTATGATATTCTTTGATGATTGGTCATCTTATACTCCTGCCGTAGTGCGGGTTGGGGGTTCGGGTTTGGTGATTATGCGAAGGCTATTACGTATTTACAATTTATTCATGACAGATATGTTCTCGCCGGAGAACAAGGGTTGCCCATATGTCTCGCCGGAGACCAAGGTTGCTATTACGCATTTATTACAGTAGTTCCTTAGATAGCATATTTTCTTCATGCCAGATATGACTCGCCGGAGCATGATCTGCCCTAATAATTCATCTGGCTGTATCAGAATCAGAGCTGAAACAGGGTCCACATGAATGGGGCGTCATCTTGAGTGCTCGGATGACGTGATGAAGGAAATTTCACATAGCTAGATCACTAGATAGAATATTTTGTTCATATCAAATCTGTTTTCGCCGGAGAACATGGTTTGCCGATCTATTCATGCGATGTCTCGGATCGCTTCTGAGTTATCACATGAGTAGTAGGGCTGGGTCATCGTACCTTGCATATGAAGAAAATTACACATAGCTAGATCACTAGATAGAATATTTTGTTCATATCAAATCTGTTTTCGCCGGAGAACATGGTTTGCCGATCTATTCATGTGATGTCTCGGATCGCTTCTGAGTTATCACATGAGTAGTAGGGCTGGGTCATCGGACCTTGCATATGAAGAAAATTGGACATGCTGTCTATTACTAGTTTTATTCGTTAGATTTCCATTAATCCTCATCTACGTTGGCATCGGTGTGGGATAACGGTTTAGATGAGGAGGGCATACGGCTCCTCGTTAATGGAAATGGGACACTGCACTCATGGCGTTATTTCATCGGAAATAACCTTATATAGCATTTAACCACATTTCATTCACTTATCTATCTTCTCTCATTCTTAAAGGTGTGGCTCTGCATGGATTATTCTCACAGCGGTGAGTGAGTGTTGGGGGTCTGAGATAGCAGATTCTGTGACATGTACGTTTACACAGATAAATCTGTATATCATCAGAGCAGAGCCCATCTGCCAAACTCAATGCAATATCATTGCATAAACGTTACGTTACTTCAATAAACGTCTTATGTTCAACTCTAAGCTGAAGTGTCTAAATGAAATCTAGCGCAGCGTAGTTCATTGGGACACGGAAGTTAGAGTCTAGATATAACCCGAAACCCCCCCCTCTTCGTTCTCTAACAGCTAATTAATTCATACGCCCACGTTCATTCTCATTCGCTACAAGCTCCTTCACACACGCCCTCTTTGCCCAGTGTAGGCTTATAAGCAGCCTCTGCTCACTGCTCATTCTACAATGTTCAGCTGTCGAAGCAGGTTGTGTGATGTGTGTTAGAAAAATCCTCCACCTCCCCGGCCTCCTCCCTGTGGCATTTAGCTTCAGTTGTTATGGATGCGCTGCGATAGGATAACATGTGGCTTGTACTATGGTTATTCCATGATTGTGATATGATGAAATGTTGTTGTACTATGGTTATTCTATGTTGTGTTTTGATATGTCGATTGTATGATGGTTATTCTATGTGATGTAATTTATGATGTATTGGAAGTTCATGTACTTATGTAACTTATGCTCTGCTCTGGGGGGTCTGAGATAGCAGATTCTGTGACATGTACGTTTACACAGATAAATCTGTATATCATCAGAGCAGAGCCCATCTGCCAAACTCAATGCAATATCATTGCATAAACGTTACGTTACTTCAATAAACGTCTTATGTTCAACTCTAAGCTGAAGTGTCTAAATGAAGTTCAGTTATGAGAGAGAGAGAGAGAGAAAGACAGAGAGAGAGAGACAGAGAGAGAGAGACACAGAGAGAGGGGGGGCAAGGCAACAACAAAAGTAAGTGAAGGTGAACTACAGCTGCACATGCCAGTAGTTTTACGCTGTTGTCTACAGTAGCCTATGAAGAATTAGCCTCGGGATCCTGGCATTTCATGAAGACAAGCCTGGGTAAAGCCTCCAGTAACTGTAGGTTCAGCCAATCAGGCGAGTCTGTGTGTACATTACAAACACATCCCCCCCTCCCCCTCCACTCTATGATCAAACAGGTCGTTGTCTTTGATGCTTTCATTGATAAGAGAGATCACTAATGAACTCTTGACACTTTTATGGCCCAATCAGTTACCTCAGTTCACAACCCCTTTGAAAACCCCTTTTGAAAAAAACAGAGACCGGTGAACAAATGCTATTGGCCTCTGAGATCCAGCGGCTCGTATAACCGCCCTTCTGAGTAATAGAATGTCCGGGCTCGGCCAGCCTAATGAAGAATAGATGCTGCCCATTCCAATATAAAACTCAGAACCATAAATTGTATAGCCGATTTATATTAAACTGAGACCTTTACCTGCATGCTTCAGTATTAAATTCACTATAATTAATCAGAACCCAACTGTCATTATCACATCACAGGTTCACAGGTCTACATGCAGATATAGCATAAAACCAGCAGGTACAATGCGTACATGAGGTTGGACATGAGGTGGTAACACTCCGGTAGGTCCACATTAGCAGCAGGTACATGAGAATAGACATTAAGGTGCAAAACAGTGTCAACACATTGTCAGGTTCACATAGAAATTGACATGCACATATTCTGTAGCGTAGGGTGGTGACTTTCACAGGTTAAATCCACAAGGAAAAGTAAAGTCCATGGCTGGTGACAGGCGGGAGAGTGTTTTTTGCAGGTCTTTCAGTCCGAGTGTATCAAAAAGTCAACTGGGTTAAGGCAGCTGACGCTTGTGATTGGCTGCGCGGAGGTGCCGAAAGCAGAGGCGTCAATGGTATGGCAAGGTATGGCAGCTGCCTTACCTTGGCTACAGGGGGAAAAAATTAAATGTACTTCTTAAAATAAATTAATCATGCCTGCATGTTGCTAAGGAAGGCGCACGTGCAAGACACCAGTCATGTTGCCATACCTTAGCTTTTGCTGAACTGACGCCACTGGCCGAAAGTCGGGGGGACCTAACCTTAACCCTAACCTCAGTAAAACTAACGCTGGTGAATGCTATCCTGGTGAAATGCTAACCTGCCGATGCTGGTGAATGCTAACCTGGTGAATGTTAAACTGGTCGGACCAACAGTGATTAACCCAGTTGCTTTTTGGATACTCTGACTGAAAGACCTGCAAAAAACACTCTCCCGGTGACAGGCGGTGGTCACTGGTCAGGCCTTGTTCGGCAGTCTGATGGTAGCCAGGTGAAAGCTGTCCAGAAACCTGCTGGTCTTGCCCTTGATACTACACTCTTGTCACTTCTATAGCTCATAAAATGTCTTGATGGCCCAATACATTTCAATAAATTATTCCAATATACAAAACTCAAAATACAAGAAATCTAGTTTTCAAAGTAAACACATTGCATAAAAAAGGGCACATCTGAATCCTCTCACCCAGCCTCTATGTCATGAGACTCGAGGAGGCTTTGCGCCACGCTGTGAGCTTGTAGATCGTCTATTTTCACTACTTCTTGAACATTTGGTTTCTAATTATGTAATTTCTTAGATTTTTCTTCATGAAAGTTCTTCATGAAATTACTGAACAATTCCTTGAAGTTTGTTTTTAATTCATGAAAAAAATAAGATTGGAATGTTTATTGAAAATATTTTGAATAATAATAGTTAAAAATCGAAATGTAGGAAACAAAAACAAAACAAAGGGACCCTTACAAATCTGCCCGCGACCCACACATGGGTCCCGACCCACTGTTTGGGAAACAGTGCTTTAATGCAGTGGTTCTCAAAGTGGATTCCAGGGACTCTGTGGGTTCCTTTATGGGGGTCTAAATTGACCCATACAAGTACAGTATGTAACTCTGACAGTGTACAAATGAAACCCTAACGGGTCCATTTGGTTCCATTTGTACACTGTCAGAGTTAAGGGGAGACCTTGACATTTAAAAGTTTGAGAAACACTGTTTTAATGGATATAACCTAGTCAATTGTTCTCAATTGTCTTCATTTCATTATGTCATCATCACCATGATTATGCATCCTGGCTGGGCTCAGAATATTTATTTTGGCCTCCAGCTGTACCTTGACACGTGAACTCTAATCGACCACCCACTGGCAGAGTGCTACTGTTAATGAGCAAGACACCCACTGAGGATCAAACCCATATTGTTCCACCAAATACAATAAATAATTGGTCAGACACGAACGAGAGGCAAAAATATTCCATGGATTTCTTTGTTTATTTTTTGCCTGAACTTCTGCAAGTGTGCAGCTTTTCAACTATGAATTACACTGTGCATCACATTAAAGCATATGTTATGTTTACCGGCTTTTTATACATTTTACATTACATTTATTTAGTACATTAATTGCGACCGCAGGTCGCAGTTAACTATGAAAAACGGCAAATCTTTCCGTATCTCTGTCAGTCACGCCAGAGCCGTCTAATCAGAGAGTCCTGCCACTGCGGGGTCAGAAACAGCGCTGGTCACGTGGTTCATTGTCACTTTACACCTCATAGACTTCAATCCATTTTGTAAACTTCCGGTTCGCCGCTTGTCACTATACGCCAATAGATGTGTGCGTAGACGACCTGGCCCCATGAAGTGAACGGGAGTGACGCAACTCTCCATTATACGGCTCTGAGTCACGCCTGACACATCGCAGATGTGACGTCACTGACGTCACTGTGATGTCAGGGTTAACCACTTTTAACAGAATGGGTTTGCCGCTCTGACATCATGCTCTGGCTTCACTGTGAGGTCACACTAACAGAATCCCGTTTATGCCCATATATGGAGTTCCCTGATGTCATCAATATTAAGCCCATTTCTAACAGGACTTCATATGGGAATGCCCATACACGTCGGCCACATACCAGCACTAATGCTGGTTCTACAGAAAGGGATCTCTGTGGATGGACATAAAAGGGTATGATGTCAGATGTCATAAACAAAGGACTTTCCCATAACGAATAGCTGAGTAAGCATGTTTAGGCTCTCACAGCATATCTCCATATATAGAGTACATAGATCTCCATATATGGGTACCAGGGGTCTCCATATATGGGTAACTGGTCCGACACATCACTGGCCAGATAAAGGGCGAGGTCACATACCTGAGGCGTCTTACTAGTAACATCTTGCACTCTACCTCTTCTGCTCTAGCTCTTTCCACTGTGGAAAGAGCTAGAGCAGAAGGGGTAGAGAGCAAGATGACATAACAGACAATTAGCACAATTTAAAATTAAATCTATAATGCTGCAAATACAGTCTCTCCCTGTACAGTATATTGTCTCATGTCGGGTGGAAACCTCATTATGTTACTTTTCAGTATTCAAATTCAAAAATCTAAAAAGTAACAGAACTACAAGCTTGCAGATCTTTTGATGCTTTTGTGTGCCGCTGTAGTATGATCAGTTGATCACGTAATGTAAGGCATATTAATTTACGAAAAAACACAATAAGTTAGAAAATAGAGCAAAGAGGTTTCTGCTCACAACAGTAACGACATACTCTGCCAAACTGTACAGCGGGTGTCATTTGGGGTCCCAGGGGATGCATTTGCATTTAACCTCAAATTCAGTTCTTTTGTGCATATTTTCTCCAAGTTTTTATTTTATTTTACTAGACCTGTGTCCGTCGGGCACCTACTTGGGATCGGCGCTGATCGCAATCCATCCACTGCCATCCCTCTACATGCATGGCATACGACATTATTGGCTTAGGAATGCGCGAAATACTACAAGATATCCATGAATTCATGTCTGCATGGGGTGAGTAATCGATAGAAAAAAGTACACACCCCCTATGTTACGCTGGACCCCCTCCCCCCAGCACCATGGACAGGGACGTGCAGAGAATGTTAGAGAGGCAGGGGCTTACGTTTCTAAAAAGGCCTTTTGGTGAAAATATTGCGTTGCGATGCGTTATGAGCTTGGAGGTCGGCTATTTTCGGTGCGTGACACCACACTGAACTAAACATAATCTAGTCAATACTGGGTGATGTGGCGTAAGGGCATGGGTTTCTACACAGTGAGGGCAATTCTTTCAACATAAGACGCTGCATTCACGTTCAGGAGAGTTTGGACAAGGCAATTCTCTTGAATGCTGCCTTCAGGTATGGCATGGAAAGAGGGCATTTGCATTTTTAAAAGACAATTAAAAGGGCAGGGGCTCAAGCCCCCTTTGATGTCTATGTGTGCACGTGCCTGACCATGGAGTTGGAACTTGTGCACGGAGGGTGAAGCGAAAGGCGTCCCCAGTGCCTCCTGCCCTCCTCATTAGCATTCTGCATGGGACACACGTTGCACACCGTGCACCGAGCATGCTTAAGATAGGGCGTGACCCTGGGGTACACGTGTGAGATCAAACCGTCAAAAGGCACGTGGGATTACGCCTTAAAAGGAGAACAACTCACACTCCGGAGGAAGCGGCTGTTTGAAATCGGGGCGAATTTCGAAGTGTGTCCTCTTCTCAAGTGGAAGGTGACGTAAAGAAGTGACATGCAATGTTTGGTAAGAGTCTGTGTCCAAAATACTGAATAAAACCATCATCTTAAAGCCTCAATAGAAGAGCAAGGAGACAATAGAACCACCGCAATTTATATTTTATTAACAAACACACTCTGCCATACAGATTGGACACAATGCCATTTTATTCATTAAAAGAAAGTTAGTGCCGCTTTAATGTTTATGTTCAGCTCAGTCTGCACAAGCTCCTTCAAAGCATAACATAAGGCACACTGTTTGTGTTTACACTTTACATTAAGGTTCAGGGTGCCTTTCTGCTTTCACAATGTATGCCTATAACATAGAACAGCATTCAAGGAAGAATACCGGAGAGCTGCTAAAGCGCAGCATGTTCGAATAGGTAAAGAAATTATACACAAAAGTTTGCTTTGAAAAATATATATTCAAAGATTTGCAAACATTTTCACGAAACAAATCTATACAAGCTTGCAGCGCGCTGTGAGCTTCTTTTTTTTCTTTCCAAAAAATAAAATCATTCCAGGTCTTAATGGGTTAATATGTTTATTTGATGTGAACGTCACAATCACATGGCACCAGATGCATCACTTAAGTGTTCTGGCACAATCTGCTAATTGTCAACACCTGTCCTCAGGAGACGTTTCTAAACGCAAATAAAACGAAAGAATCATGAATAGATGTGTTGCCAAATGGCTAATTACCAGAAAGCTATTCAGCCATATAGGAACAGTCAGATCCTCAGTGTTGACACTGAGTGTACAAATGGAAGCAAATGGACAAATGGACTTGTAAGTGTCCATTACATTTGTGCACTCTCATGTGTACTCAAAAGCTCTTTAGAAGAGGGCAGGGCGCTGAGGTTGCTAGTGTTTTTAAAAACATTTTTTTAAACCATTCATCAGACACTATTAACACTTTGCAAGCCACGGGGAGCCCCTTAATATTAAAACCGGAATATACCGGACATCTGAGCAAGGAGTCTCAGCCGCGCTGTCTTTTACCGTACTAGGTCATTAAAAATGAAATAAGTGATAATGATAAAAAAAAAAAAAAAACGATCGCTACCCCTTCTCTGTCTCACCACCCGTTTAACCAATTGCATCATTCTTCTCTGCACATGAACCGGAAGTGCTTCTGGTGACTATCCGTTCTCTATAACAAATTTTCCGTTCACTTTCATTGGAGGAGGAATCGTTAGCATAGCGCATCTCGGGGATGTTTTTGACCAGATCAAAGTTGTCACAGGGTCTTCATATTGACGGGATTACATTCGTTTACCGTGATGTGCACGGATCACGCACGCGAATCGGGGCAACGGTTGCGGAGATATGAGCAGGGCAATAGTGTGACGTGTGAGGTGTGACAGACAGACGGACAGACAGACAGACAGACAGACTGACAGTTTGTGCAGGTTTTGATAGTAAGTGCGACCTACGGTCGCAATAAAGGAAAATATGACTCCCAAAACATCTGCTTTAAGTGGGATGTGAGGGGTCAAACTAGGGGTTTTTAATTATTCTGAATCCATTGCAAGCATTTGTTTTGCACGAAAAACATTCCTTGGGCTAAAAACGGACCCCAAAAGACTGTGAAAATTGATGACTCATCACTAAACCATAGTTTTGAGGGGCCATTTCTTGCCCAAGGAATGTTTTTCGTGCAAAACAAATGCTTGCAATGGATTCAGAATAATTAAAAACCCCTAGTTTGACCCCTCACATCCCACTTAAAGCAGATTTTTTGGGAGTCATTTTTTTCCTTTATAGTTAGTGTATAGTAAGTGAAGGTAGGTAGGTCGTTTTCAAAACTTTCCCCTGATGGGATTCCTTGGGACTTTTTCTCTCTCACTAAGGACATATTGAATACAAAATCAGTTGAGTTTGCTACTATTGCAATTTGTTTTAGGTTTAGCCTAATTTTGGCCTAAAATTACTGGACTAAGAAAACATTAAAAGTAAAATGTCTGCCTTCGTTCCATTTTGGAACAAAAGTAGTGAAAACAGCAGATCTACAAGCACACAACGCCTCGCACCGCGAGGCGTTGTGTGCTTGTAGTTCGGCTGTTTTCACTAGTTTAAATCATTTTTAAAATGATAAATACAAAACAAACGGTTTTGGACATACAAGGTTTCCACCCGACAACGACGAAATATAACTCATGTAATTGGCCCACTGGCTTGTCACTCGTCATGATCTGAAATGGCAAATCCAAGAGTAGCAGCAGCGCTATAGAGAGAGATCTCTCTCTATAGCGCGCAATGAGGGCCTCTCCAACTCTTTTTCCCGGGCTGAATCAGGGGCCCAGCACGTCCCTGCTGAAAGCCGTGCAATGAGAATAGGATGTAATGGGTGGTGTGAGGTACAGTAGATTGCGATCCATTTTGTCCCAATTGACATCGCTCATCCCCCATCTCCCACAGCTACCACTGGTGGCCACTAGGGATAGTATTGCGCCATGTAAAAACTTTCCTTGCCAAACGGGTTATCCTACAGTAGTACTATACACTATGTTGTATTGGTCTGTCTTTCAATGTTATATTAGATATGTCATGAAACTGTACTTTTCTCTATTGCAAACTGCTAATAATTCAATTAATCAAACTGTTTCCACTTTTCATCTGTGGGTGAGTCATGGACACATATGGGTCCCATTCTTCATGAAGAAATTCAAGAAAAATAAAATAAATTGCATGAATTAGAAAACATTTTTAAGAAGTAGTGAAATTAACCGATCTACAAGTTCGGGTCCTATATGCCAGTTTGAGCTAAAACCACTGCGACTACTGTGCAATGATTTTGTCAAGATTGACAATAAAACACAACACAAATGATGCATATTAGTATTAATAGAGGTTTTTATACACAAATGAGTTTGGCAAAAGTCGACCTGCTGGTGGCGCTATAACAGGCCAATATGAAAAGAGTGTAATTTGTGTTAAAACACAACACAAATGATGCATATTAGTATTAATAGAGGTGTTTCTGCACACACAAATGAGTTTGGCAAAAGTCGACCTGCTGGTGGCGCTATAACCATGCCAATAGCCAATATGAAAAGAGTGTAATTTGTTCCTTTATAGTGGGAATGTGCATGTGGAATGTATCTGTAATCACAAGCTGGGTTGATGATTTAAGTCATTTTGTTCAAAATGGACCAATCCTGCAAACTTTTTTGTCCCTGATTGTCCCAGGTACGATTCCTGGCCAAGCCAGCTAGGAGTTAATGTGTCCCTGAGCAAGACTCTTAACCCCTTATTGCTCCCTGCCCCCCTGCTACAGATAATTGGCTATACTAAACTACTAATTTGCATGTCATCCAAAGTTGTTGTGCATTATAATGATTATATTTGTGTTCATGCTTACAGACTCTCATTAGGATCCTGGTTCTGGATGTATCGCCTGAAGCTTCTGAGTGCTCTTGCCAGGGATCCCGATGAAGAGAGCGTTGCACTCTTCATTGTATGCACAGTTCTCTGACCTTCTGTAAGCGAGCAGAGAGTTCACAACCTTCTGGAACTGCATGTGAATGTTGCAATTGTAGGCAAAGGCATACTATTACAGGTTATACTTGGTTATGCATCATGTCTCTCTACCAAAAATAGCAGATCTACAAGCTCACAAGGTGTTGCAAAACCCCTAGATAATCTTCCTAATGTTGGTAACCAAATGGACCCGTACAGATCTTTAACTCTTGAAAGTGTAAAATCTTATTTAGCATATTGGACCAAATTCTTTTCATTTTACGCTTTTAAGCGTTAAATTATTGTTAAACATCTGCATTACTTCATTTACAAGAAGTCTACACAATTAGAGAATGTAGAAGATTTTTTATTTATTATGGTCAACATTTGCTGATAACAAAATATTCTACGTTTTGGGTCTGAGAGGCTAAATCTCATCAAACGGTGGTTCCGTGTCTCAAATGCTGAATAAATAATGGACCTTGATATGACAAGGGTTGAACACCACTGGTTAAAAACGTATGTTTTAGGGATCTAGTGTCCATGATCTGAGTATAAAGCATCGAGGCTGTGCCCTTATTTAGCATATTGTCGTTGTCGGGTGGAAACCTTGTATGTCCAAAACCGTCTGTTTTGTATTTATCATTTTAAAAATGATTTAAACTAGTGAAAACAGCAGATCTACAAGCACACAACGCCTCGCGCCGCGAGGCGTTGTGTGCTTGTAGATCTGCTGTTTTCACTACTTTTGTGCGACGGCCTTGTATGATGAAGCAGGGCTTTACTTTGCGAAAAATCATACAGATTTGAAAACTTGAAGATACAAGGTTTCTGCCCGACAGTGACGATATTGACCATTAACAAGGAACCCAGTCAAGATAGCCGGGGAGGGAAGGGGGAGGAAACAACAATAAATACAAACACTGTGTGTTAGCGGAGGAACATGGTATGACCCACATGCAGGGGTCTCCGCTCTGCACGCTCTCTACTTCAAAGATGTTCCCTCATTACTCCCATTCACCACGCAGCCCAACACACTCCACTGGCTCTCCTATACGTCCACCCGCCCACCCAGGCCAAGCAACATGGAGTAAAACGTGCTTTGTAAAACACAAAGCACGATGTGGCACCCTCTCTTGCTTTTTTTCATTCTTGATTTATTTGCACTGACTATGGACACTTATTTTTGCCGCTGAAGTATTGTGCTGTGTTGGTTGAATTGAGTACTATTGCTGTGTTGATATGGCAGTGAGATACTTGTGTTGCACTGACTAGCATTGACTGTTTGTTTGGCACTGCTTTGTTAAGTTGTGCTTTGAGTATTGCTTTGTGTGACGTGTCACTTATGAGCGTTGAATGTTTCTTTGTCACTTTATATTTGTCTTTTTTGTTTTTTCGACACTATGTTAATATTCTTTTTATTGTGCCTTGCTTTTTTTGACTTATGAGCATTGAATGTTTCTTTGTCACTTTATATTCTATATTCTTATATCTATCTATCTATCTATCTATCTATCTATCTATCTATAATTACAGTAGCACTTCTGTGCTGTACTATCACCTAGCTTTGTATACGCCTGAACTTGCATCTGAGCACTCTTGAATGTCAACGATGGACAGCAGCGAAGTACATTTTACGTTTTTGGATACTATAATGACTTTCACTTCTCTACATTTTAAAGACAAATATTGTAGCCTACCTTTGACTCCACTACATTTCTAGGAATTGAAAAAGTAGATAATGAATTAACCACCTATAGCCCTATTTCAAATATGGTGAAAACGTAACCGCATGATCTACTCTACAAGCTCACAACGCACGCCGCATGGAACTGCTATTTTCACTATTATTAAGAATTTGTTGAAATGTGTGGAAAATCTATTTATTTATTAGGACTTTTATCCACCACTGCCCATTGTGCAGTAAACTTTCATCTGGGCACTGATAGTTCAAGAAAGCTTTAAATTAAAACTGGGCTTTAACAATTAACACAAACACTCTCTTCATATCTTTTTGGTGTCCTTGGCATATGAAACGAGAAACTCTTGCACGCCTACAAAAGCGACAGGTGCGTCGAGGAGAGACCAAACAATGGGCCGGTAAAATGAATAAGAGAAAAAACTCCACGCACACCGTCTCCAAATGCAAAAAAAGGGGATTTAATAGGGAACGTTTTGGTCATATTTAGACCTTCATCAGGCTATCTTTTGGCATGAAAAGGTTTGAGGACCAGTGATTTAGAAGGCATTTTGTAGAATCGGCCTCAGGGCTAATGGGTTAATTTAGAGTCACGTTTCAGCAGCTCCGGGCCACACACACTCATCCACAACAAAGCCATGCAGGAGCTGGAATCATATGTAGAGCAATAGGATGGTGGAAAAACAATGTGTGATATGAACCAATTAGCAATTATACTCTGCACGGAGGCCCTACCGGGACAAGAGGTGCAGCCACTCGCTGCCAAGTGGAAAATTGAAAAAACAACACACCTGAGAAAACGCCGCCGGCGCTCAGGCGGGGGCGTCAAAACCCCCCAAACAAATTAAGGCCTATTTAAGCCATTTAGGCCTAGAATTATTTAATGCTTTAACTATTGAAAAATAGATCTGCTATTTTTTTTTAAATCATGAAAATGTGTGCAATTTTTTCAGTATATATTTTGCAAAGCAAACTTCTGTGACTAAAATCTCTGCTTCTGGGGGGTCCCTGGAACAACATATTTTGAGATGGGGGTCCACGGCCAAATAAATGTAATTTTGGGGGTCCTTGACATGACAAAGTTTGAGAACAGCTGATTTAGAGGAAGGATTTAGAAGTCGGGTCAAAGATCGGGTCAAAGATATAAGATTTTCAAGATTTTTCATAGATATATTTATATATTTCATTTTACAGATATACAAGCTCACAGCGTGGCACCGAGTGCCACACTGTGAGCTTGTATATCTGCTATTTTTTCAATAGTTAAAGCATAAAATAATGGTTAAAGTGGTTTAAATCTAACGCGACGCAGGCACGTTCCAGGTCTTTCAGGTTTAAAGACTATGGCTGGAATGGGAGACATGTCTGAGTTGGTGGTCTCATATTGCTGTTGAAATGAGAGAAATGACAAAGAGTCATGGGTAAAACATTAGAAAGGGAGAAAGTGGGGGGGTTGTAAAATAGAGCAACAAACCCCCTGGGGGCACGAGCATTCATATTTGCAGAGAACAACAGTGACCTTAAGGGGGGACTGTAGAAGAAATATAACAGCCATTAAGCTGTGTGTGTGCAGAGAGTGGCTGCTAACAATTCTTTCTGCATACGATTGTCCATGAATAGCCCATGGAATGTCACGCAAACAGTCAACAGCCATGCCAGCGGTGCCAGAGGAGAAGGAATAAGTGGATGGATGCGTGGGCAGTGGTGGATCGGATCCAAGTAGATCTACTCAAGTACTGATACTTAAAGGGGCACTTCACCACTTTTCAACCTATGTTCATATAATTGGTCCTCACTCAAAAATAGTAAATAAATATTATTTTTTCTTCTTTTCTTTTTTTTTCTCAGAGGAGGGTTGTGGGCAGGTCAGAAACCCATCGTCTTGTGACATCATCGATTGCCAATCCAGCTTATAGAAACTGCAGGCTTTCTATTCCTGAAAAGTTGCAATTTTAAAGTGGAAGCCATTGTTCTCGCAATAATAAAAATCGAAATATTTTTTTCAAAAATATTGATTAATTTCTTTTTTTGGAAAATGATGATGTCACAAGACGATGGATTCTGAACTTCCCACAGCTCTCCTATGAGACCCGGACTGAGTAGAAAAAAATTGTGATATTTTATCATGAACATTAGTGAGGACCTATTATATGAAGACAGGTTGAAAAGTGGTGAACTACTCCTTTAAGTCCAATGTTGTACTTAGGCCTATACTTGTACCAGTGTTGATTTCGTAGACTAAAACTATTAGTCTAGATGGAAAGGGGAGATAGGGTGGATTTTCTTTCGCCACCTGTTTTCATTACTTTCATTATTCATTACTTTTCAAAGTTTTGTGGGGTCCATTTTTAGCCCAAGGAATGTTTTTCATGCAAAACAAAAGCTTGCAATGGATTCAGAATCATAAAAAAAACCCTAGTTAGACCCCTCACTTACTACTTAAAGAAGATTTTTTTGGGGGGGGTCTCTTTTCCTTTATAGTAAATGAATGTGTAGGTGCAAGAAATCATTAAAAATTAACCCCATGAGAACATATTTCAGCTTGCTACCTGTCAGAATCCTAAAATATACCCTTCAAGGATTAAGAAAAAACAGGTGGCGAAACAAAATCCACCGTATATGCGTGGACCCCCCTTTCCATCTAGACTATATGACTTTGTCGACTACCTTTTCTCACTGCCGAAAACGAAATAAAAACAAATCTATGAAAAACTAAGCTATGATGACTAAAACTATGACTAAATATACTGACAATTAGTCAACAAATAAAAACTAGACTAAAATGTTGGGGAGGGACAAGTGGAAAATGTTATGTTTGTTTGCGCTCTGAAAATAGCTGATCTACATAAGCTCACAAATGTAGTAAGCTATTTTCAGGACGCCATCATACGCCAAAATACATTTTAGTCGACAAAATCGACAGTAGACTTTGTCGACTAAAATCTTATGATATTTAGTCGACTAAAACTAGACTAAATCTAAAACATTTCAGATGACTAAAATATGATAAAAAATGTAATGGAATGTTATTCAAAACACTATGACTGAAACTAAATTAAAACTTGACATCAAAATCAACCCTGACTTGTATGAATGTTTATTATTCATAACTTGAAAAATAGCCTTGAGCTGTCAAGCTGGACGCTCCTGGTTCTCTGCTCTATGGGAGGTCCTCTAGGGGCTGTTAAGTATGACATCATTTTGTAGGCAGAGGAGCATTTCTGCCCCCAGTTTCCGTGAATCTTTTTACTATTTTTACTATTTACACATTTTTCTTCTCTTTGTTGTTGAAAGGAAAGTGTTAGAGTTATACTTTAGTCGTTATTTTTGTCTTGGATCTGTTGAAAATAGCGAGGGACAGAAAATGCTCTGGGGGCAGATTCTCCTCTGCCTACAAAATGATGTCACGGCTTAAAAGCCCCATAGTGTTCTTAAAACCTAGCCGCAAATTGCAACACTAGATTTTATTTTAATCGGATGAATCTAGGGTTGCAATACCTCCCATAGGCAGCCAACGCATCAAAACAGTTTTTTTGCTATCTGATTGTAATAAACAACTTCAAATTCACCTATATTTGGGCTCTATGGAAAGCTCGGAGTATCCTCTTTCTATCTGCAAAGAGTTTCTTTCATAAAACTCAGAAATCCGAGCAGACATGATTTATTTTCTAAGTGTTGAACTTCGGGAAGCGCTCGTCTTCTAAAACGCAGCGTCCCGCTGCCTCCTGCATTATGTGACATTTAGAACCAGCTGGTACACAGGACCGCTGAGTGACTTCCCACAAGCGCTTCCAAACTCCAGCACTTAGAAAAAATAATCACCTGAAGCCAATTTCTTGATAGAAAGTAGCTCCTAACATGTCAACAGTGGATTTTTATGAAACAAACACTTTGCAGATAGAAAGAGTAAATTCCAAGCTTTCCATACAGCCCCAATATTGACACCGTTTAATACAATCAGATAGCAAAAAACTGTTTTGATAGCGTTGGCTGCCTATGGGAGGTATTGCAACCCTAGATTCATCCGATTAAAATAAAATCTAGTGTTGCAATTTGCGGCTACTTAGAACCTGGGTAAGATGTCTCCGGGGTGGCTCCATGATCAAACTACTGGAAAAAGTACTCAATTCCGGGATAAAACGACCCCTCATACCTTTAAAATACCTTTATGAAGCTTCCAGGATGGTCCAGCAGTCGTTTGTTCCAAAGAAGCATTATATTCCATTTTTGATAGCAGGTTCAACCCGACCACGGCTCCACACAGGACCACGTTGGATCAATTGTTAATCCGGTTATTTTTCTCGCTTGAAAATCCTTTTTTTTTTTTCGCTCTGTGTCAGTCCCTGATACACCTGCTAATACAGCCAAGCTAATGCTTCTTCAGGACCTTTCAACTCTACTTCATCCTAGTTGGTAAATCCCGTCTCTCGCCACCAGGGGCGCATTCTCTCTCTAAGTACTCATTATGCAGAGTGTCCCATTTCAAGTTTTCAAACCTATAAAAATCTTGACGCATTGTGAGCTTGTAGATCGTAGGGTTGAAGTGGTTACTGTATGTTTTATCATAATAATCAATATACAAAGTAACTAGTAACTAAAGTGTTCAAATAATTGTAGCGTAGAAAAAGTGACCCACAATATTTGGATCTGGGATGTAGTGGAGTAGAAGTAAAAGTATTGGAAATTGGAAATCCTCCAGTAAAGTAAAAAATCCTGAAAATGGTGCCTAACGCGCCTATTATATGCATTTAGCCATACGCTTGGGTCATTCCGATGAAACCGTGACATATCAACCTATGGAGATCCATCTACGCCTACATAATTATTGTGTGTATCCTTGTTGTCGGGTGGAAACCTTGTATGTCCAAAACCGTTCGTTTTGTGTTCATCATTTTTAAAATGATTTAAACTAGTGAAAATAGCCGATCTATAAGCACATAACGCCTCGCGGTGCGGCGCGTTGTGTGCTTGTAGATCTGCTATTTTCACTAGTTTTGTGCCACAGTCTTGTATGATGAAGCAGGGCTTTACTTTACGAAAAAACATTCACATTTGAAGGTTTCTGCCCGACAGTGACGATATGATGAGCAATCTATCTGAGTCCGTACATTACGCTAGCCTCAAATGAATAGGAACCGTGACGCCTGTCCCATGACCATATATGGGTCACAGGCATTTGTGTGTTTTTTTTGCACATGGCAGATTCATCTGGTCCCCCAGGCTAGGTCACAATGGGCCAACCATGTCCAAATATGGAATCCAATAGGTTGCATCAGCCCGACCTCTGGTGTTACCATGACGATCTGATGTGGTGGATCTAGTGATGTGAAATCCTCTCTAACAGCAGCTTACTAGTACTTCTACTCTACTTCATCTCAGAGGCAAATGTGTATTACTTCTACCATGGTGGAAAGTAACTAAGTACATTTACACAAGTACTGTACTTAAGTACCATTTTGAGGTACTTTTAATTGCGACCGTTAGGTCACAGTTACTATCAAAACCTCCACCGGCTGTCTGTCTGTCAGTCAGTCAGTCAGTCAGTACGTCACGTCACGTCACGTCACGTCACGTCACGTCACGTCACGTCACGCCACGTCACGTCACGTCACACTTTTGCCCTACTCTTATCTCTGGCACTGTTGCCCCTATCCATGCCAAACTTTGCGCACACACTCCTTGGCTGCCAAACCACAACCTCATTTCTCACATGGCTCTCTTCTAGCGCCACCATGAGGCAGATTTTTGCAAAACACATTTTTGGACACTGCTCCTACAGATTTTGCCCTAAAATCACGCAAAGCGGTACACAGTAGCTTTAAAGTCATGTCATCAACATGGATCTGTGCCATTTCCCATATTCTCTCCTGATTGGCTACCATTGCCTAAAGTTTGTGTATGCCACCTGACGGTCGCTTATCTCCCAATTAGGGAGTCTTACTTGTGGGAGTATTTCCAATACTCTTGTACTTTTACTCCACTACAATTATTTGAGAACTTAACACATCGGATGCCCACGTTAATTCAGGGTTTACCCTCACAGGGGCCCATCGTCTCCATGGCAACACGTCATTTACGTACCTTCGCTTCGTGGAAAAAGTATCCGTAATACGTTGAGTAAATGTAATCCAAGTATATCCAGTTTATTTTCACGATGATCTTTTCTTTCAGTCAGGACAGCTTTTTACCAATCTTGGGCCACAGCGTGTGTATCACGGGCGGTAGAAAGGGTCGCGTTTTGAACATGGTGATTGAAAAAGCTAGACCAGGAGAGGAATCCGCCATGTTACGTTACCTCCGCAGCGTCACTGGGAAAATAGTATCCATGATACGAGTAAATGTAATCCACGGATGTCCTGTTTATTTTTACGATAAAGTTTTCTTTCAGTCAGGACATCTTTTTATCAAACCTGGGCCACAGCGTTTGTGTCACGGTAGGTAGAAAGGACCGTGCATTGAACATGGTGATTGAAAAAGCTAGACTAGGAGAAGAATCCGCCATGTTACGTGTATCTCCGCCAAGACTCCGTTACTGGGAAAATACTTTTATCCATGATACATAGGAGTCGTGCTAGCCTGCGAGGGGAGGACGATAGAGTGCAGTGCAGGATAGGAACAGAAGCTTGTGATTGGCTGCAGGGAGACTGCACATCCTGGTCACATGTACCGCGCTGCATTTTGGGAAATGTAGTGTTTTTCCCATATTGTTGGCGTTTGATCACCGTGGTAGAGCCTTCATTGCGGTAGCAATGTACAGTAACTACAGTATTGTAAAACGCGTCAAACGCGTCGTGGGCACTGGGGCTGGGCGTCCAGAGACATCAAAGAGATTGGCGTGTAGACACCACGTGGGCACCCGATGTGTTAAGTTACTAGTTACTTGCATTTTGATTATCACTACAAAACATCAGTGACGTCATTACGTGCGCGTCCCGCGTCTCTGACGCATTCACGTTGCCTAGAGACGCATTCACGTCATTGTCCTGGGGTCCCACGGACGCATCGCCTCCATTGGAGTCCACGTTAAAATAATTTACCACGTCGCGAAAAAAAAAATATTTTAAAAAGTCCACAGACGCCACCATTATTCATGGGTGAAGGCATGCTACTTTACCCTACGTTAACACAAATGAAATCCGCGTAGAAAGTCTTAAAACAGACGATAGAACTAACGACAGTGCGTTCTATCGTCCACCGACGCCATTTTGTGCGCCCGTAGATGGTCACAGAATTCAATGGGTGCCTGAGTTTTAGCGTAGCACCGGGCCGCTCTTTGACCATAGTGGCACAGCATGTTAGGTGATACACCAAAAAGGGTTCCCCCACAGAATGTGTGCAAGGCACGGCGCAGAAACGTGACGTCTGCAGCGACACAACAAGCAACACAACGTATGCAGCTGCACCCATCAGAACTTGCATCAAAGCCCTAATAATATTTATAATAAATAATTGCTCTTCCTTGCGTTAGCATGGAGTCTGTTCTTTAGAGACTAGAAGCGGAGTTTTACAGAGTCCATGGAACGTAGTGGGGGCGCTCAGGCTAGCGCACCCCAGGCTAGTGTAGCTAAGGCTAGTGTTAGTGTATCAAATGTGGAGCAGTGTCTGCCTCGCTCTCTCCCCGACCGCGACAGTCGCATTAACGTGTATTTTGCGATCATCGCACACGACGGCGACGCTGCCATTAACAAGCGAGCTTTCGTGTCAAGCATGCATGCAGAGGCAGGAGGTAAACAAAATCATCCAGTCCATAGAGTTGATACAGTCAGGCAAGTCAGCATGCACTGCTATGACGCGCGCATCAGCCCGGTCCAGCAGTGTTTCTCAACCAGTAGTCCGCGGACCTGACTTGCGCCGCATGCATGCGAATGCACAACACAGGCATGCACTCGTCTCCGACACAGACACACACACACACACACACACACGGTCCTCTCACATATGGAAAACGTTAACGCTTATAACGTTTTTGAACGATTAAAATCTTTTTTGGGGGAAAAACTTTTGAAAAATAAAAAAATATATATATTCTTTTATTTTTCGACTCGTACTTTTTGAGTCGCGGTGAGCGTGAGTCGATTTTCGAGTCGATTTTCGATTTATTTTCACATCCCTAGTCTGCATTTTTTGGAAGTATTAAAATTGTAAGATTTGGAATTGTGGTTAATTTCTTTCAGACACATTTCTACGTAACATGAACATAACCATATAATAACCAATTCAAGTTAAATGCTGCACTTTGTCAAAAATTACATGACGCGTTGAATTTTTGTGGGACCCATAAAATATCCCTGGGACTCATCCGAAAGACCCTTCTTGGGTCCCGGGACTCATTACATTAAAAACCTATTAACATCACTGAAACATACATTAACTACTACAGCCCGATATAGACATTTTGGCCATTTGAAATAGCCATCTACAAGCTCACAATGGGTCGCGATGCGAGGCATTGTGAGCTTGTAGATCTGCTATTTAAAAAATATATATATACATTTGAAAACTTGACATGGGACATTCTGCATAACGAGTACTTTTACTTTTGGTACTTTAAGTACATTTTGAATTCTGGACTTGTAAGGGCACAGTCACACTAAAGATACATTGTCGACATAGACGTCGGTTCTCCCCTCTGTCCAATCGGGTGAGTCGGTGCTGGCTACGGGAGGGTCCTGGAAGTGAGTGACAGGTGTCACAGGCTTTGGGTCGGGACAAAATGCTCTCTCTGTGTTTTGTAATGGAGGTTTTTGAAGTTACTACAAGTAAGTTAAACAAATCAGGAAGATGCAAGACTGCATTGTCTGGAATCAGACTTCATACTTTATTGTAGATCTCATCACAGAGCTTCCCCCATCCGCCCCCAAACACCCATGTCCCAAACACATTTAAACATAGGCAGGGAGATGTACAACAGATGGTCACTCGATCCTTACATGGTCTCTATTCTATAGAGCAGTGGTTCTCGACCTTTTCAGGCAGCGACCCCCAAAATAATCATATTTTAACTGGGGGCCCCCTCCCACCCTGACGAGCACTAAGAGTTGAGGGATTACATTTTGTATAACACGGTTCTATTTTGAAAATAGCAGATCTACATGCTATGAGGCGTTGTGAGCATGTAGATCGGCTATTTTCACAATTTCTGCCTCTAATATTTGACAATTTGGCCAATGTTTAATTTGTCATTTTAGAGGTATTAAAAAGTCCTTAAAGTGTCACTTGTCAGAAATGTGCATAAACCCTCTATACTCTTAAACTTTATGTTGGTTTGTTTACTGTTGAGTGAGAAAACAATGTTGCACATTAAGTTAATCATCTGGGGACCCCCCAAAATAATTTTGGGACCCCCTGGGGGTCCCGACCCACAGGTTGAGAACCACTGCTATAGAGACACACACACACACACACACACACACACACACACACACACACACACACACACACACACACACACACACACACACGCACGCACGCACGCACACACACACACACACACACACACACACACAGTCGGCATAATGTAATAGGTTTGTGTGTGTCTGCTGTTTGTAAGGTTTTGTCAGGGAGTAACAGGTGGTGATGCCTGCATAGGGTTTAAATTGCATCTACTAATATATTTAATACATCAATACCACAATGATTGACTGTTATATGAATTTTGCCACAACAGTTTTTTAAAGTTTTAAAAGTATACCAGAAAAGAAGTCGACCAGAACATTACACATGCGTGAGTAATTTTCTGGTGCTCAGCCCAGTTTTATTTTTATTTTATTTTTTCCTCTCTAAAATGGTCTCCAGGCCTGCCATTCAAATTAAGCAGAAACAATTAGGCAGGGGGGGAACTTGCCAATTAAAATCAGTATCCCAATTTCTGATTCAGAAATTGTTTCATGTCGTCTTACAGCATTTTAATCCGGTTGTTTGTTTTAGTCAGTCTCTTTTAACTTTTACATTTTACTGCCTTGCTTTTGATTTCACAATTTGTGTTTAGTGTTGTGTGTTTTTCGCATCACTTTTAGGTATTATGATTTGTTATGCTTTGGTTCACTCATCTGCCTCGACTGGAAAGCACTTTGTTTCCCAAACAAAGGATTTGGATCCTTTTTTGGGGTCACAGAACAGTTGTTATGGGTCGTGTGCTCAAGTTCAAAAGATTTTCAGAAATGTTAAATAGAAATAAATAATAATTATTACTTTTATTATTTCTTCTTAACTCAATAGCTGCCGGGCGCCGCTAGGTGCCGCTAGAGTGCCAGCCATTCTCCCGTAGGCATTCACTATCACATCCGGGTCGCCAGCCTGAACTGGCTTGGCTTTTCACTCGAATGAGTGCTATGCTAGCGAGCCGGAGGAAGTTAGCTATCAGTTAGCAATCGACTATATAATTTTTTAGAAGAGCGATCTAAAGTTATTCAGCCGCCAAAATAACTTGTCTGCTGGCCTCGGAACACAATCCGGAGAAAATCCGCTGTAAAGATTTGTTTTTCTATTGGAGTGGGCGGCGTGCTGCGGCCTTTTCTTCCCATTACGGGCCATGTAAACAGAATCGCGGCCTTGTGCTAGGATGCTAAATTAGACCGGGGCGATCGTTGATGCCTCCGATTATTTAATTCATTTTACTAAACGAACCGAATAATGTCGGTTCTTGTAATCCTTAATACGTCTTGCTGAAACAGCGTTTTTTTGGGGGGGCTCTAAACTTTTTTCTAAACCATTTTCAATGGAATAAATCATCGGGACAAGTAGAATGGCTCGCTGGGAAGCGGTGGAGGAGCCAGGACCACCCACGTCGCTACTAGCAGCTCAGGGTAAGCGAAATAGATTAAAAAATTTGTATTGGAATGGAAAAAAGAACCGAGATTATTCGGTTTTCGCACAGAAAGAGTTAAAATAAAATAAAAAGTTAGTTCACAGTGTATTATGTTGTAAGTATTGTAAATTATTTTGAGCTGAAAAAGGGAAACACTTTGCTACAGTAGGCTATAATACATAAATAAAGGAGAGTTTGACTTGGCTATAGTTAATTTTGGCCTACAGGTGCTGTAAAGTGGTTAAAATCTAAAGTGACACATGATGCTTTTCCAGGTCTAAATGCCGGGTCAGAGGGTCAGTAAAGGTTAGAGCCTTTTGGTGAAAATATCGAAAATAGCAGACCTCCAAGCTCACAACGCGTTGCAGCACGACACGTTGTGAGCTTGGAGGTCAGCTATTTTCGGTGCTTGATACCACACTGAACTAAGCATAATCAAGTGAATACAGGAGCTCAGGTAATGGCATGTACTTCTACACAGAGAGGGAAATTCTTTCAACATAAGATAAGTTCAGGAGAGTTTGGACAAGGCAATTCTCTTAAATGCTGTGGCATGGGAATATGCCATTTGCAAAACTGCATTCATGGTCTGGAGTGGGCACTTTCTACAGACGGATAAAAGGGCAGGGGCTCAAGCCCCCTTTGATGTCACACTAAAGAACATTACACAATCGTCGCTGTCGGGTGGAAACCTTGTATCTCCAAGTTTCAAATTTGTTTGTTCTTTCGCAAAGTAAAGCCCTGCTTCATCATACAAGGCCGTCGCACAAAAGTAGTGAAAACAGCAGATCTACTGTTCAGTAGTCATTAAATGCTTTCTACCTCTCCTTTTTCCTGGTTTTGTAGTTCCTGCTTTTGGGACCGATTTAACTTTTTACAACCCATTTTCGACAATTCCGCCTAGGATCAGCTTTGTTGTGTGTTTTGTGGGTCTTAAACCAGTGTAGGTCACAATGCAGCTCCTCCAGAGTATAGAAACCCAGACGAGCCGAAGGAGCGCAGGGGACTACAACTTTAGTTTTGTTCATTTAGTGAACCAAAAGTGCATAGAAACTCAATGAAGCGAGCCAGACCCACGGCTATAAATCCTGGTTGTGGGGGAGGTGATTGTCATTCCAGTCAACAGTTCCAAGCCTTATTTTTTTGCGCGCAGGTTCCCCTGTTCTATAGCTTCTCCATGACAGTCCTTGCTTGTCATCTCTGGTATGGTTGAGGGCAATCTCTCCCTCCTCTCTCTCTTGATCTCTGGATTGGAAGCAGGCAGGCAATTCTTTTGTGCTGACAGGTGCCTGCTGCAGTTCCTCTGAGGAGGAAGAAATGCACTTTGTAATGGGCCTTCTCCCCCCAAATAGGCACCGAGGGACAAATGCAGCAACCATCCAGACAGGGGTAGACACTGGGGGTATGACAAGAATTACAACGACCTGCGCAATCATACCTACCGTATGTATCATAAATGAAATCCTTCAATGTAAATATTTGCCAGTGGTTGGAAGGTAACTTAGTACAGTGGTCCTTAGATTCTCACTTTAGAAGTGTGCAGATACCCTCTAACCTGACTTTCGCCAGATAGTTGCAGCAGTGCGTAACGCTCTGCCTTACATCTGGGCTCTCTCGGACAGACTCGATGTAAGGGGCGGGCCATTTTTTGAATTTCTGGATGTGGCCGTTTCTATCACAGTCTGGGAGTGCCAACTCCAACCACTCATATTGGCCTGTCTGCATGACGTTGCACCCAGAATCCGCCTCCTGGGTTTCCACGTGGTCTGCAATCAGACTCTATTGGCTCAGAGCCGCTCAGAGCCCGCCCATAGCTGCCGCTGATTGGTCCGGCCCGGGACTTTACGAGTGTTATCAACTCTGGCCGACCAAGCCCAGATGGTAAAAGCAGAGCGTTATATACGCAATGCTGCCACCATCTGGCGAAAGTCAGGTTAGATACCCTCTACACACTTAAACTTTACTGTTGAGTGTAAAACAATATTGTTAATCATCTGGGGACCCCCCAAAATAAATTGGGGACCCCCCTGGGGGTCGCCGACCCACAGGTTGAGAACCACATACTTAGTACGTTTACCGAAGCACTGTACTTCAGTAGATCTCCATACACTCTGAGAAATGATTCTGCGGCCGAGTATATGGCACTATTAGAAAAAGTTATATTTACTCAATAAAATCACTGAATATCATGTATGTGATTGTTTGAGTAGGTCACACCAAACGAAATGAGTAAAAATCCAACTGTTCGTTTTGAGTTAGATGTACATATATTATTTGAGTTAATTTCGTGAGAATAAATTAGTATTTGACCAACTGATTTTATTCATGAATTATACTCAATTTGTTTTGGTAATTTTCCTTCATGATATTTGAGTATGGAGTACTTATATGGATCAATTTAAAAAGACCCTTAATTATTATTCATTCCAACTAAATAATCTTTCATCTCTCACAACAACCTAAACAATTGAGTAGATATGACTAAGATTCAAAATTGTACACAAGGGTTCATGGGAAAAAAAGGGTTCATGGGAAAATTCTACTGGAACATTCTGTCAACAAACAGCAGCAGCAGCAGCAGCACACATCTTTTTCAACAAGAGACCTGGAGAGTGTTTGCAAATATTGGTAAGTAGATTTACTGTATCTTTGTGCATATAGGCTACATAAATGTATTGGGTATAACTTGTGTTCTTTTCAAATGTTTGCAGCTAGTTAAGGTCACAGTGAGGGTAATGTGCAAGCCCTCTAGTCATGACTTTTTGCATTTATTACAAGCTATGCACAGCTGCATACAATGTGTACAATGAAGATAAAATGCACAGGTAGGCCTACATATTATCTGCATGTATCTACTATGGTGTTCAATGAGGATTACATGTGTAAAAGACTTGGAAAAAGTATGAAGTAAATAAGCAACATGATTATATGGTATTCCTTGATTTTGGTTTGGCCAGGTAATTATTGGAATCATAAATTGACTAAGCCTCACATGGTGTCAGTTATTTGAATTATTATCTTTTTTTTCTTCAGAAATGCTCAAATGACCAATTTACAAGCTCAAGATTGTGAGCTGTAGATCAGCTATATCCACTATTTTTTGAAGTATACAATTATTATTATTAACTATATCCCTGTAAAATTGGGTTGCAGATATTAATGACAATAATGACAATAATGACAATAATTACTACATTAATTTATGCTAAACTCATCTTTATCCCCTGCAACTCTCTCTCCTGATTATTCATTTCTAAATGTATGTCTTAATAGCTACTAAGGACAGTCTCCCAGCTTCCGTTGCTAAAACTGGGTTGTGGAAACAATTGTATTGCCAAAGTTTATGTTAGTTTATGAAAGTGCAGTCATACTTTTTCTTTATTGTTCAAATAATTATGTTTCTATTCTACAGAGAGGAATCCCCAATCAACAAACACGAGAGGTCATCATCTGATGTCTCGTCGACCATCTGGAAGAAGAGAGTGTCAAGATCAAGGACTTTCAAGTTAGTAAAATATATTTTTTTACGTTTTAATGTGATCGTGGATGAGACCATCACATGCAAAGGAACAGCATAGTGATGTCCAGAGAAGGTTGTGAAATTGGCTGAATGGCTGTTGCATCCGTTGCATGTCTGGTCCAACTTATTCAAGATTATGCCCAGGGCTGCATGTGTGGAGACAGCTAGGATTGCTCAATGTGTGTCTGTGTGTCTTGTAACATTTAGCCTGAAAGTGAGCTCTAAACAATTATCTTCACAATGTGTGCAGGAAGCAAGCTGCTGGTGCACCTGTCAGAGTAGAAGAGAAGTTGACAGAGGAGGTGATGATGAAGATGAAGATCTACCTGCTGCAGAACTAAGAGGACTCAATGAATGAACCTACTGATGTAGGTATTGTGATTAAGGGCATCACTGCCCTCAACAATCTTGGGGATCTGCTGCTATCTGTTGGGACTGTTCTATGCCTTTAATCTGAGATACCCCAAGAACCTCAGATATGGTCTTGAGATGTTCCAAAAAGTACTAGTTGAGTTGGATCCCGGACACCTTTCAGCCAAAGTTCAGAGACTGAAAAAATGTCTGCTTGCCGACTACTGTTCAGCAAGATGCTCTCAGAACGTGGGTATAACCAACTGAAAGTGGATGTATTGTCAAAACAGCATTTTTGCAATGGTATTTGTTGCTGATAGTAATTAGTTCATGTAAAGTGTTTGTTTCTGGTGCATTCGAGCCATAATGCAAACAGGTCAGTTTAGCATATAGACATTACACGTGTGCATAGTCAATATGTTTAAATGTTGAGCTACTGTAAATGCTTATTTATTATTTCATATTCCAAGTTGTGATTTCCTTTCATGCCAAATGGCCTCTGACCGTCTTCTTTAATGTATTTTGTGGTTATGACTTACTGTTTATTTGATGGGCTCATTGTTCTTATGGTGCATAATGTTTGACAGACTGCTTACTTACAGTATGCACAGTTCAATTAGAGGTACTTATATACAGTATTGTGAACACACACTGCTCTTTAGTAAACTCTAAAATTTTTAAAAGTGTCAGGGATACCCCTTTCCTGATCATTATCTTTAAACATATTGTTTTTGCAGGCATTGTTGCATGTCATTTACATACTAAAGTATGTTGAATGTTCATACTTGATGTGGTGTTACAATGGTCAAAATGAGTTGATTAAAAACATAATTATCTGCATAATTATTTCATGTGTATTCATTTGACATCATGTACTCCTGGAGTAAAAGGTAAAGTAAATGAAAGGGGTAAAATGGTACTATATGAATTAAATCAATAAAAGTAAATGAATAGAGTAAATGTGACATATTTGTTTTGTTAAATCATACTCTAATATTCAATTAGATCTACTTAATATTTCAATGTATTTACTTGTAGTCTTTTGTGGCATTGACTGAATCATTTAATTAAATCTACTCAATTTCTTTAGGTCATTGTACTCAATTTTAGTTGTTAATAAGTACGTAAAAGTTTTGGTTACTTTTACTCAAATTAATTGAGTTTCATTTACCTGATTTCATATCAGTAATATTTACTCAATATTTTTGAGTGTAAAAATGTTTCACCAATAAAATTGAGTAGAGCCTAGTTTTTGTTCTAAGAGTGTACTCTCCTCATCTCGTGCGGGACATTCCAGGCAAGCTCACAGCTTGTAGCGAGCTTGTAGATCTGCTATGTTTGCTTCTTTTTTTTATGTTTGAAAGAAACGAATAAACATTTCTTGAAAACATGCCCAAAATAGGAATGCGAGGCTGAAAGTGGTTGAACGCCGCAGGGGTTTTGTAAAATACATTTCCAAAAAAAGCAAAAAAATACAATGAATGTTCACGTCATCTTTGATTCAAAGAGGCAGAGATCCAACATCGTTGTCTCGCCATCTGTTTTCAGGAGTTCGTTGTGTGAATCCTAATGCATTTATTTTTTGAGCGGAAGAGCCAAAGCCAAAACAAAGCCAAATTCTAATTCAAATAGCATTTTGTCTCTCCCTAATTATTTTGGGTGTTCCTTCTGCTATTTAATTAATCAATTTCAGTGTCACTAAATTTAGCAATTAGTTTTCATTCTTGAGTTGTTTGAGAGCTCAGAATTCCAGCAGTCCATTCGCTCCTATTAAGCTATGCTTCGGTTGCAGCTCGCGGTTGAAATAATTAGGACGTAATTCAAGGCACGTCACCACCAGCACACATTGCACTTACTTACGGCACAGGGCAGTTTGTGCCGTGCCTGTGGGTAAACCTAGCCCTGTGTGGTTTAAGCCTTTTAGGCCTAGAATTATTGGATGCTTTAACTATTGAAAAATAGAAGATATACAAGCTCACAGCGCGGCACCGAGTGCTGCGAGCTTGTAGATCTGCTATTTTTTTTAAATCGTGAAAATGTGTGCATATTTTTCAATATATATTTTTCAAAGCAAACTTTTGTAACTCAAATCTCTGCTTCTGGGGGGGTCCCTGGAACAACATATTTTGAGATGAGGGTCTGCGGCCAAATAAATGTAATTTTGGGGGTCTTTTTTTGTAATATTTTTTATTGCAATGATTTCAAATTTTTACATTTCTTATTTCACATTTTGTCCATATTTGCAATTATTTTCATTTTATTTATTTTCTTTTTTTTTAAGTAAAATACATAAACAATTCAGTCACAGTCAACAGTCCCATTTTTCCAAACAAAAACACATTTTGTTATTAACTAAAACTAATCTAATCATGTATACAATTCAGAAAAATGGGGGTGGGGGGGGGGGGGGGGGAGTATTATTAATAAGAAGAAGAATAATTTTGGGGGTCCTTGACATGAAAAGTTTGAGAACCACTGATTTAGAAGAAGGATTTAGAAGTCAGGTCAAAGATCGGGTCAAAGATATTCAACGACTTTCACGATTTTTCAAAAATAGCAGATCTACAAGCTCGCGGCACGACACTCGGTGCCGCGCTGTGAGCTTGTATCTGCTATTTTTCCATAGTTAAAGCATAAAATAATGGTTAAAGTGGTTAAGATCTAACGCGACTTGGGAGCATTCCAGGTATTTGTGGTTTAAACATTTCACAGTTCCACTTTCCACAGTCTGGGGGTTTCGTCAGCACTTTCAGTTGCCACGGGGCAATTTATTCCGTGTTTAATTGTCCGGTTAAAAATAAATGGGATGATTTATTTCACTGCTAATTGTTTTGTGTCCCCGTGCAGTGTGTTAGGCTATGCTACTTTAAACACAGTTGACTGACTC
Organism: Nannobrachium achirus; assembly: GCF_963921795.1. NCBI lineage: Eukaryota > Metazoa > Chordata > Actinopteri > Myctophiformes > Myctophidae > Nannobrachium > Nannobrachium achirus. Next base: position 67,759,467 of record NC_137812.1, read on the forward strand.
GTTTTATTTTTGGTATATGCTCGTATTTGTGCAAAGACAAGCAGTATTGTATAATGAAAACGCGACAAGGATGACTGGTAGTTGCGTAATCCCGTTGATAACGAGTATGAAGGCGGTGTAAATGTGCATGCAAAATGCTCCTGAGACAATTTGATTATACCACAACACTTAGCAGAGTGTCTGTATGATAAAACATATCATGCAGGAGGGAAAACTTAACAAGTCACTAATTAATGTAGGCAAACAATGTAAGGTCCTCTGGAGTGGCACTTAAAGCATGGTTGAATATCGTTCACTGATATGTTTAATAGATAATTATCCCCTGACAGCATAAAACAACGTTTAGTATTCTTTTTTTTTTTTTTTTTTTTTGTAAATTTTTATCCCACGATTTTTGTAACCCATTTTTTCACCCGGTGCCAATTGCCTAAGCTGTGATCCTGGGCTCTACTCTCCCTCTGCCAACCTGGGGAGGGCCCCGAACTGAGCTCATGCTTCCTTCAATGCATGAGGAGTGAGCAGGCCGCTTCTTATCACCTGACAGGGGGAGCTTCCCCGGTTGGACGTAGCGCGTGGAAGGAACACGTTATTCCAACCAGTTCCTTTCCCCTCCATCAGGCGCCCCAGATGGCCAGGGGGAGGCTTTATAGAGACCAGGATTACTGCATGTTTTTTGTGAGGGTATCTACCCTAGGAGACACAGGGAGAACATGCAAACTCCACACAGAAAGGCCCTTTTGCCAACCCCAACTAGGGTGTGGGCACTGATGACGCGGAGGAGGGAACACGCCCCCAGCTCCCACAGTGTCCCCCGGCGGGAATCGAACCCAGGACCTTCTAGCTGTGAGGCGACAGCACTATTGACTGCGCCACCGTGCCCAACGTTTAGTATTCTGATATGCTGTCAGAGCACAATTAACCATCTACTAATGTCTTTTATGTCATTTTTAAGCAAATCGATCGCAGCTACTTATCGTCGTTGTCGGGTGGAAACCTCGTATCTCGTAAGTTTCCAATGTGTACGTTCGTTCGCAAAGTAAAGCCCTGCTTCGTCGTACAAGGCCGTCGCACAAAAGTAGTGAAAACAGCAGATCTACAAGCACACAACGCCTGTTGTAGATTGGCTGTTTTCACTAGTTTAAAATGAAAAATGCAAAACGAAAGTTTTGGACATACAAGGTTTTCACCCGACAACGACATGAATTGGGGTATGAATGAACAAAATGTAAAAAGAAAAAGAGAAGAAAAGAAAAAAAAAAGCTCATAATAAGATTCACAATATTGCATAGATGAAATGACACCGCCATGCTGAGTGCTGACACTGCAGGGGTGCTGCTCCAAATTAAAATGCTGCAAAACTGCCTCAGTGATTATATATATTTTTCAACATGCTGCCATGTGTATTCATATTGTAAATTATTATTATTTTACTCTGGGAAAAGTTTTACTGAGATCTCTTCACCAGTGGTGGAAGGACTCAAATAGTTTACTTTAAAGCAGCACTGTGTAAGTTTCCTCTTCTGCCCCGGTGTTGACATTTTTTACCATTGAGCTACTGTAATAGAGCCTGCTTGCTTGCTCAGGGAATAGTTTTTTGTGAGGGTACCTACCCTAGGGCAGTGGTTCCCAAACCTTTTGGTCTCAGGGCACCCCATAAATATATTTTTTAATCCGAGGCACCCCTACATTATAATTTTCACTCCCAGCACCTTATATTTATAGCATATCATCGTTGTCGGGTGGAAACCTTGTACGTCCAAAACCGTTCGTTTTGTATTTATCATCTATAAAATGTACTAAACTAGTGAAAACAGCAGATCTACAAGTGTGTGCTTGTAGATCGGCTGTTTTCACTAGTTTTGTGCTACAGTCTTGTATGATGAAGCAGGGCTTTGCTTTACCAAAAGACATACACATTTGAAACTTGGAGATACAAGGTTTCTGCCCGACACGGCCGACAGTGACGATAATTAGTGATTGTGTTGTCAGGAAAACATTGAGATAATAGCCATTTTGATTAGAACTGACTGAAAATAACTTTGTACTTCAAGTTTAAAATGATACTAAATATTTTTTCAAGTGTCTAAATAAATCCCAAATATTATCAAATTATCTCGCGGCACCCCTGGACTGCCGTCACGGCACCCCCTGCCCTAGGGGATCCGGGGAGAACATGCAAACTCCACACTGAGGTGGCATTCACACAGGCACGTTTATTGCGATTAAAACGAATCCTGTAGCGTATTGTCGGAAAATTCTGACCATTAGCCTACGGCCCGTGGCCGTCCGCCCGTCCCCAATGATTTCTGATCACCGCTCCCTCGATCGTGCATAGTTTATTTGCGAGGAGTTGCTCACAGTCAGATAAAAGTGCCACTGGAGTCACTATTGTACTGTATATCCTATAGGCTAATAGGCCTAGCGGTTTCGAATCCCACTTCGGGAATTACTTTTTTTCCCCTTCTTCTTAGACCAATAGGCTTACCCAAAGCGTCCCCAACTTGAAGCAGTAGGCATACCCAAAAAGTCCCCTCTTGTGACGCAGTAGGGTCCTTGACAGGGCATCAGGTGTCTGACTACTTGGGGGTGAGAATATGTTGCAAAATCATGTGCCAAATGAAGACGCTTCACGAGCGGAGCGAGAGAGAGAGAGAGGGAGGGCGAGATGAGAGGCAGAGAGAGAGAGAGAGAGAGAGAGAGAGAGAGAGAGAGAGAGAGAGAGAGAGAGAGAGAGAGAGAGAGACAGAGAGACCGAGAGACCGTGAGTTGACGTTCTCCTCTTCATAGACATTCATATCTAGCTAAAGTATAAGCTCTATTTCTGGTTTATTGCAGGATTTTGCGAGTCCTGCCGGCCGCAGCTGGTTTTACTTTTTGATCGCCCGTTTCCGACGGCAGGTATAGGCTACCGCCTGCGCCGCATTTCTGCGGGCGTCCTGCGGTTACATTGTGGTTTGAACTTGAAGAATGAATAAACACAGGGAGATGGAGGAGGCATTATTACACAGCTTGGATACATACACATGTCCCGTGGTGGTCTATTAAAGCGATTCCTTGTTGCGGTTGACAAAATTTGTGTGAGCCCACAAACGCATTAATTAAATATGCAAGAATGTTGCAACTTCACCCCTCCGAATCGCACCGACTATACCGAATTATATATGAGAATGTGGCCTGAATCTTGCTCATCAGGTAAAAAAAATTCAGATCCTGTGTCTAGGGTGGCATTCACACCAGGATGTTTTACTGCGATCAAAACGTGGAGTTCTGGAGCTTATTATCGGAACGTGTGCTTTGTTTGGGCTCATGCGTATTCTGTTTTGCGGATGAAACAAACAACTTCTAATCTACAAAGAAACAGTGGTCTTGTTTTGCTTACAAGCGCCCCAGAGTGCGGTTCGCTTTTGGTGTGAATGCAATCCGCGTCTAATGCTAGGAAATTAACCAAAACATGTGGCATTGTGGTAGAGCCCTGCGCGGGTTAAATCCCACTCCCGTCCGCTCCCATTAGATTTATGACCATTCCCGTCAATTCAAAATTGTGCTTGAGTAAAATTACAAGTGTTGGAATCAAAGTAGATCTTGTGTATATCAACTTTTTTCGAATAGATGAATATAAGATATATTTACTTAGCTTGATTGGTTAATGCATATTTTGTAAATCTACAAAGTTATCTGTAACTAAAGTTTTAGTAAAAAAAAATACAAAAATATATAATATTCGTCTCTGAGAAAATGACACAATAGAGTAAAGTACAGTGCTATCCACCACTGGTTAAAGTTCTTTTGAAACCCCAACAAGTTCTTAACGATATTAAGGGCACTTTATATGGCGTCAATTTAGCTGCAGCAGCAGGATTGAGATAATTTCTTCCATTAGGCTACGTTGGATGTGAATGCCAGCCGAAAGAGACCGCTGTCCTGTGACGGACAAGACATGCCGCGCGGTGATTACGGACCTGCTGTGCAGATAAAGTCCTCTCGGCGTTAACGCGCGAGGACAGAAAACCCACCGGGAAACACCTACTTATCAACGCGTACTCCATCTCGCGCGGTTAATTAAGACAATCTAAGTTCTACACGTTAATTCCCTCAAATCATCAAGCCAGGTAGCCTCATTACGTGCTAAATGATTATATCAAGTGCTTCACCGAGTGCACAGAATTTCAAAGGGTTTCCCTATAGCGTTATCTCGCAAGTAGCTATTTTTTGCAAGCACACTTCTTTTTTTTTTTTTCAAGTGTGCTTGCATGCTGTTCGGAGGGAGGGTTGAAAGCACTTATTAAGATATGAGTTTTCTAAAAAGGAGAGAACGGGGGGTTGGGGTGGGGGGGAGCAATTATTCATCGTGATTTGAAGGCTGGGGGAAGTTCAGCCACGGAGGGCCAAAGACTGAGGAGGAATAATGATCAGGACATGTTTCTCTGTTCTCCTTTTCTGCTTTTGTTTTTCTGCTCCTCCTCCTCTGCTTTTTGCTTTTAATGTTCTCTCACATTCCCCCGACCATATTTACAATGCTCTTTTCTCTTACACATGCATACACACACATGTACAGTGCACATGCACGCACACACACACACACGCAGAATTAATTCACTGTATATACATTTCCGACAGACAGCCCTTTATTAAATCTTTCCACATATTGTCAAGCGATAACTTGATCGGGCGTCCTAATTTTTGACAAGTCACAAACGCATTTGTCAAAAATAGTAAAGAAATTCCCAAACTTGTAGATCAGCTATTTTCGTTATTTGCCATGACTAAGTAAGTACAGTATATGACACACACACACGCACGCACGCACGCACGGACGGACGCACGCACGCACGCACGCACGGACGCAGGCGCGCACGCAGGCACGCACGCGCACACACACACACACACACACGCACACACGCACACACACACACACACACACACACACACAAACCAATTGGTATTGTATTTTATATTGTTTACAACGAGTTACAACTTGTAAGGACCGTGCATTCGTGGAATGAGCAACAGAGCTAACCGTGTGGGCATAGGCGATTCTAGCCTCTTCCAGCAGGGGGTGCACGACCTCTATTACCTCATGCACGCGCGCGCGCGTGCACGACGAAAAAATTGCGGATATTAGCGGTTTTGTAATGTTGTTTTAGCGGATTTCTGCAGTTAACTTTGTACCCAAATGTAACACAATATAAACAAAAAAAAGTGTAAAACAGGTGCTTCTTTTTCTAGACACCATATGTCTATCTATAGGATTTATTTACTTATTTTGCAGACAGAGGCAGCACAGCCAGGACATATAAAGCCAAACATCAAGTTAATCATCATTCATCAAGCAATCAAGCAGTCATTTACAGTGTCAAATAAGCATTTCACAAAAACAAATAGTAGACACATCCTTATTACACAATGAACTGCAGCCTCCGGGTTTTGGCACTTGCAAACCTTTCAATTATTTTCTGCACTTTAATTTCGTGTATTTTCTCAATCTGTAAAATGCCTATATCTGACACTCTTTTATCAGTCATGGTTGTCCGTAAATACGTTTTTAGTTGTCTCAAAGTAGAGAAACTGCGCTCAGCTGAAGCACTCGTAACTGGTATGGTGAGGTACAGTGTGTAGACGTGTTTTAATGTACCAAATGAATCAGAATTATGCATTCCCTTCTCTTGAAAAAAAGCAAGTTTCTTTTCAAACAGTGTCGTGTCCTCCATTTCTTTTTTTTTGCGCACATTCTCTTCAATATAACGAAACAGTTGAAAAAAGGGAACATAATAGACTATGCACTTGGAGGGAGTACAACAGCATTGTGTAAACAGAGATGTGTCTTTATGTACCTGTCCTCCTGACAGCTTGCTCGGCGTTCTCAGAACCAAAGGCCCGACATGGAAAGCAGAACGCCCGGTCATGGCGCACGCTATACTCCAGCCAGGCAAAATCTTTAAACCACTCCTTTCTGAATTTGCGTTGTTTTTCGCCAGCGGCCTTTAATGGACATTCTACATCTTCTGGCTGATATGGACCCAAAGCCAAAAACTGCTTGGCTTTATCCGGGCCATGACAAGGGTCTCTTTCATGAACAAAGTTGGCTTCATTTGGCTCCTCTGGGTCTGGGCCTGGGGTAACAACAGTTGAGTCTGGAGTGGGGCTTGCTTGCTGTGGAGGAACCGGGGCCTCGGTCTCCGGCAATGGCGAGCCTTCCACAGTGATGTCGGTGGCTGGATCACTGCTGCTGCAAGCTCCGTCCACCTCCTCTGGTTCACGTTCATTAGCATTACTGTCAGTGTCGAGTGAACTACTATACTTGCCCCTCCACCTCTCTTTTTGCGCACATTTTACAAATCACGATCACTGTTTTATTTAATAATTATAAAATAAAGTTACATTACAAAAAAAAAAAATATCAAAATGGCCACCTGGCGGCCAGGGGGTGCACGTGCACCCTAGGACACCCCTTAAAATCGCCTATGCGTGTGGGTATAGCAGTGTGGTACCACTAACACAGGCCAAATTCCCTGCATATAAACATACCCTACTACTTTATCATCAATTCTAAAATGAATGGGACCATTACATATCATGGTTATTGAAAGAAGAACTAGCGACTGAAAGCATAAAGTATTTATGACGGTAATAACTACCGTAATAAAATCAAGTGTAGCCTAAATTGTGTTCAAATCCTCATTGTAATGGTGTCGTAATTGTTCCACAGTCAGTAGGGAGGGAAATAGCGACACCTGCTGGGCCATTAATGAGAACTGCAGGGAATTCGGCACTTCCTTAGTGTCCTCGTTTTAAAAACCGTCTGCTTGCCTTGCCGTGAGGTCCTCCAATGAAATAAGTGTCAGTGAACACAGCAGTTCTGCCTATTATGACCTGCCCAGAAAAGTGGTTAAGGTCCTCAATGTTTTGTCTAGAGCGCTTTTAATTGCCTTGTTGTGTGCTACACAAATAAACTGGCTTTTTCGGGCATTCTTTTTTTTTAGTCTGCTAGCGTGTAGCCCACTGCTGAGTCGAGGCACCAACCCATAGGACACTTACGGAGCTCCAGGAACTAAGAATCTTGAGAGAGGGGTGTCACACCAAATTCTGGGCCCTGGGTATAAGGATTGTTAAATGATGTTTGAAATGTTATATCCATTTTAAAAACAAATCTAAGGAATTCAATGAATATAAAAAATATAACGCGGCACAACACAGCGCGAAGTGTTTGGGTCCTGGGCAAACGTCTAATCTCTCTTTCGGGTCTCGACCTGAAATGTTTGGAAACAAGTATAGACGGGTTTCTGGTCCACGTCACACTGAGGGTCGGTACCAAAATTAGCCAATGAAACCATAGAGTATAGAATGAAACCAGCGCTCCCCAAAACAACAAGTTTGGGGATTGGACGGAATTGATTACATGATACAGTCACCTGTGCATTTAGTCTCAATGTTTGTAAACAAGAAACCCGTCTATACATGCTCACAACACGTCACAATGTGACACGTTGTGAGCTTGTAGCGCAGACCTGCCATGTTCTCTATTAGCCCTATTCACGACCCGCCCACTCAGCATCCCCCGGGTGCTGAAGTCCCGTTTTGAAGGGAAAAATCCTACTATAAGCCTATAGAGTTAGCACAGAAATCGCAAATTTAATGCAATTTCCGAATAGGGGGTGAGGACTGGGCGTGGCCTTGCAAAAATCGTCCACTTCCGCCCGCCATGTTCATTGCTATCTTTCTTGTGAGACTCTTGGATAAAAGGAAGCGATGACCGGAGAACAGCATTGACAGTTCGCTGGTTGTAGATAAGATGGATTGGTCAATGCAAGTGTACTCTATTACAAGACGAAGTCCAGTAGGCCTATTCAAAATTGACATGAGTAAAAAGTATTGGTAATGGTATCAAAATGTACTTAAAGTACCAACAGTAAAAGTAGGCCTACTCATTGTGCAGAATGTCCCTTTCAAGTTATCAAAACATCTTTTGAAAATAGCATGGATCTAACATTGTAAGCTTGTAGATCGGCTATTTTCAAATGGTCAAAATATATGTATATGCTGAAGTGGTTAATGATGTTTTGTAATAATAATCAAAAGTATAGTAGGCCTAGCATTACTAACTAAAGTTTTGAAATAAATGCAGTGGAGTAAAAGCAGGCCTACAATATTTGGATCAGAGATGTAGTGGAGAAGAAGTAAAAATATTGGCAAAGTACATATAACTCAAAAGTGTAGGCCTACTTAAATACAGTACTTAAGTAAATATACTTAATTACTTTACACCACATAGCGTGCCTACAGCCAGTTATTGGGCCACTGCCAAGACCACTTGCAATTTGACTCGGCCATTACTCGGTCAATTTTCATCAAAAAATTAAAATTTAAACGTGTCCATATTCACTGGAATGTCTGCTTTCATTTGCTGGTGCTCATTATTGTCTCCCATAAAAAGATATCACGCTAAAATCGCGACTTCGGCTGTCCATGCATGAGCGCAGAAAGAGCACAAGCAGATCAGAACAGCCATCACATTCATCCATTGCTTTGGAAATAAAGATCGGTTTATAATAATATAACATTCCCTATAAACAGTAGGCCTAAAATGTTACAATATTTGGATCAGAGATGTAGTGGAGAAGAAGTAAAAATATTGGCAAAGTACATATAACTCAAAAGTGTAGGCCTACTTAAGTACAGTACTTAAGTAAATATACTTAATTACTTTACACCACATAGCGTGCCTACAGCCAGTTATTGGGCCACTGCCAAGACCACTTGCAATTTGACCCGGCCATTACTCGGCCAATTTTCATCAAAAAATTAAAATTTAAACGTGTCCATATTCACTGGAATGTCTGCTTCCATTTGCTGGTGCTCATTATTGTCTCCCAATAAAAACATATCACGCTAAAATCACGACTTCGGCTGTCCATGCATGAGCGCAGAAAGAGCACAAGCAGATCAGAACAGCCATCACATTCATCCGTTGCTTTAGAAATAAAGATCGGTTTATAATAATATAATATTCCCTATAAACAGTAAAATGTGTGTGATCGTTATGTTGATCAAATATGGTTTTATTGAAATGCAATCAAAGCCTAGAGCAATTGAATTGAAGTAAAAGTATCGTTGCTTGCTCAACAAGTAGAACTAGTACAGACTGATCTTGATGCATCCAAGACCTAGCAATGGCAATGGCCGCCAAAGTGGGCGGAGTTAAGCCCCGAATCTTGCGGTGATGTCATAACCGACAGTCCCTATAGTAAAGTATAAAATACGGCTGGCATGATCAAGAACACAAGATAGTAAACGGCACAAAGCATTATAATTTACTTTACTGTTAGAAATAACGATTTGTCCAGCTATTTCTGTCATAGTTTCCCCTTCTAAATTGAAGTCAGCACCCGGGGGAAACTGAGAAACGGAAGTAGGTGGGCGGGCCGTGAATTAGGCGAATTGTTGGTACTTTTTTGAACATTTCTGGAACATCTAGAAAAAATAAGAAAATGTACGCAGTGAGGTGTCGGAAGTAAACTGCCCATTCATTTACCCCATAGGGGATTTCATTATCAGCCATACAATCGTAACAATTCAATGAACACTTACAAGTATAGGCTTGTGGTTGTAAAATGGTTCTATATGCTCCTGTAGAACCCCCGAGTATGTATGCAATCACTCTAGTTCTAGTAAAAACATGTTTTAATAAAGATCGCACATAGAAGAACTGCATTACCCCTCCTGCTAAAAATGTACATCCAGTGAAATCGACGTCTATGATTGGCGGAACTTCTTCTTCTTTTGTGTATCTTGCGGTTACCACGGAAGTAGCTACTGCCCCCGGCCTGCCCAGCGGATTATTGCACTTCAACAGAACTCCGTGAGCGAGTGTGTTTTTCAAATATGATGCACTATTTTAAAGATGGCGATAAGAGCCTCCACAGAGATGGAAATCATTACATGTCAGGCCATATGCTGGCCTGGATAACTAAACTGAGCGTGATTTAAGGGATATATTTCATGTGTCACTCGCAATGCATTCTGGGAGTGTAGTTTCCGCAATTTTGAAAATAATGATGTACACAGTCTTGTACCCTGCCCTTTTCTTCAGCTTTCTTCACCAATTTATCGTTGCATTCAAAAATCTTGAATATTATCATGATTCCTCATAAGCCGGGGTGGCTTTTTCAGAGGCTTAAAAGACGTTAAATAAATACTTTATGAAATGTCTATGGAAGAAATGAATGGGGAAAACGCATCCGACACCAGAGTGAAGACGGGGTAGGGCTTCAACTGCGATGCTCTATACCGGACGGTATAAGAATCCATTGGACTCTGGAGGTGGTCCCCACCCGGCACAGTCTGACATTGAGAACCAGCATCAGCTGGTGTAAGCAGAGCGAACTGTTTCAACCTCTCTCCTCAGAGACAAGGGAAGTCTCATTGTGAATTCCACAGGGCTTTTCGAAATGACCTCCCTCCATATCTATCCCCTGAAATTCGTCACACCCTTCAAACAACCAGCGGTGGGAGAGAAAAAAAGTACTCTGATTTTTTTTACAGCAGTTAAGTAAAGGTAGGCAATATACGACAATGAGAAACTCTGTTAAAAGTCCCATATTCAAAATGTGAGGTAAATGTAAAGTAAAGCATTGTCATCAAAATATCATCGTTGTCGGGTGAAAACCTTGTATGTCCAAAACCGTTCGTTTTGCAGTTATCATTTTAAAAATGATTTAAACTAGTGAAAACAGCCGATCTACAAGCACACAACGCCTCGCGGTGCGAGGCGTTGTGTGCTTGCAGCTCTGCTGTTTTCACTACTTTTGTGCGACGGCCTTGTATGATGAAACGAAAGAACGTACACATTTGAAAACTTGGAGATACGAGGTTTCCACCCGACAATGATGATATACTAGTTTACTTTATATACAAAGTATATTAGTAGTACCAAAGTAAAAGTACCCAACCCTTTTTCGAAATGTTTCAAAACTTTCAATCTGTTTGTAGATCGACTATTTTAATGAGGTGTTGCCATAATTTTGTACTTTTTCCGTTTTTTCTATGCAGTTAACATTACTCTATAATAGACCCCCAGGTGTGGTTATAATATGCAAATATGTCTTCCCTGTGTATTTTTGGTTACTTCCTGAAAGCTGAAAGCCTCTGAGTCAAAAGGCCCAACTGAAAAACACTGATATAATGACATCATAAAATCATCCCCTCCCCTTTTTACCATCTAACAACATCTGTGGGTGTGGTGCTGGGTCACCACCCATCTGACAACAAGGCATACTTAAAGGGGTACTGTCACCTAAAGGGGTTGAGGGGCGGATTACACTGTGACATGAGCTTCTCTGAAAACGGTCTGAAACAGTCTGAAGCTCATGTCACGGTGTAATCTGCCCCTCGCCCACCAACAACAGCTGACCAGTACAAGTCGTCATACAGTCAGGCTATACAGACAATTAATTTGATTGGCTTATAATTGCGCATCCCCACAATGACATCATAACAATATTAACTTGTTTTTTAAGATGATTCTTAAAGTGACAGTAACCCTTTAGGTGACAGGCCCCTTTTAATGAACCGGTGTGACCACATAACAAACACAATTTTAACACTTTCTGTACACTTAAAAAATAAATCTTCCTCCAAGTATAATCATAATACCTGATGATCATGTTGTAACAGGGGGAAAAAAATCATGGCACCATGTCTTTAAAATGTTTTATCTGTCGAACCGAGTCAAACTAAATGTCATGCCTCAACTTGTACAATTCCAAGTGCTTGTCAGGGTAGGGGGTCCCCCAGTTCAAATAGGATTACTTTTGGGGGGTCGCGGCCTGAACAGGGTTGAGAACCACCGCTCTATGGGGAGCCTTTGATCGAGCTTTGCGCTTTGTGAGACAGAGAACATACGCGCGGTGTCTTGGCTAATGCCTTCTGACAAACTAGGAACTCAGGTGGCCGTTACATTGCCAGGGATCTGCACGGTGGAATTATGATGATACGCTTTGGCTGGAACAGAGTGTCATAACCCATTAACAGAGGCATCAAAGTTTCCTAGTGGGGAGGGGAAAAGATTATGAGACTGCTGCTGCTTCCCATTTTGTATGGCTTTGTGGCTTCATGGCTTTGCAGGAGTCTAGCTGTCTATTAGCAGTGGTTCTAAAACAGGGGTCTTCAGCGTTTTCGGGTTGAGAGAGAGATGAAGCAGGGACCCCCACATCCTTTTCATAGATTCCATATGGTTTCATCGTTTGACAGCACAATCGTCAGTGTTTTTTGGATTCATGACAATTTGTGTTTTCAGATATTTAACTACTTGAGAAGTCATTACCTAATACACTTGACTTTTTACTCTGTACTTAGTCTGCTCTTTTTCCCCTCTACATCAAACCTCTTTGCCGAAAATAGCCGATCTACAAGCTCACAACACCTCGCAGTGCAAGGCGCTGTGAGCTTGTAGATCAGCTTCTGCCAAAAACGGAGACCTCCGTTTTAGAGTTTTATTTAATCGGCGAATAAATATCGCTCTAGACTATCGGTCGATCAAGCTACAGTTGCTAATAGTTGCTACGAGACGAAATAACCCGGAAACAAAACATCTCTTCCCCATCCGGTTCCATTCTACCGTTCTAACGCTGGAGAGGGGAAAACGGCCCCGCCCGCACAAATGTTTGCACACGGCACGCAGTGTCCTTTTAAAGAGGTGGTGCCATAGTTTTGTACTTTTTCTGGTTTTCATATGTCTAGGAGGTACTTCATTGAAACTTCACCGTGACTGACTGGTCTAGATCGACCAATCAGTGAGCGGGGTGAAGAGCCTGTCTGTCTGATAGTAAAAACAGAGAGATGTGTCGGGACTCGCGGTGGAAAGCTCTTCACCGCGAGGAATGACGTAACGTTGTAGTTTCATGACTCAAAAAGACTACCGCGGAGCCGACTCTGATCGAGGCTTAAGACTCCCTAATCGCGAGAGAATCGACCGTCAGGTCGCAGCGTAATTTTAGGGCAAAATTTGTAGGAGCGGTGTCCAAAAATGTGTCTTGCAAGAATCGGCCTCATGGTGGCGCTAGAAGAGGGCCATGGGAGGTTGTGGTTTGGCAGGCAAGGAGTGTGTGTGCAAAATTTGTTATGGATCGGGGCAACGGTTGCGGAGATATGAGAAGGGCAAAAGTTTGACGTATGACTTGTGACACACAGACTGACGGACTGACTGACGGACTGACGGACAGCTGGTCGAGGTTTTGATAGAAACTGCGACCTGACGGTCGCAATAATAGTAGATAATCATGTTTTATAGAGGGGAAAATCATGGCACCCCATCTTTAACAAGGAAACGCAACCACTGTACGCTGACACACACAAAGGGTATAGAAATGTAATGACCGCGAGCAAACAGTGAAAACGCACGGCACTGTGCACGCGCACGATTGTCCTCCAAAAACAGGTAAAAACACCTACATTACCTGGCACTGAACTACCAGATAAAACGGAGGTCTCCTTCTTTAACAACAACATGCAAATCGTGCTTCTGATACGTGTGTTTTGCTTGGTGGGGGGTGATTTTAATAACACTGTGATTACTTACACGCTCGCTAAAGGACGTTTACATGTGTTTAGCGCTGCTGTGAATGACATCCCATTGTGTGCGTAGAATGGAGGCTGTGTGAATCTCGTGGAAAAGTGGAGACATTTGACTAAATACACATTTTCTGCCAGAACATCCAAAGGGATTTGATAACTATTATGACAAGAGCTCGCCCCCAAGTAACATCTATTAATTATTTGGTGAGTACACCCAGTGTGTGACAAATTAGAATGCCACCGAGATGAAAACCCTCCACGATATGGCATTGACTGATGTATGGCTGTATTGTGGAATTCTTGCAATATGTATGAAATATGATATCCGACATTCTAGGGCTACAGGCGTGCGTGCGCCTTTGCCCTTTTTGTTTGTCTAGATTCAGCAGTTGCAGTCACGGTCCCATCCTAATTTACAGTACAGAATAAGACAGAATGAAGCCATAATAAGAAATAATGTGTTTGTAATTAGAAATAATATGTTTTCATTAGACAGATACAAACACAGTTATACCTCAATTAACCCTACATTATGTTTAATTAGAAATCGAATAAGGGCTCGAACACACTGCCCAACATATCAATTTGTGGGTCCATGGCATGACAAAGAACTACTGAATTATATAACACTATATATGCATCGCCCCCACTCCCAATTCTTCCACGGATAATAACTCAGATTTTTCCATTTCGCGCAGCTCTTCGTCGGCACTGTCGATCGATTCAAAAGGACTTTGATCGGTTTAGGTGTAGCCTATATAGGCAACATATTCTCACCTCTAAAGCGCCATACGTCCGACGCGTTGTGAAGTACTGTACTGCGTCGGACGATAGACGCTTTGGGATTGCCTACTGTGTCAAGGGTTGGACGCATTGGGTGGTCTAAGAAGAAAGAAAAAAAAAGTAGTTCCCGAAGCCAGATTCGATACCGCTATGAAGGGCTTACCGGTTTACCAGCCACCCGACACTACCGCTCACGCCACTATAAACGACGGAGCCAAGCCGTCTCAGGCGCCCATGAACGCCGAGAGACGCCGCCGAGGGAGCGGTAGCGACCGAGTCGCCGCGGCGAACGGTGTGAACGGCGCATGAGCCGACTCAGCGGCGTTACCGAATTATGTGCCGTTATGGACAGAATAGTACATTTTGACCAGGGGACTGCTTCCGCGTCCGAATACGGCTCAAAGAAGGGACTACGTTATCATCCACGTTGTCAAAGATAAAAACAAAAACAAAAAAAGAAATTTCCCAGTCGTCAGTAGAGCATGATGACAGCTAAACCAGAGACCCGGGTTCGATTCCCCGTGGCGGAAAATATTCCAGTAAACACATGTCGGCGCATGCGTACTAAGACTCTCCGTTCTCGTCCTAAAACTCTCTGTTCTCGTCGGACCGTAGACGCGGTAGACGTTCCAAAGCGTTGCACGGGTGAAGCAGAAAGCGAGTTGGGAACGCGTCGGGAGGGTGACACAAAGGGGGTGAGAATGGGCTGATATAGGAGAAGCACAACCTTTGTGGCTTTTAGTGGGGAAATGTTAGACTCTTTAATCTTGTAGAGAATAGTAATGAAACATTAAGAGATCATTCAATTGTTGTCTAGCAAATTATTTCTTTATCACAAGAACGCCACATCGGTGCACGTTAGATGCGGGGGCTGTAAATGTCACAGTCTAACTGAGAGAAGGACATGGCAAATTACATTAAAGGGCAATTCAATTTAGCTGATATTTACAGTAACGTGCAGTGAGCCCTGTATTTCTAATGTTAGACAGGGGCGTCAATTGGGTATGGCAGGGGTATGCAGCTGCCATACCCTGGGTCCAGGGGGAAAATAAAAGTTACTTTGAAATATAAATCGATGAATGTCTCTTTGTCTATCTGTTCTGGTTATTATCAGTGTTGGGTGTAACGTCGTTATAACTAACGACGTTATGTAACGACGTTAGTTTGGCGGTAGCGGAGTAACTTAACGAGTTACATTTTACAACATAACGGTTAGTTACTTAGTTATATTTTCAAAAAAGTAATCCAGCACCGAGGTACTGTACAGTTTAATGCTGGGGAGCGTTGGTCTTTTGAAGAGGACGCATGAGCTAAAAGGAGGCTGCACTCTTGTCTTTTTATGTTTACCAAACTTCCACGCTGGTGGGTTTTAATGGTCGGTAACGGTAACGGTAGCTTGTTAAGTTACAATTGTCATCGGGTAGCGGAGTAACTTAACGGATTAGTTTTTCAAGTCAGTAACTAAAGTAACTTAACGAGTTACTTCAAAATGTAACGATACCCAACACTGGTTATTATGTTGTAAAATTACAGTAAAAGTACTAAAAAAGCAACATTTAACAAAATGGTCACTTGACAAAATGGTATATTCCCAGGTCAGCTGCACAGGTGCAATTCATTATTGTTAATTGTGGCACGTTTACTAACATGCCAAGTTTAGCTGCACTTGAACAACTGTTACAGGCTGCCATAGCCAGCCTAAGAAACCGTAGAAAGAAATAAAAAATAAAATGTACTGCTTTAAATAAATGTATCATGCCTGTTGCTAAGGTATGGCAACATGACTGGTGTCTTGCACGTGCGCCAAGACACCAGTCATGTTGCCATACCTTAGCATTTTTTGAACTGACGCCTGATGTTAGGAGGACAAGTCAAAATCTGACACACTCTATTCTATAACTGTTAGAGAGCAAAGTTGGCATTTTGGCGTGGCGCTCGGGTGACCAGATGGGAGATGCTAACACTTCCCAACGCTGCCAGTTGTCAGGTAGTGTTCAAACCCCACGGCTAATACAGGCTAACAGAACAGACAAATCACAAATAGACTGACAACATGATGCGACAGCAGGGTTGTGCAGAGATTGTTAGAGAGGCAGCGGCTGAAATTTCTAAAAGGGCCTTTTGGGGAAAATATCGAAAATAGCAGACCTCCAAGCTTACAACGCGTCGCACTGTGACGCGTTGTAAGCTTGGAGGTCGTCTATTTTCGGTGCTTCATACCACATTGAACTAAGCATAATCAAGTGACTACTGGAGATGTGACGTACGGCATGGATGGCATCTCTACACAGAGAGGGCAATCTTTCAACATAAGATGCTGCCTTCAAGTTCAGGAGAGTTTGGACGAAGGCAATTCTCTTGAATGCTGCCTTCGGGTATGGCTTGGAAAGAGGGCATTTACATTTCTTTCACCATAGTAAAAACTGCATTCATGGTCTGGAGAGGGCACTTTTTTACTGACGTATAAAAGGGCAGGGGCTCAAGCCCCCTTTGATGTCTATGTGTGCATGTGTCTGTGCAACAGACACCACACAATCAGTGGTGTAAGTTAAAGTAACTAAGTACATGTACTCAAGCACTGTACATAAGTTTTCAAAGAATTGTATCGGAGTAAAACTATAATATACAACTTGCCAAAAATAAAAACGTTTTATCTATTATGCAACGTTTCGGTCAAAGACCTTATTCAGGTAATTGAGATGCCTGAAGAAGGTCTTCGACCGAAACGTTGCATAATAAATAAAACGTTTTTTTTTTGGCAAGTTGAAGATGGTGTGTGGGTCCTATCTATGTACATTTTGTGCATGTTTGAAAGTATGTTGACCCCTGCCTACACAACGCTAAGCTTTGATTAGGTGTGCATAAGACTCTGTTGCCCACTCAAGAACATTTTGTCTATTGTTCCAACACATACAAATAACAATTTTACTTGTAAGGGTGCACACACACCAAAATATGGTCGCCAGCAGATAAACTCTTTTGGTGTGTGGCTGACTAAAAACGCAGAGAGCGCATTCTGTCCCAAAGCAGCGACGCCCCTGTCAGTCACTTCCAGAACCCTCCCCATTCCGCCTTCGACTCACCCGATTGGACAGAGGGGAAAAACCGGAGCTCCAACATAAACGCAAGGTCGGCGCGGCGCACAGATATCCTCCACTGACATGAAAACGCCCCAGTCATTGAAATGCATTGGCGGAACACAGATTCCACTCTCCTAGGTATTTTGGTGTGTGTGCACCCTAAGGGAGGATTTCTTCAAAAAACGCTCCATTCTCATTGAAATGCATTGGCAGATTCCACTCTAGGTATTTTGGTGTGAGGGCACCCTAACAGAACATTTTGTGCAGTATTGATACTTTTACTTAAAGGTGATACACCATGAAATTTCACTTTTCCTATTTTAACACTTTGACCGCCACGGAGGTCATATGACGTCACGCTTTTACACCCCCCGCGCTGCCACCGGCGTCATATGACGCCGGAATGTCTTTTTTTTAATTAACACAAGATTAGGAGCATATGTATCACTGACGCTTGGATTCAGCCGTCCTGGGCCCTGGAATGACTAAAATCACCATGGTTACCATTGTGTGGCCAATCAGCTTGTGTTACCTTGTGTTACCATGGTGATTTGGTACATGACCGTCCTCCCCAGGCCTGGGATTGCTGGATGGACGGCAACTTTGGCAAGAAGCAGCAGCCATGTGTTTGGGGGGGGGTTTAGTTTAGTGCTTTACTATACTACTGAGGACTACTTCTACAGCCGTTACATGTGATCTGAAAAGTTTTACTGGATCGTCATGGTTCATCGACCAGGCCACCAGGGACCACCGAGCCGCGGCGTCGCAGCGAAAAGAAGCAGCAGCCATGTGTTTGGGGGGGGGGGGGGTTTAGTTTAGTGCTTTACTATACTACTGAGGACTACTTCTACAGCCGTTACATGTGATCTGAAAAGTTTTACTGGATCGTCATGGTTCATCGACCAGGCCACCAGGGACCACCGAGCCGCGGCGTCGCAGCGAAAAGAACTGCTATATAAAGTAAGTGGTTGTTGCTAGATTGATTGATTGATACATACAGTGGTGTATTGGCGTGTTTGGGGGGTCGCGACGTCGCTCCGAGAGCAAGCATGAGATGAGAGATGATTATGCTCATCTCGGATCACAACAGGTGGTCCGCGCGCGGACCACCGATCGAGCAGGGCGTTTAGCTCAGCGGCGTCAGTTCAGAAAAAGCTAAGTTATGGCAACTTGACTGGTGTCTTTCACGCGCGCGAGGCTCGCGTGCAAGACACCAGTCATGTTACATACCTTTACAACAGGCACGATTACAGTACATTTTATTATATTCCCCCTGTAGCCAAGGTATGGCAGCTGCCATAGCTTGCCATACCCAATTGACGCCTCTTTAGCTTAGCTTGGTGAGAAAGGAGGACAGATGCTCCATTTAGTGCAAAACAAACACATCCCAGCAAAACAACCACTATAAGTCACTCGCAAACGTCGCAGTCTGACCAATCCAGCGAGATGGATTGGTCAGACCTTGTACCAGTTCACTGGTACAAGGTCTACTAAAAGGAGATCATGAGATCCATGAAAAGACTAGGCTTATTTCCATAGTAAACCATTGCAGTATCTCATATAACATTGAATGACAGACGGATAGAACACAGTACTATGCAGTAGATATAGTCAGGAAAAAAGGGGGAAATAAAAAACAGTATAAAAACATACAGTAGGTAAATACAAAGAAGGGATTGATTGATTGATTGATTGAAGACTTTATTAGAAGTTTGCATAGGAAAAGGTACAGTTTCATGACGGTACAGTTCACTGGTACAAGGTCTACTAAAAGGAGAGCCATGAAAATACTAAGCTCATAGTGCCTTGCTGGGCTATGAGCTTGTAGATCGGCTATTAGGCATCATATGTAAATGGCAGATCTACAAGCTCATAGCGCGGTGCCGGGCTATGAGCTTGTAGATCTGCTATTTTGGAAATATATGTACCTGTGTATATAAAATGTATAGCAAATAATTATATATACCTTATGGTAATTATGTTTTTTTTTTTTTCATAATTACTCTTACTTGCAGTTGCCTGGTCTGGATTCTAACATGGTGAAGTTTGTCGCAGTTGGCTTGACTTTGTCAATACAAACATTTCCATATGAATGTACATCAATTTTTATTTAATTTTATGTATTATGACTTTGAATTGCTCAGGGTAGTTTGACCGTTTTAGTTTGAAGTGACTAAAATGATGATTGCAATGGAACACATCTACAACTATACTGAAGTGAAACAGCAATGTAAAGTTTTTTTTTGTTATCTTTATCAGAGTTTTTATCTTTATTTTTGAGATGTCTGATGTCTAACTGAAGGCTTGAATAAAAAATCCCAGGTCAAAACACAGTGGATTCTACTCAGTCTCTCCTTCATCCTGGGAAGATGAAAAAAGAGCCTCTGTCAGTCTCCTGGCTTCTTCCACTTTCCTGCCTTATAACTAGACCACGGTACAACTTTTTTTAACTTTTTTTTTTACATTATTATGGCCTGCACCCTGTTCTTCATTTAGAGGTACTGTGTGTTCTTGTACCATTTACCAATTTGTTTCTAGGGCTTTTGAAAGTTTTTTTCCTTTGACCTCAATTATCTCAGAAAGTAAATTTCTGATGCTCCTTTTTCATCTGTACAGCTTTCGCTCTCCCTCAGGTTTCTCCACAGCAGAACACCACAGCAGGACGAAATTTTTATGGTGAAAGCTAAGGTTCCGACTCTATATTCTCTGAAATTTTCAATTTATTCCGTCAAAAATGAATGGCCGTCTATGGTGGCAAGGGTTTTACCCTTAAAACCCTTAACATTGTGGCAGTCAAAGTGTTAAAACCTTTTTTGGGGTCCCACTACACCTTCTATCCTCACAAACTCCCACTACACCTTCTATCCTTTGCTGCCGTCGATGACGTTATCGACGGACGGGGGGGGGGGGTGGGGGGGGGGGGCAGTTCAGGCCAAAGGTGGTACTGCAGCTGAAAATGCTCTGAGAGCCATTCAAAATGAGAGAGGCTCTCTATTCAGGAGTGGTAATTTAGCCTCAAACCTTTTGAAAAACGTTTTTGGGACATAAACAATATGACATAAATACTTTTTAAATGCATGGTGTATCACCTTTAAGAATGTAGTACTTTTTTCCGTACTTTTCTGGAAAATGTCCGACAAGGACTAACTGTAAAGACTAATAGGCTATATGCATATATGCCATTTTGTTCTACTTCCGGGTGTCTTTCGACTTCCTTCACAGGTGTTACTGATGATACTAATTAAGGCTCTGTTTGATTTATTGTACAGTGGCGCTTTCATTTCAAGGACCCCATAACTCTGTACAAATGAAATCAACAATTGGAAGCAAATGGACCCTTGCTGGTCCATTTGCTTCCATTTGTACACTCTCAGAGTTACACACCTGTATGGGGACATTTGGAACCCACTCAAGGACACTTTGAGACCCACTGGTGTAGCAGAGTGTTTCCAGTGAGCCAACATGCACAATAGCAGCACCGACTCTGTTTGAGCAGAATGGAACAGACCCTTCATTAGTATCATCGGTAACACCTGTGAAGGAAGTTGAAAGACACCCGGAAGTAGAACAAAATGGCATATGCATAGAGCCTATTGAGGGCTGATTACTCAAGAGATACAGCTGGGGAAGACATGACATTAGAACCAGTGTGTTAGTTTTGGTCAAATTCTTTTGAATCAAATTCCATTTAGTTTTAGTCATGTTTTAGTAATCTAAAAATGTTTTAGTGTTAGTCTAGTTTTAGTCGACTAAATAATATTACACTTGGTTGCATGCTGAAAACAGCTGATCTACAAGCTCACAAGCTTGTAGATCTACTATTTTCAGAAAGGAAAAACCGAGCACAACCAAAGAAATTACTTTTAGTTCTACTGGATCTCTTTTTTAGTCAACATTTTAGTCTAGTTTTTATTTGTTGAAGAAATTGTCTGTATATTTAGTCTTAGTTTTAGTCATCGTCAGTGAAAAGTCACCAAACGTTTTTCGTCACAGTTTTAGTCAACGAAATCAACACTGCAGTCTGCATAGAACTTGGAAACTACCGTAAAACATGAACATAACATAGAAATACAAGACCTAGACAAGGTAGGCAAAGTCTGACTGTGACACTGTGAAATGTTTCGTTGCTTATCGTAGGGCATTAACGAAAAAGTCGACAAGTCGACTCAGTCGACTTCATAATCATTACACAAGTCGACTCCCACCAGAGAAAGTCGAAAGTTGAAGTTGAAAAAAATAATACTTTCTATTGTGAAAATAGCCGATGCGAGGCGCTGTGAGCATGTAGATTGGCTATTTTCACAATTTGGGCAATGTTTAATTTGCCATTTTAGAGGTATTAAAAAGGTCTTAAATTGGCACTTTAGAAATGTGAAGATACCCTCTATAAACTTAAACTTTATGTTGGTTTGTTTACAGTTGAGTGAGAAAACAATGTTTCACATTGTCGAGTCGACTTGCAAAAATCACAAGTCGTTAATGCCCTTGCGCATCGCTTTACGTCGACTAGCACTGCATTTTCAATGCAGAGAAAGCAACCTCTTGAAATACAGAGCTTAGGATTCAAATTAAATATTGGGGAAGCTTCGTGTTTATTTTTTTAGGTTGTTCATTAAGGGCATTTACTGGAAGCATGGTAAACACGTTTAATTATCACAATAAAATTAACTACTGAAATCTGTAGAGATGGTGTTTTTGATTAGCAAACAGGGGTTTCATTGCCTAGCTCTAATTAAGAAAATGATAAATGGAGCATGACAACTTGATGGCTACACTCACTGTTACAGGATAGTGAGGCCCTTGGAAGCGCGTTTCAATCTGCCATTCTAGCAGTGACACACACGGCAGTAGCCAGGGGCGTCACAAGGGGGGCGGGGGGGGACTGAGGTTCCTGGAACTAAATATTTTGAGATGGGGGGTCCATGGCCAAATACATATCATTTTGGAGGTCCTTGACATGAAAAGGTTTGAGCACCACTGACATAGAAACATTTGAAATATTCAAAGAATTGCACACATTTTCACGATTTTTCAAAAATAACAGACCTACAAGCTCGCAAGTGCGGCACTCGGTGCCGCGCTGTGAGCTTGTAGATCTGCTATTTTGCAATAGTTAAAGCCCAAAATAACGCGTAATAATGCGTTCCCACTCTGAATAGGTTAAACCCCTCCTCCTATGAAGAACATTCATGGGGGGCCCCGCAGTGAATCCCTGTACCCAGGGCCCAGAGTTTGGTGCAACACCCCTGACATGCAGTGACACACGCGGCAGTAGCTTTACAGCTGACAATAAAACCACGGCTCATAAATCATCGTGTCAAAACCGCAGCTGTTTTGCTGCGTGTCACGATAATGACTCAGATTGTGGGCCGCCGCGGAGGAAAAAAACGAAATAATGAGTGTTTACGGGGCTGATCATGAATATGTCACAACGCAGTCAACCTCCAGCAGCGCGTGTTCAAACAGATAAACCGCTCCGTCAGACCATGTTCCGTAGGGTGAGATTGATGGAAGAAATAAAGGCCAACATGACCGCATGGGATGGTCCCCGGACAACACACGCGCACACGCGCACGCACGCACGCACACGCACGCGCACGAGCACGCACACGCACACACACACACACACACACACACACACACACACACACACACACACACACACACACACACACACACACAGCCAGGGGTGTCGCACCAAATTCTGGGCCCTGGGTACAAAGATTCACTGCGCGGGGCCCCCCATGAATGTTCTTCATAGGGGGAGGGGGTTTAACCCATTTAGACTGGGAACATTATTTTGTCCTTTAACTATTGAAAAATAGCAGATATGCAAGCTCGCAGTGCGGGTCCGAGTGCCGCGCTGCGAGCTTGTAGATCTGCTATTTTTGAAAAATGGTGAACATTTTTGGCAAGTCTTTGAACATTTGAAATCCTTCTAAGGTGTCAGTGGTGCTCAAACCTTTTCATGTGAAGGACCCCCGAAATTATGTATTTGGGCGTGGACCCCCCATCTCAAAATATTTAGTTCCAGGGACCCCCCAGAAGCCAAATTTGTGTTACAAATGTAAAAAAAAATACATATATTCAAAGATTTGCACACATTTTCAAAAATTTCAATAGCTAAAGTATAAAATAGTGAAGGCCCCTCCACCTTGGGCCCTAGTAACTCAGTCCCACTTTTCCCCCCCTTGTGACGCCCCTGGACACAGCCTCGGCATGAAGTAAATCATCGGCAACAGTCTGTGATGACAGCACCTGACACATGACGGGCGAAAGGCCCTCTCCCCGTCTCTCAACCCAGGGGAGCATGTTTGACAACGGAGTGACACACTGACTTACTGACTAACAGACTGTCGGCCTGACCGCTTGACTGACTGACTGACTGACTGACTGACTGACTGACTGACTGACTGCAGTGGCGTCAGTTCAGAAAAAAGATAAGGTATGGCAACATGACTGGTGTCTTGCACGCTCGCGAACACCAGTCATTTTGCCATACCTTAGTAACAGGCATGATACATTATTTATTTATAGTACATTTAATTTTTTCCCCCAGTTTCTAAGGTTTCTTGGGCTGGATATGGCAGCCTGGAACGGTTGTTCAAGTGCAGCTAAACTTGGCATGTTAGTAAACGAGCCACAATTATCAATAATGCATTGCACCTGTGCAGCTGACCTGCGGAACCTGGGAATATCCCATTTTGTCAATATGTGGAGAATGCAAGTGTGGAGAATATAATTATAATACCTTGTGAAAGTGACCATTTTGTTCAATTTGGCATTTGTTATTTTACTGTAATTTAACAACATAATAACCAGCGCAGATAGACAAAGAGACATTCATGGATTTATACTTAAAAGTAACTTTTATTTTCCCCCTGGACCCAGGGTATGGCAGCCACATACCCCTGCCATACCCAATTGACGCCCCTGGCTGACTGACTGACTGGCGATGTTGCAGCCGAGTGTCACAGCTCTAGACGACCAGCCGAGAGGCGCTGAGTCACGCGGGCTGAAAGATGAGTACGGCGAAGAGTCGCAAAGAATGGATGGAATCCGCTTGGAATGCTAACAGCGGCGCCGCTGCATGCCAAGTGCCGAGCCAGCTGTATGTGACCCAAGTGTCACCGTCCAATCAACCGCTGCACCGCCACCCGTGCACTCCAATCCGAGAGGGAGAGAGAGAGAGAGAGAGAGAGAGAGAGAGAAAGAGAGAGAGAGAGAGACTTGCAGCACATTCTGTGCCAGTGTGTGCCAAGCAGTGGTGTAAAGTAACTAAGTACATTCACTTAAGTACGTAAGTATAGTTTTGTATGGAAGTTTTTATTGGACTTTACTTTTTCGTACGTTTTTTCAGTGTTGTCGTATGGTTTTTCAGTCTAACTCGTGATTTTTGTGTGTTTCGTCTTTGAAAATGAAACACTTCGCAAAAAATCACTAAGGTATACGTGAATTTTGTGGTTTTCGTCTTCATAAATGAAACACTTCGCAGAAAAAAACGACCTCGCAAAAAGAAAAATAGCATTCGCAGAACAAATTATAATCTTTGTACGCGTTTGCGTTCACATTCTTTCTACGAAGCATGCCATTTAACTACGACGAATAAAGTCCCTTTTTTACCTCTGTTTTCGTGGTAATTACAATTTCGTACACAATCTTGATGCCTTGTATAAAAAAGATACATCGCAAGAAATATGTAGGCTCTACTTGCATATTATGCATTTCGTCTTCGTAAATGAAACACTTTGCAGAAAAAAAACAACCTCGCAAAAAGAAAAATGCAATTCGCAGAAAAAATTATAATCTTTGTACGTGTTTGTGGATCATTTTTTTCAAACACCAAGCCAATTTTTTCTACAAAGCATGCCATTTAACTGCGACGAATAATGTCCCATGTTTACCTCTCCTCTTCACAATTAGACTACTTCGTGCATAACATCCATACCGTGCAAACTTTCACAACTGTACTCTGGAATTTCAAGGCTTCGCGTGTATTTTCATGCATTGCAACCATTCAGCGCACACGACGACCACTCATATACGCACGAAGTCTGAAAAATGGACGATGCATGTTTTCAGATTGCAGTTATTTATACAGTCCAGCAGGTGGCAACATTTCACCAGTGCTTGGAGGTTGTGTAAGCAATGGGGGGTCCGCGCCTCCCGCCTGTCACTCCGCCGTTCAGGGGGTCCCTGAGCTCAGTGAGCTGGTAACCATGCCAACCATGCACAACCTGCACTCCCCCCCCCCCCCCCCCCCCCCCCCCGCTTCTCAGGAGGACTCCTGGGGGTCCGCCAAGCCGTTCGCGGACCACCGGCGCCGTTCCCCATTAGGCCTACTTGAACAAATTCAATCTATAGCCTACGCATGCATGCGCTGGACTGGTTTAATTTATATCATGAAGGCCTAATACTCTATGTGTCACATGTTTACTGATTTTTGTCACCTATAGGCCTACATGTTCTGCCTATTTTACTATTTCTTATGCAATTAATTAATAAACGGAATGTAGGGATTAATTGCATGCAATGGAGGAGGACACATCGACCTATACCATACTTTCTTTATGACAGTGGTTTTTTGCAGAGGTGGAAAAAGTACTCACATTTTGTACTTAAGTAAAAGTATCAATACTGCACTGTAGATGTACTCCGTTACAAATGTCCAGAATTCAAAATGTACTTGAGTAAAAGTATGAAATATTGGCATCAAAATGTACTTAAAGCACCAAAAGTAAAAGTACTAAATGTTTGAAAATAGCCGATCTACAAACTCACGTGTTGCGATGCTACGCTTTTTGAGCTTGTAGATCTGCTATTTTCAAATGCAGGGTTGTCAACATTGGACTGTCAGAATCCAGGAGATTTATTTTTGGGGGGCGCGCGGAACTCCCCAACCGGGGTCTGGGGGGTCCTCTCCCCAAAACGTATTAATAGATATTTTTTCCTGTGTTCTGTTGAATTTTGTGCATGTTTGATACATTTATCAGGCTTACTTTACTAGCATGGGTCCAATTTCAGCCTTAAAATGCCAAATGTTGTTGTACAGATTTGATGACTGAAGCAAAAGGACATCTTTAATAATGATTTCTCATCTTTAAGTCATTACTTAAGTGAATATCTGTATGATCTTTCTTGCATGCATTGCCCCCACCCCTAAAGCGGGGGGTCTGGGGGTCCTCCCCCAGAAAAATTTTAACATAGTAGATGTAATTTCCTGTGTTCTGGTGAATTTTGGGAGTTTGATACAAAATCCAGGAGAAATCCAGGAGATTTGCCAATCCAGGAGACTCCCAGGAGAGGGGTTCAAAATCCAGGAGACTCCTGGGAAATCCAGGAGAGTTGACAGGCCTGTTCAAATGGCCAAGGTATAAAATAGGGCTAAAGTGGTTTATGTATGTTTTTATAATATTATAATTTATATATGAAAAGTAATATGTAACTAAAGTTTTCAAATAAATGTAGTGGAGTAGAAGTACAATATTTGGATCCCAGATGTAGTGGAGTATTGAAAACTGGAAAAACTCAAGTAAAGTACAAATACCTCAAAACTGTACTTAGTTACTTTACACCACTGCTTTTTTGAGGGGATCCAAGGTGGTCCACAGCTAAAGAGTTGGACTTGGTAGTTGGTAACCAAATGGACCACCTTATCTGTAACTGTAAGCATAAAACAAATGGACCCACCCGTAAGCGTAAAATTAACCCAAATGAACACGTACAGGTCCATTTGGTTTGGCTCCGCCGACCACGGCATCGCGCTCGTGGACCCCGAAAACCCCTGACCCGGCCCTCCGATTGTGGGTGTTTGAGCGAGGGAACGCATGGTGGGGAGAGGGGACTTAAGACAGACAGACAGACAGACATACACAGACACAGACACACAGACAGACAGACAGACAGACAGACAGACAGACAGACAGACAGACAGACAGACAGACAGACGTACCGCAGCAGCGGTGACACTTAATGCCTACTTTTTACAACATTGTCCCCTGCACTTACTTCACCTTATCACCTGAAGACAAAGCCCTATAGCCAAGTGCATGCTATCCAGTTCCCAGTGCGCTATCAAATGGTAATTTACTGTATAGGCTAATTCATTGTGCAAAATGAACCTGCACCTGCTATATAAACCGTGTAAACTATAGGCTATAACATGTTTATTATGTATAGATAGATAGATAGGTAGGTAGGTATAGGCAGGCAGGCAGGCAGGCAGGCAGGCAGGCAGGCA
>NC_137812.1:67787338-67809838 GCF_963921795.1 Nannobrachium achirus
TTATACTTTAGCTATTGAAAAATTGCAGATCCACAAGCTCACAGAGCGGCACTGAGTGCCGCGCTGCGAGCTTGTAGATCTGCTATTTTTTAAGTCATGAAAATGTGTGGAAATCTTTGAATATGGGTATTTTTTAAGGTAACATTTTTAGATACAATTTTGCTTCTGGGGGGTCCCTGGAACTAAATATTTTGAGATGTGGCCAAATACGTATCATTTTGGGGGTCCTTCACATGAAAACGTTTGAGCACCACTGACATAGAAAAATAGGTTTTTTCTAAAACCTATTCAAAGACCCCATGAAAAATGTTCACAATTTTTCAAAAATAACAGATCTACAAGCTCGCAGCGTGGCACTCGGCGCCGCGCTGTGGGCTTGTACATCTGCTATTTTTCAATGGTTAAAGTTGCTATAAGCAGTTTTCTGCTGACATAAGCAGGAAACAGGCCATTGCTTATTTTATTTTTTTATTTTTATTTAATTATATTCAGGCGGCTAAACAATGCTCCCTAAAAAGAATCTAGTCTCTGTCACTAGCAGCTCATTGGTGCATGAACCAGCCGACCGGGGCTAAAAGGATTGACAGACAGGTCAACCAATCCGAACAACAACAAGAGGCAGTCCTGATTGCTCTGCTTACTGGGCAGGCTATCTGTCTATCGACCAATCATAGAACTTCTCACAGACGAAAATTATAGTTTTGGAGGCAGATTGTGGCCCCAGGAAGTGTCACAGAGACAACATTTATTTAGGAAGCATGGTTAGCCGTCTGAATATAATAAAGTAAAAAAAATAAAATAAGCAATTGCCTGCTTATCTCAGCAGAAAACTGCATTTAGCAACTTTTTAAAGCACAAAATGTGAGTGAATCCTTGTACCCAGGGCCCAGAATTTGGTGCGACCCCCCTGTCCTCAACGGGGGGTCCACGACCCCTAGGGGGTCCGGAGTTACTGCAAGGGGTCCATGAAATTGTTGCTGGATTATTATTATTATTATTGTTATTATTACCCTTATTCATTTTCAAAATGACTTTCACATTAAAACGAGCTTCGTGGAAAACGGCTAAGAGCCGTTTAGTTTTCATTTTTTATGTGGTCTTTAGATGAAAACGCAATTTGTCGGTAATTTGCATGCCAGGTCGCTAAGTGGCGCATGTCGCCATGACCGCACTGCCCAAGTTCCGTTCTACTTCCTAGCAGCCAGCTCAATGCTGGTCCTCCTCAGTCAGTCAGTCAACACAACGCACTGCCGTCACACAGCACAGGCAGACTGGCTGGCTAACTAAAAATGCTTAAAAAGTTTGTTCCAGTCGGTCGGAACAGACACATGTACCATACACATCCCGGGACTACATTTATTCCTTATGATACGATACAGAAAAAGGCGTTCACTTCACGTTTCGTTTCAACACAGAGGACTGGAGTCAATGCCTTTACTGCAGCTTATGGAGGGGATGATGATTACACACAGACGGCGACGAGCTATAGATGCTGGATCGTGTCATGATAAACATTATAGGCTACTGTCGCTATTTTCAGCGTCGGCTATTTTTGCAGTTGTCTGCTATTTTCACAACGCACCGCGACGCGTTGTGAGCTTGTAGATCGGCTATTTTCACAACGCACCGCGACGCGTTGTGAGCTTGTAGATCGGCTATTTTCACAACGCACCGCGACGCGTTGTGAGCTTGTAGATCGGCTATTTTCACAACGCACCGCGACGCGCTGTGAGCTTGTAGATCGGCTATTTTCACAACGCACTGCGACGCGTTGTTGTGAGCTTGTAGATCGGCTATTTTCAAATAGCTACGGTATAAATTAGGGCTAACGTTAGCAAATAAATGTACTTAATAGTTACTTTACAGTTTACACCACTGAACTGATGTTTAAAAAGCAATTAAATTGCTCTTCATTAAGGTACAGTATGTGTATGAGCTCAAAGCTATTTATCATAGTGGCATAAAATGAAGGGGGGAAAAAAGACGATATATTCGTCAATCGCCGATTATTTCTATGACAATTAATCATCTGGAGAAATTCCTAATCGTGACAGCCCTATTAGGACGTCCCACATCTTATCATTTTCAGTGGCTTGCTGCGTTTACGGTATTTAGATGAAAGCGGGAGATACAAAGCGTTTTTACCTTTTCCACTTTCAAAGGGGTTTTCACTTTGTTACGGTTTCACCCCCCGAAGACGCCATTTTCGTCTAAATGACCCCCCACAAACGGCTATAAATCATTACGTTTACAGTGAAGCCTGTTTTAATGTAAAAGAATGAATGGTCCTAATGCTCCTCCGTCCAGCAGGACGATGAAAAATCCCCAAAAGGATTAAATAGAAGGGCTACAGTAACTGGATTGATTTAATCCACGGTAACGATATTCAAGTTAGGTTGCAACCTTAATGTGTACAAAGACTTGCAATCTTTGCAGTGCTTGCTCTGCCATCATATTAACAATTTCTTGTTCCTGATTTATATGCAAAAATCACAATACAGTAAGTTAATATGATGGCAGAGCAAGCACTAGTCTGCACAGATACTGTAGCAAGTAGGGATGGAGCCCGAAAACCGGGTCCATTACAAACCCGGTTCTGAATTTATCGAGACCCGAGTATCAATAAGCTTTTGCTCTGTCGAGCCTGTTATCGGGTAAGCCTCATAACGTCACGTCATGGACCGCTATAGGGGGCTGGGACAGGAGGTAGGCTACATTGCGTCATTGATAGTTGTGTGCTTTGCAAGTGTGTGCCGTGGAACAATGGTTGAACACTAAAAAGTTTGGTTACATTTTAGAAAAGACAAGGGGAGAGCTAAATGCAATAGGCCTTATGCAGCACGGCCACGGTTACATGCTCGGGAAGGAACACTTCGACAATGCGGAGGCACTAATTGTCCATAGTGCATCACATAAGACCCACCCAAGTGCAATAACTTTGAATGTCTGCGACAACGAGTTAAAACAACGGCAGCGTCGGGGCGTCGGCTGTTTCAGCAGCGCGACAACCGATCTCTTCCACCCAAAGTATGTGGTGCTTGAAAATATGAATGATTCCATTGATAATAAATCCGTTTGGGACACTCAAAATCCCCGCCGCAGAGTTATAATATATCGCTCCGTGCAAATGAATCCGTATAGCGTTGCCAGCGTGACTTCTCAGTCTACTGAAAATAGCAGATCTACAAGCTCACAACGCGGTACGAGCAGACGCTGTGTGAGCTTGTTGATTGGGTATTTTTTGTTGCGTGACACCGTCGTACTATGCGTTATAAATTACATTTTTAAAGAGACGGTACACATTTAGTTTCTTCAAATATTTTCCAAAAATAAAAAGGTTACTTGCCTTCTGTCTGTTAAGTTAAAGTACTGTGTTTGAAGGCCCTAGTCAAATGTAGTGCAAATATAGATTTTTGTTGTTGCTTAAAACAAACAAAAAGATATTATGGAAAAAATCGATAGGCCTATGCATTACTGTAAAAAAAAAAAAGAAAAACATGGAAATGTTAGCCTATAGTTTATATTATATACCATACAATTTATAGTATAATTTTACAGTACAGGCTAGTATTAATAACTTAAAAATAGTACTGTAAAACTATACTATATACATATAACATATTTAAAAAAAACTTCAGAATTGATAGTGTCTCATGTCTTTCCACAAAATAACAGAAAACGCTCAATAGTGGGCTCGATAAAAGCCCGGCTCGATAAGCATGATCGATAAGGTGCTCATTATCAATAAATATTAACAAGCTCCATCCCTAGTAGCAAGTCTCTTGTACAGAGTAACATTGCAACCTAACTGCCATGAATATTGTGGATGTACCCATCTATTTAATCCAAATTGTCATCTGCCCATTTGTCGATTTGGTCAAAATAAATTGGTTGAACAGAACTCATATTTTGGGACCATCGCTCCATTGTTTACAATGGATTGTAATACAGGCTGCCACCCCATGTGGTCATGTGATCCAAGATTTTTGGACAGCACTTCTAACGATTTTGTCCAAAAATCACGCAAATCGGTACATGTTATCTCTATAGTCATTAAACGAAACAGGTCTTTCAGATTCTTCAAATTCCATCCTGATAGGCTAAGACTGGCTTTTGCAAGTGTGCTCCCTTTTGAACGAAAAACTTCATCTTCGCAGCATAGAAACCAACGGCTTCGCATCGTCCATATTTTTTTTACAGTCTATGGTTCTAACTCCACCGATCAGTGTAAAACTTTGTATGCGCACTCCCAAGAGGCCAAGGAAAAACCTTTGCCCTTTTCACATCTGCTTTTTATAGTGCCACCTGGAGGCTGACTTAAGTAAAACACATTTTTTTAAATGACTCCTTCAGATTTGTTCCAAAAATCACAGGAATGTGTGTGGAACTGAGTATCGCTATAGGCAAGTGATCAAGACTGAGTTGTCCGATAATTCATATTCCATCCTAGTTGAGTGGCTTCCAAAGTTTGCAGGATTGGTCCGTTTTGAACAAAATGCCTCAAATCATAAACGCAGCTTGTGATTTCCGTAGGTCAAGGAACAAATGCCACCCTTTTCACATTGGCCTGTTATAGCGCCACCAGCAGCTCAATTTGAGCAAAACACATCTTTGGAACGAAATCATGACAGGCCACAGATGACATGGCACCCTTTTCACATTTGCTTATCACATTGGAGACCTGTGCTCGGAAGAGCGCTGCTCCTATTTATTTATTTATTGTTATTATTATTATTATTTACAATAAGTGCACTGTAACCCCTTTATGAACAAAACATGTCCAAAATGCCTAACCTATTTATATAACATTTTGCATTTTGTTTTTACAGCATCAAGAAATGAGTCTCCAACCTCTGTCAAGTCACCGTCCGAGTCCAGCTACTCGACCACCTTCGCCTCAAATTCCTCAAGCTCTTCATCTTCAAGCGATGGCAGGAGGAGGAAGAGGTGTACAACAGTGATAGTTGTACATAAACTGGAATGATATTACATAAGCTGCAAAGGAATAGTCCCAAAACATTACTAGCCTACTTCTGTTTGTGCACAGCCTTCCTTTAAGAATGAACGACCTCCTTTTATTTACCTAAAGTGAAAAGAAAGATAAATAGTAAGTTGTTAATGTTGTTCCCACTTCGCAACAGGTAGCTGAAAAATGCCTATTTAAGGTGTTAATGAATACTTAAAGGAGTAGTTCACCACTTTTCAACCTGTCTTCATATAATAGGTCCTCACTAATGTTCATTTTTTTCTACTCAGTCCGGGTCTCATAGGAGAGCTGTGGGAAGTTCCGAATCCATCGTCTTGTGACATCATCATTTTCCAAAAAAAGGATTTAATCAATATTTTTGAAAAGAATATTTAGATTTTTATTATTGCGAGAACAATGGCTTCCACTTTAAAATTGCAATTTTTCAGGAATAGAAAGCCTGCAGTTTCTATAAGCTGGATTGGCAATCGATGATGTCACAAGACGATGGGTTTCTGACCTGCCCACAACCCTTCTCTGAGAAAAAGAAAAAAAGAAAATGTATTTACTATTTTTGAGTGAGGACCAATTATATGAACATAGGTTGAAAAGTGGTGGAGTGCCCCTTTAATCATCGATTTGTTGATGTTAATAATACACTTTCAGTGTTAATAAGTCACTTTAATAGGGATTTGTTGATGTTAATAAGACTAAGGCTTTATAAATATTTATAGATGGCTGTTCCCACTAAATGCCTATTTCCGCGTTAAGTGCATTGTTAATTTGATAATGTTAATAAGACACTGTTTAGATCTTATAATGGGTTTATACATGTTTATAAATTACTGTTCCCACTTTAAACCAAGTACCTGCAAAATGCATATTAACGTGTTAATAAGTGATTTGTTATTAATGTGTTAATGTTAATAAGACACTGTTTAGTTGTTGTTAAAGGGGTTATAAATGTTTACAGATGACTAACATTAGACTTTAAACCAAGTACATGCAAAATGCTTATTGACGCGTCAATAAGTGCCTTTTTAACAATTAGTTAATTTTATTAAGACACTGTTTAGTTTTTTATAATGTGTTTATTAATGTTTATAGATTACTGTTCCCACTTTAAACCAACTACCTGCAAAATGCCTATTAACAGTCAATAGGTGCATTGTTAACAGTCTGTTAATGGTAATAAGACACTGTTTAGTTGTTTATAAATGTTTATAGATGACTGTTCCCACTTTAAACCAAGTACCTGCAAAATGCATATTAACGTGTTAATAAGTGATTTGTTATTAATGTGTTAATGTTAATAAGACACTGTTTAGTTGTTGTTAAAGGGGTTATAAATGTTTACAGATGACTAACATTATACTTTAAACCAAGTACATGCAAAATGCATATTGACGCGCCAATAAGTGCCTTTTTAACAATTTGTTAATGTTATTAAGACACTGTTTAGCTATTATAATGTGGTTATTAATGTTTATAGATTACTGTTCCCACTTTAAACCAACTACCTGCAAAATGCCTGTTAACACGTTAATAGGTGCATTGTTAACAGTCTTTTAATGTTAATAAGACACTGTTTTGTTGTTTAAAAATGTTTATAGATGACTGTTCCCACTTTAAACCAAGTACCTGCAAAATGCATATTAACACGTCAATAGGTGCATTGTTAACAGTCTGTTAATGGTATTAAGACACTGTTTAGTTGTTTATAAATGTTTATATATGAATGTTCCCACTTTAAACCAAGTACCTGCAAAATGCATATTAACGTGTTAATAAGTGATTTGTTAATAATGTGTTAATGTTAATAAGACACTGTTTAGTTGTTGTTAAAGGGACTATAAATGTTTACAGATGATTAACATTAGACTTTAAACCAAGTACATGCGAAATGCTTATTGACGCGTCAATAAGTGCCTTTTTAACAATGTGTTAATGTTATTAAGACACTGTTTAGTTCTTATAATGTGTTTATTAATGTTTATAGATTACTGTTCCCACTTTAAACCAACTACCTGCAAAATGCCTATTAACACGTTAATAGGTGCATTGTTAACAGTCTTTTAATGTTAATAAGACACTGTTTTGTTGTTTAAAAATGTTTATAGATGACTGTTCCCACTTTAAACCAAGTACCTGCAAAATGTCTATTAACGTGTTGATAGGTGCCTACATTAACAATTTGTTAACGTTAATAGACTCTGTTTAGTTCTTATAAGTGGTTTATAAATGTTTAGAGATGACTGTTCCCACTTTAAACCAAGTACCTTCAACATGCCTATTAACACGTTAATAGGTGCATTGTTAACAGTCTGTTAATGTTAATAAGACACTGTTTTGTTGTTTAAAAATGTTTATAGATGACTGTTCCCACTTTAAACCAAGTACCTGCAAAATGCATATTAACACGTCAATAGGTGCATTGTTAACAGTCTGTTAATGGTAATAAGACACTGTTTAGTTGTTTATAAATGTTTATGGATGACTGTTCCCACTTTAAACCAAGTACCTGCAAAATGCCTATTAACGCGTCAATAAGTGCATTGTTAACAATTGGTTAATGTTAATAAGACTCTGTTTAGGTGTTTTTAAAGCCTATATAAATGCTTATAGATGACTGTCCCCACTTTAAACCAAGTACCTGCTAAATGTCTAATAACGTGTTAATAAGTGCCAACATTACCAATTTGTTAATGTTAATAGACACTGTTTAGTTCTTATAAGTGGTTTATAAATGTTCATAGATGACTGTTCCCACTTCCTGCCTATTTAAGTGTTAATAAATACATTGTTAACAAGTTGTTGATGTTTGTAAGTCTGTTTTCTAGTTAATAAATGACCGTTCCTCTTTAAACCAAGTGCATAAGACTTGTTCATACCCTATTATCAGTTTAATAATATATTATAAACAGTTCTATTAATTTTCATTAGATCCTTTACCAACGGTTAGGTTAACTTAGGGTAACTTATTAACGGTTAAGTAAAGCTTTATGAACATCTTATTAACGTGTTAACATTTAATAAATATTATTAATGATTTATAAATTCCTTATAAACATTTATTAAGAATAAATGTGGTTTTTCAAGCGTCTTATAAGGGTTTGTTACTGTTTATAATACCCTTTTTTAGTTACCTTAATATATTATTATCAATGTATTAATGTTTATTAGTTCTCTTACCAACGGTTCAGTAAACTAATAACGGTTAGTTAATGCTGTGTAAATATCTTATTAACATCTATTAAACTGTTAATTAATGCTATGTAAATATCTTATTAACTTCTATTAATGGTTATTAACAATTTATGAATGTTTAATATATTCCTTAAAAAACGTTTTAGAAAAATGAAAACGTTTTTCAAGTGTCTTATAAATAAGCAATTAACAGTTAATAAATGTCTTATAAACCTCCTATTAACTTTTTGAATGCCTTACAAATGTTTATAAACAAGTAATAAGGTTAATAAGCGTCTTATAAATCGCCTATTAACGGTTATTAATTGTCTTATTAACATCCTCTCAACTATTAATAAATGTTTGTTAGATTGCTTACAAACATTAATAAGCTTCTTATACATATACTTATTAACATTAATAAATGATCTTTATAAATGTTAATAAAT
Organism: Nannobrachium achirus; assembly: GCF_963921795.1. Taxonomy (NCBI): domain Eukaryota; kingdom Metazoa; phylum Chordata; class Actinopteri; order Myctophiformes; family Myctophidae; genus Nannobrachium; species Nannobrachium achirus. The sequence continues at coordinate 67,795,940 of NC_137812.1, forward strand.
GTTTATTAACAGCACCTTAGTTTAAAGTGCTACCCAATAGGGTAAATGGCACATTATCACCGGCTTAGCTATTTTTGCCTAATGCTTTGCCCACTGTCATGCCCTCCCGTAGTATTTGTTTGGAGTAACCATGACAATGGCTGGACACTGACAAACTACCGGTATGCAATTTTGAGCACGGGCAGAGCTGTAGACTTGAATCACATTGAATTTTCTTTTGATGACTTTAGACTCGACTTTGAATTGTTTCCAATGACTTGAGACATGACCTTGACTTGTCTTGAATGACTTCAGAACATGCATGCAATGTTGATGATGCTGAGGATTTGATAACCATGCTACCTGTTGTCTGCTTTGTTATGACCGTAAGATCATTATGCGACCGAAGGTCGCAGTTTAGTAGGCCTATGTGAAACAGTACATCATAACTCCGTCTGGATGTGTACACATGTTTACCGTCTATGGGTTTGCCACTCTGACATCACGCATGGCTTCACTGTGATGTCAGGGGAGCCACACTAACAGAATCTCTTTTGAGTTCCCTGATGTCATCAATATTATCGCATATCTAACAGGAGTTCATATGTGAATGCCCATATATGGAGGCCACATCGACCACATTCCACACTAACAGAATCCATATATGGCCAAGACAGATATGGCATGCAAGACAGGCCATATCTGTGTGGCTGGCTCTACAGACAGGGATCTCCATGTGGGCATAAAATGGATTTTATGTATGATGTCAGATGTCATAGACGTCATAGGACTTTCACATAATGAATAACTGAGCATGTTTTGGCTCTCACATATCTCCATATAGTACATGGATTTACATATATGGGTACCAGGGGTCTCCATATACGGGTAACTGGTCTGATATACATCACTGGCCAGATGGCCAAGACATGGCCCTAAAGGGCGAGGTTTCGTGTTGCCCTGAGGCGTCTTACTAGAATTATGTACTTACCTGTGTGTTTTTTGCCCCGTGTATGTTTTTCCCACCATTGGTGTGTTTGTTTGTGAATGAGTAGTGAGGAGTGACTGAGTACCAGCTGGTGTGAATGGTGTGAGTGGTGGCTGAGTGTGATTGGCTAGAGCAGGGGTAGGCAACCTTAGGCACGGGTGCCAACCCAACATTGGCACGGTGGATGGTGATCACTGGCACACTGGCAGAAGTGTAAGAGAGCCCACACATCTATATGGAACTTACAGCCTGCATATAATTCTACATTCATTCAAGCTGACTTTGACTGTGGAGAGACTGACTTGTTTAAGTGGGTTATTGCTTGAGCAGGGGCGTCACAAGGGGTAGGAAAGTTGGACTGAGTTACCAGGGCCCAAGGTGGAGGGGCCCTAGTAACTTTAGCTATTGAAAAATAGCAGATATACAAGCTCACAGCGCGGCACCGAGTGCCGCGCTGCGAGCTTGTAGATCTGCTATTTTTGAAAAGTCGTGAAAATGTGCGCAAATCTTTGAATATATTTTTTTTCGTGAACATTTGTAACAAAAATGTTGCTTCTGGGGGGGTCCCTGGAACTAAATATTTTGAGATGGGGGGGGGGGGGGGTCCTTCACATGAAAAAGTTTGAGCATCGCTGACATGGAAACATAGGTTTCTTGGCACACATTTTCGCGATTTTTCAAAAATAGCAGATGTACAAGCTCGCAGCGCGGCACTCGGTGCCGCGCTGTGAGCTTGTATATCTGCTGTTTTTCAATAGTTAACATTCATGGGGGGCCCGCAGTGAATCCTTGTACCAAGGGCCCAGAATTTGGTGTGACGCCCCTGTGCTTGAGTCTAATGATCATTAGGCCTACATCCTAATGTAAAATAATACATTTCTAAAGAAGAAGGACAAAAATAAAGGTTGTTATTTTTAGCCTGTCAAAATCATTGGAAATATGACATTACGATGTGTTGTTATGGCACACTGACTATCAAGAAAATGAAAACATGGCATTTCATGTCAAAAAGGTTGCCGACCCCTGGGCTAGAGTCGGCAGACCTGGGCATTGTGCGACCCGGGGGCCGTATGCGGCCCTTTGGTTCACTCAAAATAAACACATTTTCAAATTTTACCTCATGCATGGACTTAAGTTTTTTTATTCACGTACATATGGACACAATGCGTACATCAGCATGTGTGCGTGATCATTGGCTGTTGTCTCAATAACAAGCAGGTGGTCAGACTGGTCACACGTCAAGACGACCTGCCTTACCTTACACAAAAATGGCTAAATTGGCTAAAAAAATAAAAGTCAATGCCGAATGCCGGGTTTTCAACAAAAAATGGACTGCTAAGTATTTATTTACTGAAGTCGGAGGTAAAAAAAGCCTTGTGTTTAGTTTGCGGGGAGCACATCTTGCGGGGAGCACTGCCTTTTGGCCGGGCCCTCCACAATATTTTCTGTTGTTCATGTGGCCCCATGGAAAAAAGTTATTGCCCACCCCTGCTATACGGTGTGTGCACTGCTGCTCGCTAGCGAGCCTGGCTCCTTTGTCGAGTGGTAACGTACGCAACATCGGATACATACAGGTCCCAGGTTCGCCTACAATCAGTGGTGGAAAAAGTACTCAAATGTTTTACTTAAGTAAAAGTATCAGTAGTGCAATGTAGAAATACTCTGTTACAAGTCTCGAATTCAAAATGTACTTGAGTAAAAGTACAAAAGTATTGGCATCAAAATATACTTAAAGAACCAAAAGTAAAAGTACAGAATGTTTGAAAATAGCAGATCTACAATATTTTCAAATAGCCTAGGTATAAAATAGGTGTGGATTAATGTATATTTTATAATGTTATAATTTATATATTTTTTTAAAGTTTTCAAATAAATGTAGTGGAGTAAAAGTACAATATTTTGATCTGAGATGTAGTGGAGTAGAAGTAAAAGTATTTAGTAATTATTGGAAATACTCAAGTAAAGTACAAATACCTCAAAATTGTACTTAATTACATTACATGTACTTACACGTAAATGTAGTTACTTTACACCACTGATGATTGGCTCCTGTGGACTATAAAGATGGCTGACCTGTTTTTATTATTATTATTTCCACTTATTTCCACTCAAAACATTTCACAAAAAGCTAATATTTGCATTAAAAAAGTAATTTCAGTCATAAATAAAAGAAAGATTATCCAATTAATTAATCGTGATCCAGATTATCCAATTAATAGGAAAAGTAGTTGAGGGAATAGTCGCTAACAAAGTAACGGACAGTTGCAGCCCTAATTTGTTGTCGTGATGAAGAATTCCATTGGGGCTGAGGCTCTAAACAGGGAATGAATTCAGTGAGAGCAGGAGCGTCACAAGCGGTAGGAAAGTGGGACTGAGTTACCAGGGCCCAAGGTGGTGGAGGGGCCTTAATTATTTTATGCTTTAGCTATTGAAAAATAGCAGATATACAAGCTCACAGCGCGGCACCGAGTGCCGCGCTGCGAGCTTGTAGATCTGCTATTTTTGAAAAGTCGTGAAAATGTGTGCAAATCTTTGAATATATGTATTTTTTAAGCGAACATTTGTAACTCAAATTTTGCTTTGGGGGGGGGGGGGGGGGGGGGGGTCCCTGGAACTAAACATTTTGAGATACGGGTCCGTGGCCAAATACGTATCATTTTGGGGGTCCTTCACGTGAAAAGGTTTGAGCTCCACTGACATCGAAACATAGATTTTTCAAAAAACCTTAGAAGGATTTGAAATATTCATTTTCATGATTTTTTCAAAAAAGTAGCAGATCTACAAGCTCGCAGCGCGGCACTCGGTGCCACACTGTGAGCTTGTATATCTGCTATTTTTTTCAATAGTTAAAGCACAGGGGCCCCCACAGTGAATCCTTGTACCCGGGGCCCAGAATTTGGTGCGACACCCCTGAGTGAGAGCACATGCAGGGCTACAGCGTGTCCTTTTATAGAAAGTCCTCTAGGAACACTCATCCCTGCTAGGACCACATCTTCAATAGCATCGATCACATACAGGCACAGGCCAGCCAAGCAATGAATATCAGGCTACACACAATTTCCAAAGCACTTTATTTTTAGGACACCGGCCGGATTCACACAAGTACAATTTTACACAGGAAAGGCACACTGCAGTGCGCGTCGTATTTTGGTTCTCAACCTTTTCAGGCCTGTGACCCCCAAAATATAATCATATTTTAACTGGGGACCCCCACCCACCCTGACGAGCACTATGAGTTGAGGCATTACATTTTGTATAACACGGTTCTATTGTGAAAATAGCAGATCTACATGTTCACAACGCCTCACATTACGAGGTGTTGTGAGCATGTAGATCGGCTGTTTTCAAAATGTCTGCCTCTAATGCAGTATTAGAAAGTTTTGGCCAATTCTTGGCCAATTCTTCATTTTAAAGGTATTAAAAATTCCTTAAATTGTCACTTTAGAAATGTGCAGATACCCTCCATACACTTATACTTGGTTTGTTTACTGTGAGAGAGAAAACAATGTTTCACATTAAGCTAATCATCTGGGGACCCCCCCAAAATAATTTGGGGACCCCCCTTGGAGTCCCGACCCACAGGTTGAGAACCACTGACTTAGCAGAGAGAGAGTGATGGAGAGAGAGAGAGAGAGAGCAACTCAAAGTTGAGCTTTGCTTGGAGGACCGAAAAAGTCCGTATCTGCTTAGTCATCCACCGTCGAGTCGGAGCCAAGTCCACATTATACCTGTGCGTCACAGAACAGGACAAGTCACCTCTGTCCAGTGTCCACATCCCAAGTCCATTTCCGACCCGGGCTCAAGTGCTCCAAATAGACCAAGACCCTGGAGCAAAACCAAAAGCACATATCCCACCCATCTGTACCACTTCACACGGCTGCCATGTGAAGTGGGCCGCGAACGCTTTCGATATTTTCAAGTTTTATACCCCCTGATATAAACATAGACATAGAAAGGTAGACGCCTCCTTCGGCTCTGGTGCATATGCATCGAGGGACCAAGGGAATCCGTGTGCATCGCTTCCACGTGCGTCACACATACGGACGCTGCTAGGCCAATCAGAGGCAGGTGGGGGCGGGTCTTTAATTACGCAGCCTGTAAGAACAGCTGAGCCGCGCAACATCGGAACTGGCTCTGTTGAATGGAATTGTAGTCTTTGGATAAGTCCCGGAAAAGTCTGCGCTGTGATTGGCCAGTAGTCACTTGACTGGCAGCATTCCCGGTCCCATCCTCTTTTACAGTACACTTTAAGACATAATAAGACATAATAAGACAGAATAAAGCCATAATAAGAAATAATGTGTTGGTAATTAGAGCTAATATATTTCATTAGACAGAAACAAAGACAAAATAGTAGAAAGAGCGAATACATTCTCTGGCACCGTCACCTGCCGCAGAACTGCAGCGGCAGACACTGCCGCACGACTGCTAGTTCGACCAGCAGTCGCACTGCATCGCCGGCGATAGGACCAGCAGTCCCGCCAGTAGGACCGGCGGCCGCCGCACGGACCGGCAGGTCCCGTAGCGGTAAACTGCCCATCCGTGCGGTGGTGGCTGCCGCGGCAGTTACCAGCGATGCCGGTGCCAGATAATGTATTTGCTTTCTGCTATTCTGTCTCAGCCACCACCGCACGGACGGGCAGTTTACCGCTACGGGACCTGCCGGTCCGTGCGGCGGCCGCCGGTCCTACTGGCGGGACTGCTGGTCCTATCGCCGGCGATGCAGTGCGACTGCTGGTCGAACTAGCGGTCGTGCGGCAGTGTCTGCCACTGCAGTTCCGCAGCAGGTGACGGTGCCAGAGAATGTATTCGCTCTTTCTACTATTCTGTCTTTGTTTCTGTCTAATAAAATATATTAGCTCTAATTACCAACACATTATTTCTTATTATGGCTTTATTCTCTCTTATTATGTCTTAAAGTGTACTGTAAAAGAGGATGGGACCGCATTCCCTTGGTTTTTCCAGGATGTCCCGGACTACAACTGTTGCACGTCACTCCAATGAACTGCAGAGGCGAACAAGGCATCTAGCTTTTTATATCAGTGGATATAAACAGAAATGTCAGTGTGACATGGTTCTGCGAGACTGTGCAACATCACACAATGTACACGCAATAATAATAATAAGAAGAAGAACGATAAGAATATTACAGTACTGTATGAAGAAAGAAAATATATTAGATAAGAAAACAAGACAGCCACAGCAGGGAACGCGCATATAATAAACAAACGCCAAGGTAATTATAGTACAGTTATATAGCTATGTGGGTGGTAAAATATCAAATGGCATTGTGTGCGTGGGGTCGCGGGTGTAGCGTATGGCGCAGGAGACCTCGGCATTCAAGATGCAGATGGCGCATGAATACTAGGAATACTAGGGTGCTGCTCCCTCCAGGAGCAGATGGAGACGAGAATGTTCACCGCTTCGTGCCGGGCTGCGAAAAGTTGTTGAAAGTGTGATGATGAGAACTACTGATTTAGAAGGCATTTGTAGAATTGGCCTTAGGTCTTAATGAGTTAAGTAGAGATATGGTCGGCGGCAAGTTCCTTACAATTTACAATTTAAAGGGGCCCCACCATGAATTTGTTGAGAAAAGAATTGGAAAAGTTAAATCAGTGAGGATTACGAGGACCGGCATGGTGATTGTAGATTGTGTCAGTGAGGAACAGGCAGATAATGCTATGAAAGATCTGCAGCACTTCAAAAAGCACTCTGTGAAGGTATTTTACCTGGGAGGAAAGCGATCAGTGAGGGGAGTGATTAGCGGTGTGCCATTTACAGTGAAGCCAGAACATGTTGATGTGGAAGGAGTTGATGAAGTCAGGAGGTTGACACGGTTTAGGGAAGGGAAACGGGAGGACAGCAAGTCATTGTGTTTAACATTTGAAGGGGACGTATTGCCAGAACGGGTTTATGTTGGATATGTCAGCTACCGTGTGAGACCTTTTGAGAGAGCACCTCTAAGGTGCTATTGCTGTCAGCAATATGGTCACGTAGCAGCAGTATGCAGGGGAATCAAAACATGTGGGAGATGCGGGAAAGAGCGGTGCAAAGAGGAATGTGAAGATACAGTAAAGTGCATACATTGTGGAGGACGTCGACAGTATTATGCGGGGGCAGCAGAGTGCCCAAGGAAAGTTAAGGAGGTTATGGTTCACAAGATGAGAGCAGGTAAGAGGGACATGTTGTATTCAGGGCCACACTGAAAAGAAAAAGCCAGAACGGAAAGAACAAGAGGGAAAAGGACATGGACACGATAATAACATATGTATGGATAAAACTCGATTCCTAGCTTTTATAGCAATGGTCATCAACTGTGCGGTGGGAATAACGAGCAAGTCAGAGAGGATTAAGATGGTGCTAGAAGCAGCCAGGAGATTCCTTAATGTTGTGGATGTGTCTGGCGAGGACTTGGATAGTGTGCTGCGAGAAGACGTCGCAGCGGCCCAGACGCAAAGTCTGGGTACTAACCGAACAGAATGGGTTCACTATGGGTGGACATTGTATATAGTTTGCACAAAGTAGTGCTGGAATCACTATAAATACTCCAGTTCAGTAGGTGGCGGTATACACCTAGACACGTTGGTGTGATCCGCCATTTAAACTCAACGAAGAAGAAGAATGGTTCTCATCATGGTAACATGCTAATCTTCTCTGTATCGTACCAATTTTAGCCCAAAGGCAGCGCCCCGTTGCCAACAAAGGGCATTTTGGTATTGCATCTGAAATGGCTTGGAATTAGAGACAGACAGAACATGACATTTCAATATCCGAGTGGTTGTTTAGGCTAAAACCTGTATAAAACCGTATTATGGACAACCGTATTATGGTATTATGGTTACAGAATCGTGGGATAAAGATTATAGGAAAAAATGAGTTAGAGAACTCGAACTCTGTGGAAAGTAAGTCCCCAGGCCGCTTTTAGTATAATGCAGTTCTATGCCCTGAGGAACAGGTTGTTGCCTGAGTTCCATGGCCTGACCATTTAACACTCTGCACAAGCACTCTTTTTGCCCGGCGGGCTCCTGACCCCTGCCAACACCAGTTGATCCAGAGAGGTCTCACTCTGCACAGAACCCCGCCCGATCTCTGAGATCTGAAGATATCCTCGCTGTCGAGCGGAAACCTCCCATCTCCGTGTTCTAACAAAGGGGTCTTCAACGTTTTCAGGCCAAGGACCCCTTAGTTGAGAGAGAGATGAAGCAGGGACCCCCACACAACCCATAGATAGATACCATATAGTTTAATCGTTTGACAGCACAATCATCAGTGTATTTTGGATTCATGTAAATTAGTGTTTTCAGATATTTAACCAACGGTCAATACTTAATAAACTTGACCTTTCACTCTGTACTTAGTCTGCTCTTTTTCCCCTTTACACCAAAGCTCTTTGCCAAAAATAGCCGATCTACAACACCTCGCGCTGCGAGGCGTTGTGAGCTTGTAGATCTGCTATTTTTGCTAAAGTTCTCAGAATATAGACGCTATAGGGTTCAAATAAAAAAGTAGGAAAAATGCTAAGTGTTTCGAGCTTGTAGATCTATATATTTTTTAATTTGAATCATTAAGTTTTGGACCTTATGTGGTTTCCATCCGAAAGAGACGTTATGGACAAAGAGCATTAATCCACACAAGCAACCTCCCCCCATCACACACACACACACACGCACGCACGCACGCACGCACGCACGCACACACACACACACACGCACGCACGCACGCACGCATGCACAGACGCACGCACGCACGCACGCATGCACGCACGCACGCACGCACGCACGCACGCACGCACGCACACACACACACACACACACACACACACACACACACACACACACACACACACACTAGCCTAGATTAATCTGTCTCAACCTATTGGCGCTACGATGCAGTGCATCCCCTGAGGATGGTGGTGGTAAAACACTACGGTTTGGTAGGTCTGCTTCAACCCCACAAGAAATCGATTGCCAAACCTCCCCGTGGACGTCTTTCACAGGGGGTTGTAGCTTTTGCACTTTCAGAGCATGTGTTATTCTCTTGTATTTCCATTCAGATATATGAATAGGTTTCTGCGGTCGAGGGCAATGATTCCTCCATTAGCAGAGATGGCTTGAATCATCGTTGACTGCATGCGTTCAACCTGACCACGGGACTCTGGTAATGGATTAATACATTTGTAACCACTATTTTAATGGCAAGTATTTCACACAGCTTCATGTCAAAAATAGGTGAACTATCACTTTAAGCTGTGATGCTCTATTACAGCCATGGACATTGGCACTGTAAAGGAGTTACAAAATCGTGGGATAAAACATTTAGACAAAAAGGTTTTAATTTATGAAATAACAAAGAGGTTCTCTCAACGATATGGAGAAACAAGGAGCATCTCGTCCCGAATGTTGCAAGCAAATCTTATGGCGCTGGTAATCTTTCTTTTTTGGGGGTGCGTGACATGGCCTTATACATGCACGCCTGGGCTGCCATCAGCCTTGCAGCCTGTTGCATCACCTCCCATCATGTCTACTTTTAGTCAGTCGGCGTTCTTGTTTGTCACGTTGTTGTTTTCACCGCCTGACATAAATACACCTACACGTACGCCCGCGGTACAGATCTGGGACCAAAGTAGTGTTGTTCCGCAATGTCAGACGGATAGTTGTCTTGGACATACAGTATAGAGCCCCAGGGGCGTCACAAGGGGGGGAAAAGTGGGACTGAGTTACTAGGGCCCAAGGTGGAGGGGCCTTAATTATTTTATGCTTTAGCTATTGAAAAATAGCAGGTATACAAGCTCGCAGGCTGCGAGCTTGTAGATCTGCTGTTTTTGAAGTCGTGCAAATCTTTGAATAATACTTTTTAAGCGAACATTTGTAACTCTGCTTCTGGGGGGTCCCTGGAACTAAATATTTTGAGATGGGGGTCCGTTGCCAAATACACATCAGTTTGGGGGTCCTTCACATGAAGAAGTTTGAGCACCACTGACATAGAAACATTGTTTTTTTCCAAAAAACCTTAGAAGGATTTGACATATTCAGACTCCGCACACATTTTCACGATCAAAAATAGCAGATCTACAAGCTCGCAGCGCGGCACTCGGTGCCACGCAGTGAACTTGTATATCTGCTATTTTTCAATAGCTAAAGCACAAAATGTGAGTGAGTCCTTGTACCCAGGGCCCAGAATGTGGTGCGACACCCCTGCCCCCACCCACCCACCAAGTTGAATTGACGGATCCGCGGCTCCTCCGTCCTCTGCCTCCTCCTCCGCCATATCCGATTTGCCTCTGTAATTTAATTGTCTGTGTTTTCAGGGGGGTTGGCGAAGATTGGAAAACACAGACTTCACAATTTCCGCAGTGCTTTCGGCCACGCGGCTTGAATTACAGAGATGATATAGTCTATTCTATATACGAGAGTCCGAAGAGAGAGAGAGAGAGAGAGAGAGAGAGAGAGAGAGAGAGAGAGAGAGAGAGAGAGAGAGAGAGAGAGAGAGAGAGAGAGAGAGAGCAGGGATGTGCAGAGAATGTTAGAGGCAGGGGCTGAAAATTCTAAAAGGGCCTTTTTGGTGAAGATATAGAAAATAGCAGACCTCCAAGCTCACAACGCGTCGCGAGGTCAGCTATTTTCGGTACTTGATAGCACACTAAACTATATTCAAGTCAATACTGGAGATGTGGCGTCACAGCATTGATTTCTACACAGAGAGGGCAATTACTTCAACATAAGATGCTGCATTCAAGTTCAGGAGAGTTTGGACAAGGCAATTCTCTTGAATGCTGCCTTCAGGTATGGCATGGAAAGAAGGCGTTTGCATTTCTTTCACCGTAGTGAAAACTGCATTCATGGTCTGGAGAGGGCACTTTTTACAGATGGATAAAAGGGCAGGGGCTCAAGCCCCCTTTGATATCTGCCTGTGCACGTGCCTGCAGAGAGAGAGAGAGAAGGAGAGAGAGAAAGAAGGGAGCAGTGAGGGGTGGAATTGGAGATGGAGAGAGGACCGTAGGAGAGAGATGAGCTGTGTACGTCGCTGCGGTCCAGCAGAAACCTCTTATCTCCGTGTTTTAACTTGTTTTCTCTCGTAAATTGATGTCCCATCCCTCTAGTCTAAGGCCCACTGTTGTAATATTACAACGTTTGTATTTTATCCAAAAAAAGGTTTAAATCATTTTATTTTAGCTCCCCCTACCACCTAAACATCACCATTGGATTCTATTGTTTAGTATTACAATGCCATTGGCCACAATATTTGCATATAAATACCCACCACAGGGGCTGACATTCACACCCGCCACACCCGCTGACATTCCAGAGTTTTGACGAACAACATCTCACTTTTTCATGGAAGCTATTCCTCACAAAAACATAAGTAAAATGCCTGTACTATTTTTTTTGGTGATCATTAGAATGTCTAGAACATGTACATATGTTATTATTGTGAAAAATATCCCCCATATGTAAATTAGAGCATGATTTATGATTTATGATTTATGGCTATAAAACCTTACAAAAACATTTTTTTTAAAAAAACATTACATTTTCCTCTTATTAGGACTCCTACAACACCATCTGATTTTTTTCAATTTTTATAGTATTTTTTTTAGTATTTCTATATTTGGGCCTTAGAGGGCTATACTTGATGATACAGTACTACAGCAGTGTCACACAAAAGCATCAGAAGTAGCAGATCCCAGCTTGTAGATCTGCTGCTTTTACAATGTCTTTAAAACCCATTTAGGCCTATAATTAATTAATGCTTTAACAATTTGAAAAATAGCAGATCCACAAGTTCACAGTGCGGCACCGAGTGCAGCACTGCGAGCTTATAGATCTGCTATTTTTGAAAAATCTAGATTTTTTTTCAACCCTAACCCTTTGAATATATCTTTTTAAAAGCAAACATTTGTAACTCAAATATTTGCTTCTGGGGGTCCCTGGAACAGCATATTTTGAGATTGGTGGTCCGCGGCCAAATGCATGTAATTTTGGGGGTCCTTGACACGAAGTTTGAGAACCACTGATTTAGAAGCAGGATTTATTTATTTTCAAAGTCTTGCACAAATGTTCACAATTTTTCAAAAATAGCAGATCTATACAAGCTCACCGAGTGCCGCGCTGCAAACTTGTATAACTGCTATTTTTTAATGGTTAAAGTGTTTCAAATCTCAAGTGAGTTCAAGTGACACAGATTCGCGTTCAGACCTAAATGGCTTTAATTCTGAAAACGTAACGTACAGTTTTGGACATTATGAGGTTTCCACGCGACAGCGACGATATGAGGGGGTGGAGGTGGGGGTAGGGGGGCAGCTGGGGGGGCAGCGCTATATGAGATCACCGTAGCATCTTGAACTTGTTGACAGGTTGCCGCGACTACGGCGACGGGAGTGGAACCTTATTGTGACGACCCCCAGAGACCTAATGAAAAGGGAGAGATAGCAGACATGGCAGCGTGATGCCCCTATTATCCTCCCAACACCAGCACACACACACACGCCACGCGCACACACACACACATACACACACACGCACGCACGCACGCACGCACGCACGCACGCACGCACGCACGCACGCACGCGCACACACACACACACACACACACACACACACACACACACACACACACACACACACACACACACACACACACACACACACACACACAGGGGCGTCACAAGGGGGGGAAAGTAGGACTGAGTTACTACAGCCTAAGGTGGAGGGGCCTTCATTATTTTATACTTATTTTATACTGCTATTTTTGAAAACTCGTGAAAATGATCTGCTATTTTTGAAAACTCGTGAAAATGTGTGCAAGTCTTTGAATATTATGTATTTTTGAAGGGAACATTTGTAACTCAAATGTTCCTTCTGGGGGGTCCCTAGGGAACAAAATATTTCGAGATGGCCATCCGTAGCCAAATACGTATGATTTTGGGGGTCCTTCACATGAAAAGGTTTGATCACCGCTAACATAGAAACAGGTTTTTCAAAAGACCTTAGAAGGATTTGAAATATTCAAAGACATTGAATTTTCTTTCTTCAAAGATAGCAGATATACAAGCTCGCAGCGCTGTGAGCTTGTATATCTGCTATTTCTCAACAGCTAAAGCACACAATGTGAGTGAATCCTTGTACCTAGGGCCCCATTTGGTGCGACACCCCTGCACAGACACACACACACACACACACACACACACACACACACACACACACACACACACACACACACACACACACACACACGCACACACGCACACACACACACACACACCCACACACACACTCCTCCGCGCGCCTTTTCTCTCGTTGGGATTGCATTATTATATACGATGGATGCAAAGAAAACACAAACTCCATCTCACCAGGATGTCTGAGATTCTATCTGAAACATATTGGAATGTAATTGGATGCCTCTCATATATACATCACCCAATTGTTCATGGGAGTATTTTTCCAAGAGAGTGGCCTTTTCCCCCCACCCCGATGGTATCATTTCATAAAGGTTAAAGCGGGGGTGGAAAAAACGGACCCCCGGCGACGATAATAATGCCCCGTGTAGCCTAGTATGTGTCAACGGACGGTGATAATGTGTGCGGTGGTTTCCGTTGCTGTGATGCCGTGCTGTTTTCTTCAGCAGATAATGTTAACTCGGGCAGTTTTGCCAATTCTACGCTTTTTCAGTGGCCCGCTCGGTGGCAGTTATGCAAAAAAAACATAAACATTTAACTTCAAATGACATAATTTTTCTGCCTTTTCTCTACATCAATGAATTATCCTCTTGTATAGTATTGCATGTCTTCAGTTGTCTTGACAAATTGAATACCACATTTGGAAACAACGTTTTCGTGCTATTCTTTTCAGCATTATTATATAACTGTAGTCCTCTGTACTTAGTCCAAACTGTTAATAACGCTTTCAATCAATCAAATGTTCATTAACCAC